>NC_139964.1:5906139-6506139 GCF_963993115.1 Abramis brama | reverse complement strand
TACGTACGTACACGTACACACACACACATACACTCACACACGTGTACACTCACACACACGTACACTCACACACGTGTACACTCACATACACTCACACACACACACACACACACACTCACAAACACGTACGTACGTACACTCACACACGTACGTACACTCACACACGTACGTACACTCACACACATACGTACACTCACACACGTACGTACACTCACACACACACACACTCACGTACACTCACACACACATACGTACAATCACACTCACACACACACTCACGTACACTCACACGTACGTACACTTACACGTACGTACACTCACACACATGTACGTACACTCACAAACACGTACGTACACACACACATGTACGTACACTCACAAACACGTACGTACACTCACACGTACGTACACTTACACGTACGTACACAAACAAACACGTACGTACACTCACACACACGTACGTACACTCACACACGTACGTACACTCACACACACGTACGTACACTCACACACACGTACGTACACTCACACACGTACAAACACTCACACTCACTGACACACACGTACGTACACTCACACACACGTACGTACACTCACACACGTACGTACATTCACACACAATCTACTCCGCCTGAAAGAAAAAAAACAGTCAACCGAGCAACAGCCCTCAGCCTCCTTCTCAGAATAAAGTCCCCGCAGGACTCCCCTTCAGCCATCACCCACAGACACAGGTGGGCAGTCCTTGTGTACTTCAGTGCAGTGCAAGCACAGAGTCACCGAGTAGGGCACCCAGAACTCTTGCCTATATTGTCTGGAAAATGCACTCCACTTCACAACACCTAATTTAGATAAAATACAGAACAAACAATATTGAATAATTTTGAAGAGAGGCATTAACATAGTACAGAGTCATACAAGGAATTTCTTGTTAATACATTTTAAACATATTATAGGAAAATGTTAGACAAGATATGCTTGAGTGTTATTGGCTTTGTCTGTAAAGTACCTTAGAGACTTTGTTTATGAACAACAAACTAGTTAAAAAAGTTTTAACTAACTTTAATTTGGCTTGAGAAAGCCTATCCTAAAAGTTTGAAATAGTTTTAAAAGCTTGAAGGTTTTCATAACCTTATATATATATATATATATATATATATTAATAACAATAATATCAAAATACATTTAATCAATTTATTCATAGGAAAAAAAAAATCCTACAATATATATTAGTATATTACTATTAACAAAATAAAGAAGTGTGAAGTCCGCACACTGAAAAATACTGCTCCAAAAGAGTTTATTTTAGCAACGTTTCGACCCTCAGGTCTTCATCAGGCTTAATGTAAATGTAGTAATGAAGACAACTTTAAATAGACACAGGTGATCACCTTAATCAGGCACACCCAAGAAATCATGTGACAAATACAATTCATGTGACAAATACAAGTCATGTATGTCATGTGACAAATACAGCTCATGTGACAAATCCAAAAAAAATAAAAAAAAATAAATTAATTAATTAATTAATAATAATAATAAAAAAAATAAAAAAAAAATAAAAAAAACTATAAAAATGGCTTAATATCAAAATCCTCATTCAACCCTAAAGGTGACAAAGTATTTAAGGTATAAATCCAAAAACACTCCCTCTGTAATAATTTCTTCTCATAGTCTCCTCCTCTTGAGGGTTTTGTTACCTTTCTATACCAATGTACTGCAAAACGCTGACATTATGGCTTACTTGTCTAAAATGAGACGCTATAGGACTGCGCATATCTCCAGTTCGAATGTTACTGCGATGCTCACTAATACGCGTGCGTAATTGTCTGAATGTTTTACCCACGTATGCAAGACCACAAGGACAACGAATTAGATAAATAACATGAGTAGAAGCACAGGTAATGGTACCATGTATCGGAATATCACGACCAGTCCGTGGATGACTAAACGATTTGCATTTGTGTGTAAAAGCACACTGAGCACACTTACCACACCGATAATTACCTGGAGAAAGAGTTGGAATACCTTGTTTTTTACTTGACGGATATTCAGATTTTACAAGCAAGTCACGAAGATTGTTTTGACGTTTAAAGACTAATTTCGGACCATTTTTAAAGACACCTGATAATTTAGGATCACTTGAAATCATATGCCAATGTTTATTTAGGATTCTACGAAAATCCGCACCCAATGCGGAGTACTTCGTCGTGCAAATGGGAGCATTAAGAACTTGCATTTTATTATGTTTTGTTCGCAAACACTGCATTTAGGATGTCTCGTTGAATTTCTTTTTGGCATTTTCGATCCATTCAATACGGTAACCACGATTCAAGAATCTTTTAGTTAAATCATTAGATTGATGAGTGTAAGATTCATCCGTGCTACAAACTCTACGCACACGCTTAAATTGACTGATAGGTAGACTCTTAACTAGAGGTCTAGGATGGAAAACTATCGCCTCTTAAAATGGTATTGCGATCCGTTGATTTTCGGTACAGATCGGTATGGAGTTTCCCGTCACATATATATACTCGAACAATCAAGAAAACTAATGCTTACTGGATCACATTCCATAGTGAAATTCACATGCTCAGTCCTTGAGTTGAGATAATTTAAAAACGTCAACATCTCTGCAGGTGTGGCCTTAGTAATCATAAAAATATCATCAATATACCGTTTGTAAAGCAAGATCTCAGGGAAAAAAGAATTTGACTCATTTAAAATAAAGTCATTTTCAAAAACTCCCATGTACAAGCAAGCATAGTTAGGGGCCATTTTACTACCCATTGCAGTACCTTTAACTTGTAAATAAAAATCGTCCTGAAAGCGAAAAAAGTTGTTAGTTAAGACAGTACTTGCTAAATCCAATAAGCATGCTGTACTAGGTTTTACATCCACAGATCTTTGTGTTAAAAATTGTTCTAAAGCAAGTAAACCTTCAGTATGAGGGATATTGGTATATAAACTCTGAACATCAAAAGTAGCAAGAAGCACATCATCAACAGCAAAGTCAACACCATATAATGATTCAATAAAATCCATAGAATCTCTTACATAAGATGACAACCTGGGTACAAATGGTTTGATATAAAAATCCACATAAGAAGAAATGTTCTCAGTAAGACTACCAATACCGCTCACAATAGGACGGCCTTTCAAAGGGGTGTCTAGTCCTTTGTGAACCTTAGGCAAAGTGTATATAATAGGTGTAATTGGAAAATCTACTTTCAGAAATTCATATTCATTTTTACTAAACTCACCTTTTTCAAAGTGTGACAGTAACTTAGAATCAATGCATGCTTTTAATTTGTTAGTAGGATCAGCAGGTAAGGATTTATAAAAAGCATGATCATTCAACTGTCTGCGAATTTCTTTTTCATAATCTGAAGCTCGTTGAAGTACAATCGCTCCACCCTTATCTGCAGGACGCACTATCACCGTATTGTCTTTGCTAAGATCAAGTAAAGCATCCCTCTCCATTTTTGACATGTTATTGTAGACTAATTTTCTGCTTCCTGCTTTGCTACTGTTCGGACGCTTTTGCCTACTGCTCCGCACTTTGCTCTATCGCTTTCGTTATTATTACATTTTATCACCTAATTTTAACTTCAGTGAATCAGCACAGTGCTCAGAACGCTTGGATTACTATAAAAAAGCAGAATTAGTTTCATTCCTTCAGAATTCACTGAAGCTTACATTCCGAGGAAGAGAAAACTGAACTGCTTACATTCCGGCGGAAGAGAAAACATTCACAAGGATAAGAGAAAATGCGTCCTTTTGATTCTACTTGCTGTACTAACTGCCAAAAACTTTTACAAAGGATTACAGTTCTTGAAACAAAGCTAATGGTAGGATCAAACCAGACGGAACCCACAACAGAGTTTCATCATGGACAAATACAGCGCACAGCCGGTGAGTGTCATGAATTTAATGCTCCTCAACAGAACATACCTAGTGCAGATCGACCTACAAACCGTTGGTACAAAGAGGGGGCAAAACCCAAAAATAGAGACATTAGACTCTCTCAGGCAAAAATAGTTTCATCTACACCATACACAGCTACAAGGATTACAAACACTGGTCGTCTTCCACAACCTATTCATCTTAAGAACAGATTTGAAGTATTATTGAATGAGGAATGCTCAAATTTGTTAAATATGGATGAACACAGACAGCCAGGAGCTCACTCTGATACTAACAGGCGCTCAAGGTCAAGCAGACAGCGGCACTCAGCTCAGAGCGCAGCCGAGGTCAAAACATTGATAGTTGGGGACTCTACGATCAGAGATATCAGCTCGAAAGATACAACTACATGCTGCCTTCCACAAGCAACAACCTCTGACGTAAACAGAGAAATTCAAAACATTTTGATGAAACATAAGACTGCAAATCGACTCATCATTCATGTGGGGAAGAATGATATCCATAAAGAGCAGTCAGAACAGCTTAAGAAGGATTTCAATGAACTTTTTGAAACACTCAAAAGACTGAAAGTACAAACATTCATCAGTGGACCACTCCCAGCAAGAGGAAGTAACAGGTTCTCACGGTTGCTTGGGCTTAATTCATGGCTGCAAAAAACCTGTAATATAAAAGGAGTGAACTTCATAGACAACTTTAATCTTTTCTGGAATCAGAGGCCACTGTTTCAACAAAATGGCCATCTTCCAAACAAACTGGGTTCAAGAGTGCTAAAGGACAATATCCTTTTCTCCCTTCATCATCCTTCTGCCAATCCAATCAACCAGAATGGCACACACTCACCTGGACACAGTTTGAATGACCACAGGACTTCACTTCAGGACTTGAATGGACATGCGGCTGACACATCTCACAAAGACAATGATAACACCATGCAGCCAAAACAACTTCTGCTCACGGACACAACTTCAGCTGAGCCCTGCCCACTGAGCTCACCAGAGTCAGACTGTGACATATTAGAAATGTCACAAGATTCAGCTCCCAAGGACAGCATATTACAGCCTCGAATAACAACAGATTCAGCACCCAAGAATGACCAGGGAAGCCAGGACAGCATATTACAGCCTCCAATAACAACAGATTCAGCACCCAAGAATGACCAGGGAAGCCAGGACAGTACATTACAGCCACCAGTAACAACAGATTCAGCACCCAAACACGACCAGGAAAGCCAAGACAGCATATTACAGCCTCCATTAACACCACAGCCACTCTCACCGCTATCACTATCTCCTACATCCCCATTGATGTGTTTCTCAGAGAAAATGGAAAAACTAGTGTATGCTGGAACCCAATTCGCTGGAAGCCCCCAGATATCAACCAGAAAAACATCACTACCACCAAAGTCTATGGGCGCAGCTCGCCCTCTCCCCCCTCCCCCTCTTCCTCCTCCTCGAGCATTAAGGCCCCTTCCACAACGCCAGGGCCCACAACTTCCACCGTCTGCTCGAGGTGTTACAAAATCAACCGATACCAGCTCCAAGTGATTTGTGCCGGGTCCCCGCTGTGATAACAGTAACTTTCTCAAATGTTTACAGAACAAGCGGGAACCCAGTGTTCCTGTATCATCTGTTCATTCACATGTTAGAAAGTCTAAGGCCTTTAAAAGCCGTACAGCAAACCCATCTAATCTGGTGCCTATCACACGACAAACTAAGATTGTGGACACAAAAAGCAAGACTGTTAAGTTAGCACTTTTAAACATCCGCTCACTTAAAAATAAATCACTTCTAGTCAATGACTTTATAAGCACATACAACCTGGACTTTATATTTCTAAATGAAACTTGGCTAGAAGACAGCTGCAGTGCAACAATCCTCAATGAAACATCTCCTCCGAACTTTACCTTTATGAGTGTCTCCAGAGCTGGAAGGAGAGGTGGGGGTCTAGCTGCTCTTTTTAAAGATATCTATCAATGTAAGCAAATATCATTTGGTAATTACCCGTCTTTCGAATATCTGGGTATTGTGTTAAAAGGTGCTCCACGGATTTTACTTATCACTATTTACAGGCCTCCAAAATACTCTTCAGCCTTTGCTGAAGACTTTACAGAACTGTTATCAATAATTTCCTCAGAGTTTGACAGTTTCACTATTGCTGGAGATTTTAACATTCACATAGATAATGCAGAAAATAATATGGCAAAAGAAATCATTACTGTTTTAAAAACTTTTGATCTGATTCAACATGTACATGGGCCCACACACAATCGTGGACACACTCTAGATTTACTTATCAGTAAGGGTCTAAACATTTCATTGAATGATATTAAGGATGTCGCACTCTCTGATCATTACTGTATTTTCTTTGATTTATTGATCTCTCCTGCCATCGAAGTTAGATCTGTGTATGTCAAGAAGAGATGCCTAAATGAGAACACTAGTGTACTATTTATGAAGGCCATATCCCTAAGACCGAGCATATCTGCTGACTCGGTTGATTCTCTCCTTGATTCTTTTAACTCGAAGGTTAAAAATGTAATTGATGATATTGCTCCTGTGAAAGTCAGGAAGAATGGTAAACAAAAAGCACCTTGGAGAAACTCAACAGCAGTGCAAATTATGAAAAGACAATGCAGAAAATCAGAGCGCATGTGGCGAAAGACAAAACTTGTAATCCACTATAACATCTATAGAGACACCATTCGTGCTTTCAATATGGAACTAGGCAAAGCTAGACAGACTTTCTTCTCCAATATCATAAACAGAAACCTAAATAATACTCGAAATCTCTTCGCTACTGTCGACAGACTAACAAATCCCCCAAGCCAGATTCCCAGTGAAATGCTCTCCGACAGCAAGTGTAGTGAGTTTGCTACCTTTTTCTCTGAGAAAATCAATAATATTAGAAAGGTGATCAGCACATCCTTGAGTTGCGCTGGGGTCAGTCAGATCAGACTACAACCTGAGAAAGTAGTTACTATGTCTGATTTTGAAGAAATTGATGGCAAAATTCTGAAAGAAACCGTTCAGCACCTTAAAACATCAACCTGCGCCCTTGACACACTTCCCACATCTTTTTTTAAAAGTGTGTTAGACTGTTTAGAAGCAGATCTCCTAGAAGTGGTAAATGCCTCACTTTTCTATGGAAGTTTTCCAAACTCCCTTAAAACTGCTGTTGTCAAACCCCTCCTGAAAAAGAGCAATCTGGATAAGACTATATTAAGCAACTATAGACCGATCTCAAATCTTCCTTTCACAGGCAAAATCATTGAAAAAGTTGTCTTCAATCAGCTGAACAAATTCTTAAACTCAAATGGATACTTTGATAATTTTCAATCTGGCTTCCGATCGCATCACAGCACAGAGACGGCGCTCATTAAGATAATAAACGATATTCGCTTAAGTACGGATTCAGGCAAATTATCAATGCTGGTTCTACTCGACCTCAGTGCTGCATTTGACACTGTCGATCACAAAATACTTCTAGACAGGCTGGAAAACTGGGTGGGGTTTTCTGGGACAGTTCTAAAATGGTTCAGGTCATACTTAGATGGGAGAGGTTATTATGTGAGTATAGGTGACCATAAGTCTAAGTGGACGCCCATGACATGCGGAGTCCCTCAAGGCTCGATTCTTGCGCCACTCCTGTTCAACCTGTACATGCTTCCAATGAGCCAAATAATGAGAAAGAACCAAATCTCTTACCACAGCTATGCAGACGACACACAGATCTACTTAGCCCTATCGCCTAATGATTACAGCCCCATTGACTCTCTGCTTCAATGCATTGATGAAGTCAACAGCTGGATGTGCCAAAACTTTCTACAGTTAAACAAAGACAAAACTGAAATCATTGTGTTTGGAAACAAAGATGAAGTTCTCAAGGTGAACGCATACCTTCACTCTAAAGGTCAAACAACTAAAAATCAGGTCAAGAATCTTGGTGTGTCTTTAGAGTCAGACCTTAGTTTCAATAGTCATGTCAAAGCAATAACTAAATCAGCATACTATCATCTGAAAAGTATTGCAAGAATTAGATGCTTTGTTTCCAGTCAAGACTTAGAAAAACTAGTGCATGCTTTCATCACCAGCAGGGTGGATTATTGTAATGGACTCCTCACTGGCCTTCCCAAAAAGACCATAAGACATTTGCAGCTCATACAGAACGCTGCAGCCAGGATTCTTAGCAGAACCAGAAAATATGATCATATCACACCAGTACTCAGGTCATTACACTGGCTGCCAGTTACTTATAGGATTGATTTTAAAGTATTATTACTAGTATATAAATCATTTAATGGCCTAGGACCTCAATACATTGCAGATATGCTCACGGAATACAAACCCAACAGATTACTCAGATCATTAGGATCACATCAGCTAGAAGTTCCAAGAGTTCACTCAAAGCATGGCGAGTCCGCTTTTAGCTATTATGCCAGCCGCAGCTGGAACCAGCTTCCAGAGGAGATCAGATGTGCTCCTACATTAGTCACATTCAAATCCAGACTCAAAACACATCTGTTTAACTTTGCATTTAATGAATGAGCACTGTGTCACTGTTTGTCCGACTGTTTATCCTGTGTCTTATTTTATTCTTTATTCTAAACTGTTTTAATTATTTTTAGTTCTTTCTTGTTTCTTTATTTTAAACTGTTCTTTATTCTAAACTGTTTTAATTATTTTTAGTTCTTTCTCGTTTCTTTATTTTAAACTGTTTTGTATATTCTTATTTCTTCTGATTATTTTTAATAGTATGTAAAGCACTTTGAATTACCATTGTGTATGAAATGTGCTATATAAATAAACTTGCCTTGCCTTGCCTTGCCTTGCCTAGACTTTATATTGCCTTTTATTCTTAAGTACATTTCTTACATCATATTCCACAAGTCTACAGTAAGTATCTAAAGATGAATTTCTGTTCTTAGATGGAATAAAGGTAGATTTTCTTTTGAAAGGGAGACGAGTAATAGACTGTTCAAGAGTAACACTGCGCTGTGTGGTAGCGGGCGAAACATCATTAGATGGAAACGACTGTTCATTTGTGCCGAAGAACTCCCGAAGTCTCAGGGTTCTGAAAAATTTTTGAAAGTCAATCATAGTGTCAAAATCATTAGCTTCAGTGGTAGGAATAAAGGAAAGTCCCTTGCTCAGAGCAGTCATACAAGAACTTGAAAGTGACTTATCTGAGAAGTTCATTAACGTATCCCCTGGTTGCTCCTTGTCATCCGTGGAGGTAGGGAAAAGCCTAAAAAAGTAGAACGATTTTGCCGTCGTCCAACAGGATCAGAGTCAGAATCACATGAGGTTGAAGAGGCCCAGGTTCTATTATCACCTAGTTGTTGGCGCCTACGAGATCCTGCAGTAGCAGCCCGATTCCAATGGGACGTATTAGACTCTGGCTTTCCGTCCTTCCAAAAGTAGATCTTTCCATGTTGATAGTCAGCATTGTCTCTTGCAAACTTAGTACGTTTAATCGCTCTGATCTCTTTAGACAACTCAGCACGTTGACGTTCAAGATCTTTTTTGAATTCTGTGAGCTTGCTTTTTGTCACCATTTCACCTAGTTGAACCTCCATTTTCTTAAAATCCACTTTCGTTGACTCAAGTTGTTTGGTAGTCTCTTTGATCACCAGTGCCATCAAGTCAAATGAGCAATTATTCAATATCTCACACCACCGGGTACAGAAGTCCGGATTTTGCAGACCAAAAGCAGGGGCTTTTTTGCAGACGTAGACCTCTTGGTATAATTTTCTGGCGGAGATAATCGCTCAGGGTAACTGCATGATTTTTTTTTTAATTATTATTATTAATTAATTAATTTTTTTTTTTTTTTTTTTTTGGATTTGTCACATGAGCTGTATTTGTCACATGACATACATGACTTGTATTTGTCACATGAATTGTATTTGTCACATGATTTCTTGGGTGTGCCTGATTAAGGTGATCACCTGTGTCTATTTAAAGTTGTCTTCATTACTACATTTACATTGAGCCTGATGAAGACCTGAGGGTCGAAACGTTGCTAAAATAAACTCTTTTGAAGCAGTATTTTTCAGTGTGCGGACTTCACACTTCTTTATTTTGTCTATATTATTTAGTTGTCCTGCACCTGCGCCCAATCTGGGTGTTTGGGATGTGCACACCATTTTTGTATTTTTATATTACTATTAACTCTTAAATCCTATATTTCTTCTCCTGGTTCAGTTTTGCCACTGTATTTCTTTTTAAGGGCCTTGTTTTAACCTATGGTTTTAACACTATATCCTAATCCCACCAAAACCACACACACCAACCCACACTACACACACACACACACACACACTTTACATACACACACACACACACTTACACCTACGCTGTCCTAGTTATTTGTGTGATATGATGAGTAAAGTTACACAATCTCATTTTTACACCACTTCATTTTAACATCACACTAAACGTCACTTCAGAATTAAAATTGGTAAAATTACTCACCATGCAGCGATGAACATCGGAAATGAAAACATGCTAGAATCGACGTCATGACTTCACGCCACTAACCAATGAGAAGAGATGTTGGCGGGAAGAGACGTGCAGCCCCGCCTCGATCGACGTCATCACTTGCCACTAACCAATGAGAAGCATTGTGGGTGGAGCTGCACGTGCAGCCCCGCCCCAGGTTCACCCCCGCCCAAATCTGCAGGCTGCAGCCAGGTGCTTCTCCATACTCTCGCCAGATGGTGCTAATCTGCTTAAAACATTTTTTTTTTGAAGGCCTAGACCAGGGTTCACCAATCTCGGTCCTGGAGGGCTGCTGTCCTGCAGAGTTTAGCTCCAACCAGCTCCAACACACCTGTTTGAAAGTTTCTAGTATGCCTAGTGAGACCTTGATTAGCTGGTTCAGGTGTGTTTAATTGGGGTTGGAGCTAAACTCTGCAGGACAGCGGCCCTCCAGGACAGAGATTGGTGAACCCTGGCCTAGACTCTATATTAAACTAAAATACTGCATTATAAAAAAAATAATAAAATAATACATATATATATATCATTTTTTTATAATTTTCAATGGCAAAAATAGACCATACATATTGCATAAATATTATAATAAATAATATATAATTTTATATATATAATAAATTCAATAAAATTCTCTCAAAATACAAAATTAAAAAAGAAAAAATATTATAGAACAAAAATAAATTGCATTGGTTTTACTGGGATGGAGGAAGTTTCATTTTTAGGTGTCCGGTCACTTCTGACCGGGAAGGCCCAGGGTGTGACTCCGAAACGAAGACTGTCTGAGGATTAAGCTAGGGGCTTAAAGTGATCCTTAAGCTAGGGGCTATCTTTACTAGCATGCATACTGTAAACATTCTTTATTCCTATAAAATAACCAAAATCGAACAGAAATCACACACACAAACCAGATATACTTGATATACTTGAATCCTGCATTTATTGGCTTCTTGAATCAGATGAAGAGATGTGTTTAGTTTTGCTTGTCTCGTAGCTCAGAATGAGGAAGTATACGCAGACAGTGTTATTGCAGAAGGACAGCCTTATGGTCATGTGGTTCACGTGGTTGATTGACAGCTTTACAAACTAATGATATCGCACTGATGCAGTAATAGCATAATATGAAAGACTTCGTCTTAGGTTTAACAACCTATGAAACTAATAATGAACAATATAAAACTAACACGACATAAGCTTAATTTAAAATGGCTTAGGAACTATTGGCTATTTAGAGGTGGATAAACGCTATTGTGTCTGGCGCCCTGAGATCACTTGGACGTGGCTGTGTTACAAGAGGTATAAACGATATAAATACTGTTCGTTTTCTCACACAGACAACTCATTTCGTGTCGTAGGCCATCAATGTGTACTTACGATGGGGAATTGTTTAATTTGGACGATGGGGAATTGTTTTAATTTGGACTCTGTGCATGCTCTTTGAGACAGTGACCACAGACCTGCATTATCTGACTGAGACAAGAACGGTTTGACCTAAAAATATCAAAATTGAAACTACTGCGGAAAAGAAGACACCTACATCTTGGATGCCCTTGAGGTAAGCTAAAACATACCAAAATTTAATTTCAAAGTGAACTATCCCTTTAAATGTCCTAATTTAACCACTGCCTAATCGTGGCCTAATCTAAACCCTGTCTGTGAAACCAGGCCTAGAAGTGCTCTTATATCAGGAGTAATCTCTTAGAGATCTTTCACAACATCTAAAGCACATTAGATCCCCACAGTGCGTCTGTATGCCCAATTACCGGAAATGTTGGCATGTTTAAAGATGACTGAGGTCCACTAAAACTGTTTCACACACGTTCTCTGTGGTTTTCATGATCAATGCAGGATGAAGTCTTTACACCCTTCTGTCACTAATGTATATGTTTATATTAATATACGGATGTGTCCTCTGTCATCTGTGTTTCTCTGCTTATCTTTCACACATATCTCATCACTCTCCGCCCTGTTAGCAGTGCAGATCTGGGTGGAACCGTTAGAGAATAAGGAAGAAGAAACGTGAGAAAGACTGACGGAGGATCTGTGCACTTCTAATGATAGTGACTTACATCGCATTCAAGAAACACATTTGATCAGTTCTTGCTTTCACTGGATCGGGATCGGATCTGGTTTTTCTCTGGATATCTGAGACTGAAGTCAATCTGGAATGAAGGCTGCCATCATCATCTTCATCTTCATCACCCTCTGCCTGATCTCAGGTCAGTTCTTCACTGCTCAGTCTGGGTCAAATAATATACTATATTACCCAGATTGATGATATATTATAACCCAGAGCAAATAAACTTGTGTTTGGCAGGTCAAGTACTTTGTGTCAGAGTGTTTGGATGCACTGGAGGGAGTTTAATGTTCAAGTGCATGATCTCAAACCAGAGAGAGACTAATGATCAACATAAAGTGAAGTATTTCTGCAGAGACAGGAGCTGTAAGATGGGCATCAGTACTGATGTTCAGAGTCGATGGGTTTATAACGGGAGATTCGCTCTGTATGATGATGAAAACAGCAGATTCTTCACAGTGTTTATCAGGAACCTCAGCAGAGAGGATGATGGGGAATATACATGTGGAAACAATCAGACATGGAATCATTATGTTACGTTAGTGGTGAGTGAAGGTACGTGTGACTCTTTATAACTTCCTACAGCAATTATTTATAGTACTATTAAAGGTGCAGTACGGAAGATTTTGAGTAAAAATGAACAAAAATGAATTGCTGAAAAATTTTTAAACCGTTTCCATGCCTTACACTGATTCAAAATGGTCAGATTATAATAATAATCCATAGTTCGAGCTGTCAGGTTGGATTATGCAGGGAAAATGTCAGTTTTATGTTGTGTCATTCTTCTTTGCATGTTTCCTCTGTAAAAAGAAAAAATATATGTAACTTCCGTGTTCAGATTACATTTTCAGATGTGCGTTTTTCTGTCAGTATGTCTTGGCGTAGGATGTCACGACTCTGATCTCAGGCAACTATAAATATACCTAAAAACAACCACAATACACATTAAAAGGAAAACACTGCAAGGATCATGACATTGTATGTTTCACACAGAGATGGCGATAGAGAGGACAAAGTTCCCTAGTGCACCTTTAATAACACTAATAATATTTTAGATTTAAGTTCATCTCACAAGGTTTTGTTGAAATCATTTTCAGAGTCTCGTTGTGGGACGTCTGTTATCCGGGACGGGTATCTTGGACAAAAGACGATCACTTTCCGCTGTGAATATGATGAGAAGTATAAAACACACACCAAAGTTTTCTACAGACTGAACGAGGATCCTGTCCATGTTCTGAACAGTTCACGATCATCACAATCATCTGAGGAGAAGTTCAGTCTGTCTGACAGTCATGAAGATCATTTTACTGTGACCATTAGAGATATTTCTGCAGCGGACGGTGGAGTTTATTTATGTGGAGTGGAGAGATACGGATCAGATCAATCAGTTACTCACATAACCTTCATTAAAGAGATTCAGCTGAATGTTTCTAGTGAGTTTAGTTTCTTTTAACTAAAGAATTCTTACAGATCTAAATAAGAATGTAAATCCCTCCTGACTTTTAATAATGTAATAAATCAACAAATAAATCTCATTTTGCAGGTAAAATCACGTCTGTCCAGGTTCAGGCCTACTCCAGTAAATCAGTCTTCATCACGTGTAAATTTCCACAAAAATTCAAAGGAAACAAGAAGTTTATCCAGAAAGATTCATCACAGAAGATCTTCGTTGATGAACAGAATCAGTGGGTTCGTCATGATAAAGTGCACATGTATGATGATTCCAGTGAAGGACGTTTGAAGGTTTTCATCAGTGATTTAACCGCGGCTGATGAAGCGACGTACAGATGTGGAGTGAATATCCCTGATCATGATCTGTTCACTGAGATTACACTGACAGTAAATCAAGGTAAAGAGCTTCTGGGAGGACCTTCATTTTAGAGACTTAAAATAAGAAAGATAAGGTATTTTTATATTGTATATTTTTCATTGTTTTTGTGTGTATAGTTGATCATTTTCCTGCATCAAGCAAAGCATCTGCTATTATTGGTGAAAGTGTGAAACTCACCTGCAATTTCCCCGAGAAACACAACGAGACCTTCACACACATCTGCAAAGAGAACAAGGAGAAGATCTGTGAAAGCATCAGTTCATCAGAGAAGAAACGCTTTGAGTTTTCTGCCGGTCCAGCAGGAGTTTTCACAGTGAGCATCAGTAATGTGAGCGTGAGAGATGCTGGAGTTTACTGGTGTGGAGCCGAAACCAGAGACACACATCTGACTTCTGTCTCGCTCACCAATCAACATCAACTCACTTTAACTAGTACGTACAGTGACCATAAATCAAATACCATATGCATATATTACAGCATATAAATACTTCTCCTTTTCTTTGACTATTAGTGCCTCCAGTGGTCGGACGTGAAGGAGATTCATCTGAGATCAAATGCCCTTATGATGAAAACCATTCAACAGAAGTAAAGCATCTTTGTAAAGGAAAGTGTTTCACTGAAGATGCTCAACATATCATTCGATCCGATGAAGCCCATGTTAATAATCCAAAGATTTCAGTAAAGGATGACACTGAACTCAATCTCTTCACTGTGACCTTGAGTGACCTGAGAGCAGAGGATGCTGGGATATACTGGTGTGCAGTGGAAGGAGCGTTTAACCGCATTGAGCTCATGATCGTCCTGAAAGATGGTGAGAGTGTTTTCTGGGGATCATCTCAATGTTTTCTGTCATCATCCTCATGTGTTTGTTCTCTCCAGCGCTCTTCACTCATGAAGCGTCTGTCGGAGGATCGGTGTCCATCAGCTGTAAGAACATCAGGAGTCAAACACAGAGGCTTTTCTGCAGAGGAGATCAGCCCAACATCTGTGTCCGAGACGGAGTTCGTGTTTCATCCAGTACGAGAACAAACGGCCGATTCTCTCTGACGGACGAAACCTCAGCTGGAGTCTTTACTGTGGACATCAGCAATCTGACAGAAGAGGATTCTGGGAAATACTGGTGCGCAGAGGAGACTTCTGGGTCGTTCGTATTCACTGAAGTTCATCTACATGTGACTCAAGGTAAAACATCTTTCAGTACAATGGTGACCACAAAAAAATTAAATTCCAAAATAATAGAAAATTAAACACTAACAAATCTCCCACTATATTAATATTGAGCAAAACACATTAAATAACTGTAACGGGTACTTGGGACTCGCTAGCCAATATTAATATGTCATTAATATTAGCTATAATAAATAAATTAAATAAATAAAATGGAAATAAACAGTTTAGGCTAGTTAGGTCACAAAAGTCTAAATTCGGCTACAGGAGCCAGTAATAACACAGAAACATACATTTAATTTTAGTACAGGTACCATGTATTGAAAAGTGATAAAACAAAATATTTACAAACAAAAAATAATTAAAATAGAAAAAGAACCCAAAATATTTACAGACTACAGTTGAACCAGTTATAGTGAAGTGCACTTTTTGGTTATTGTTCAAATAAGATATGACAATAGAACAGGAAGAGATAATTTGGGTTGAATGGAGTTGTTACTCACGACAGGTGGTGCAGAAGCGGGTGCAGCTGGATTAGAAGTTTGATTCTCAGTCGCGTTAGGCAGCGATAGGGATTGAACAGTTCTTGCGAGCTTCTCTGTGAGAGTGGTTCATTTTACCAGCTGTTGCTGATGGGCAGTGAGTACATTAGCTTGATTAGATACCTTGGAGGCCAGTCGACTGAAATCTGCTGGATCCTGCTTGGGTGAAGTCTTCTGTGACGGAGAGGCAGAGACGGTCGGATCCATTTGCAGATATTTATTTAAGAATTACAAACTCAAAAATGACAGGGGTAATCCAGAATCGTAGTCAAACAAGCAGTAGTCAGAGGCAGGCAGCAAAGGTTCACAAACGAGATCAGAGTCCAAGTTCAAATACACGAGATCAAGTCTAAACACTGAGTAGCAAGAGATACAAACTGAGACAGAGGTTTGGTAAAACAAGACTTCACAAATGAGAACAGAACAGAACAGTCCAGATAAAGGGGAGCTGAGGGTGCACAGGTGAAACTGATGAAATCATAATGAGGTGATGAGGGAAATGCAGGAGAGAGGGACCTAGTGAAACCAGGAGGAGGCGCTGTCGTGCGTTCCGTGACAGTAACTCATTCCATGAATGTATGTGTTTATATGTGTGAACAGTGAACATACATTCACATTTATATAGGAATATGAATGTGCAATACATGTACACAATAAAGGATAAACCTTTTTGATTATTACATGAAATTATGTTTTTGTCTTAATTTATAAATGCTTTATATACTGTATTAACATATCGCAGTATATTGAAAAATATAAGCACTAGTTTCCCATATTATTTAATATATGGGAATGTAATATATGTAGTATATATAAATAATATTCCCATATATTTTTTGTTTCGTATAGATCATGCTCGAGTCACACACAGACTTCAACATTCAGCATGCAAAACACAACCATGGTAAAAGCATTGGTAGCTTTACTAAGTCAAGAGTAAACCTAAAGTAAATGAAAAATAATGAATGAATGAATGAAGTAATGAAAAGTAAAGTACTCTCAGTTCTTTTAGTTACTAGAACTCTTGTGTAAGTGAACTATACTAAAGCTTAGTCAGTACAACATACTATTCTTATTTTACTTGGGTTTTTTAAGGCAATCGGTTTGCATGCTTTTTTAAGTAAGATTTACATTAGATTTTACAGTGTAAAAATATGGACCAAATTTACTGTTAATAAATAATTTTCCATATTAATGTTCTAAGGTTAAAGGAAATGTCTGTAAACTTAATGAACAATGTCCTGGCAGAAAATTACAGCACCATTTCTGGTTCTCTGCAGCTTTTCTTCTTACAGCGTGTTCATTTTTGGGTGAACTGTCCCTTTAAAGCAACATGCTGTGGTAAAGTCTGCAGATTCAGTCTGATGAACATGAAAACCACAGAGAACAGGAACCAAAACCATAGTAAAACTTGTGTTTTAGTTTTTCTTAGTTTAGTAAGGTTCACAGAGAAACCAATTCTGTTTACAGATGTGCAGAAATAACACTCACCTTACTGTCATTTCAGACACACTTTTTATTGTTGTTTTCTGATTCTTGATCAGATCTGAATTTAAATCGTTATGCACTGAAAAGATGTTCTTGGCTCATACTTGATATCATCGGATACGAATTTGCAATTAATCATACATTTGAACATTCACATTGTTGTTGAACTGAATCAACACTGAACTGAATTGAGCTGAATACTGACTCTATTGTCTTTATAAAGCTGCTTTACGGCCCTCATATAATCATTGCAACATCCTTTTGTTGTCTTCGCTCAAGGGTAAAAAGAATTCTGAAATACCTTTGCAGTGATAAACTGTTAGATGTCCCGACACCAGACACATTTACATGTTTCCTTCCCAGTCAACACGTGAGATCATGTGATCAGTAATAGTGTCAATAATATATGAGCTCACTGTGAACTGAAAATGTTGAGCAGGATGAGAAGAGGCGGTTCAAATATCACTGGGGGGAGATTCTACTTCCTGTTTCTCAACACTTTCACAGTGGTGTCACATGGTCAGCTCACAGTACGAGTGTACACCCTGATATACGCTGAGGATACACTTTTAGCTCACTGTGAACTCAGATTGTGAGCACATCACGAGTATCCTGGGAGCTCATGGTGAGATCACTGTGAGATCAAATTGTTGACTGGGTTTTAATTAGGGGTGTGCTGCAGTGCACGTTCTATCAGTTGCAGTTCTATGCCTTTCACCAACATCCCAACATGCAATGCAAGTACGCAAAATTGAGGTGTGCACGCTAGATGTCGGCGTGTTAACAAGATCATATACATTGCTCGTGAGATTTAGCAACACAGTGACGATGGAAGAAAACACTGAGGAATTGGTCCCTAAAAAAAATGCAACATCGGTAATATGGAAATGGTTTGGATTTTCCACAAGAGACAATGGCGCAAACAACAGTTATTTGCAAATGTTGCAATAATAAGATTCGCATGTCGGATGGCAACACGACGAATCTTTTTAACCACCTCAAAAGAAAACACCTGAAAGAATATGCTGACAGTCAGACTGCTCAAAGTCGTAGATCCACGTTACGAGATACCCAGCCGCAAATATGTTTCCGCCACGGCCATGTATATCTATATCTTATGGTCTAGCCGCACTTCAGAACCATATTTAAGTCTATTAATTTTATTGATGACTGGAAGTTGTGTAGTGCGTGTCTTGAAATACTTCCCACAAGACCACATGGGGATTATTGTCACTGGCATTTAGTATTTTATAATAATAAATAATTACTAACTACATTAGGAACACTGAAGTTGACTGAACAGGGTTAAATTATGAGATTAGTATACAATATAAATTGCATTATTATATTTTTTTTTTTTTTTTTTATATACAAACAATTATGCTATTGTAGCACAATATGTTTGGTTTCAATAAAATATTACAATTGAAAAATATAAACATTTACATAAAATTTACAGTGTGCTCTATGTAATATAATTAACACGTTTTTTTTTTCGTTTTTTTTTAAATGGGGACATTATGGCTGTTTTGCGGCTCAGTAATTAGAAAAATAGTCTTAAAACCAACATGGAAAAGAATCGTGATAAAAAAAATCATGAATCGTGATCTTTTTTTTTTCTGAAAAAATCGGGATATGATATTTTTCCATATCGCCTTTCAATAACAAAACAAACATCAAACATTACAGCAGTGAGAAAACAACAGCTCAGAAAGCATCTGATCACAGCGATGTTTCACCAGCTCTGCAATTCAGCACTGCAGTCATGTCACGTTTATTAATATAGCACGTTATTAAACAGTATTAAACATGAAAAACAGTGTCAGCTTTTCTGTTTCTTCATGTAATCCCAGGTGGACTGGATGATGGTGAGATCAGATCTATGTGGATCAGACCGGCTGTTGTCAGACTCCTTCTGCACACAAAAATCTCACTGGATTATTACAATTAATGGCATAATTAATGTTTGGAAATGTAAACTGATATATTCTACTTAACAGAAATAGAAAAATAGAAATAACTGGATTAAAACCAATATGTGGGATACTGGAATACTGAAATTGAATACAGAACTTTGCAACATTAACACTGTTATTTTCCAGTTTATAAGTGTGAAGCTGATTTAAAAAGCAGTCGGGATTGTATAAAGCAGTGGTTCTCAAACTTTTTTGGTAGCGCCCCCCTTTAAACCTTTAAACAAATCTGGGCCCCCCCTCCCAAAAAAATTAAATAATATATATATACATATATATATATATATAAGCGGAAAGTTTTTTTACAATGAAATATGTGCAATGATAAACTTACAAGTGATTTAGGAAATTATTGAAGGCCTGCTTTCTGTATTTCTCCTTGAAAATTAAAAAATTACAAAATAAAATAAAAACGTGCAATGAAAAACAGGAATAGTTTTAATTTGTCATGTCATTGAATCAACAGTAAGAGAGAATAATAAACCAGAACTTTAACTTTTAATTTATAATTAAAAGTTAATATATAGCAGCTTTGGAGAGTGCCTCACGAGCAGACATGGGCAGTATTTCAATTAAATGTATTTTAAATACGTATTTAATTACTTTAGTGTATTTTGTAATTTGTATTTTGCAGGTGTGGAAAAAATAAAATGTAGTTTGTAACAAAATATTTTGAGGGAGTGTATTTAGAGTATTTCAAATACTTAAATACTTAAGAAAAATCACCATATGCTTATCACCATAGTAAATGATTTTGCCATATTTTCGGTTTGATGTTGGCAATGGTGGCAATGTCCAGGTTAGATGCACGAAAATCACGTGACACCCTGTAGACCGGGCTCCCTCCAAGAAGTGAATGAGTTTTGAACACTGGAGAAGAAGTGGCGCTGCTCCTCTAAAAAATGGCATTAAAGAGTTAGTTCACCCAAAAATGAAAGTCACTGGAGTCACTTGGACTATATTAACGATCTCTTTAATAACTTTTCTGGGCCAGCAAGTTATAATGTCTTAGAAGCCTATGGAGGAGTGATCCAGCTCTCAGATTTCATCAAAAATATCTTAATTTGTGTTCCGAAGATGAACGAAGGTCTTACGGGGTTGGAACAACATGAGGGCGAGTAATGACTGACAGAATTTTCATTTTTGGGTGAACTAACCCTTTAAGATTATTGTGGGAGTATTTTGTATTTTCAAAATACTAATTACTTGTATTTTATTTAAATACATTTTTCACATCAGTATTTTGTATTTTATTTTGTTACATTTCATGAGCCAGTATTTGTAGTTTGTAACAAAATAGTTTTTGATGTATTTGTGCCCACCTCTGCTCACGAGCTCAGCTTCTGGTTGGTCTTCTCACCAGAGCGCGCACAGCAGCGGAGTGCCACGTTCACAATAGCAGCTCGTGATTCGGTCCGCTGAAGAGGTTTTTTTCTTTGGCGAGCAACTTCTAGGTTGGGCTTGTTCCAACGGTCTGAAGAAGAACGATTCAGTGTAATTGCCGTTCGTTGCCGATTTATAAAAGAAGAGCGCTATCACTACCGCTTTCACGCACTTGAACGCCGTAGTAACGTAACGGCTGTATTTTTTTTTTATTTTTTTTTTGCAGATCTCCCGCGCCCCCCCTGCAGTAACCTTGCGCCCCCCCTGGGGGGCGCGCCCCACACTTTGAGAACCACTGGTATAAAGCACTAGCCTATATGAATAAATGTGACTTGACATGAAACGGGTCACATGGGCACTTTTATGGCTTTTTTTGTCCTTTTGGGAGCTTGACTAGTTGCTGTCTGCTTTCAATGTACAGAAAATATTCTTCAGATAATCACATTTGTGTTCCACAGATGATCTGAGGAAATAATGACTGAATTTGTTCCTCTAATAAATTTGACCATCGGCGCTCTATGATTGTGTATTTTCAGAAACAACGTCACCTGACCCTGAAACAGAAATACCCCAGGGTAAGTCTGGTATATCCGTTTCGCATTTTGAGTTTAAAGTTATCTCATGATATAAACAAGCATTTAAAGTACAGCATGTGTAAGAATGTAGTTGAACGTAACATTCTCACCTTGTTTCTCTGTGAAAATCCCTTTGTGTGATTTCAGTTTCCTCTGTGATAGTTGTGGTTTCTGTGGGTTTGATCCTGCTGGCTGTGTGTTTAGTGCTCATGTTGCTCAAAATAAAATACAGCTGTAAACATGGTGAGACACACACACACACACACACACACACACTGCACATTTAGTACATCTGAGTGTGTCGCCCTCTGCTGTTCAGAAATACACACACAGTTAAATGATCTCTCATTTTCTCAGTCTCAGATGTGGCTCTTGTTCACACAGGCATCATTTCATCATCAGACAGAAGAGAGACCGGAGATCATGAAATGGTGAGTTTCAGAACTGATCTGTGCTTCATGATGTCAGATAAGCATGTTTGCTGTACCTTTAAACTGAGACTTCATGTTTGGGGGATTTTGCTTCTCTTACAGGGTCAAGACTCAGATCCCACATCAACTCCTCTATATTCGACAGTCCAGTCACCCACAATCCCCTCTGATTCACAGAATCCACTTTACTCAACAGGCCAGTTACCCACAATCCCCTCTGATTCACAGAATCCACTTTACTCGACAGGCCAGTTACCCACAATCCCCTCTGACAGGGTCCTTTACGCATCTGTCAGTTTCCAGAAGCATGAAGAGTCTCTCAGTGACGCTACAGTCTCCTTCAGTAAGAACGAGATTCACTCTGATTATGCATCTGTCAAACACAGCAACACACCAAACTATACTTACCATTAGAGTTGTTTTTTACTCAAATCTAGAACCGTGTCAGTCACAGAGAATAATGACTGAAATAATCATTCAGTGTCATTGAACAGGTTATGGATCAGTTATTAGAACAGTTTATGGATCAGTAATTTGAACAGGTTATGGATCAGTTATTAGAACAGGTTATGGATCAGTTATTAGAACAGGTTATGGATCAGTTATTAGATCAGGTTATGGATCAGTTATTAGAACAGGTTATGGATCAGTTATTAGAACAGGTTCTGGATCAGTTGTGACACTTACAGGTCACTGTTGGGAAAGAAGCTGAAATGTTTCTCTCAGAGACAGAAGGAAACATTGACTTCTCCTGAAATGTTAAACTGATGACAGAACTTATTTTTAAAAATAATCTTTAATCTTTGTAAGCTTCAGTTTACCAAAAGTGACGCATTATGTTGTGAGCAATAAGCCAATCTATCATGCAGAAGAAAATAAGCCTTATTTACAAGCCTTCTCCACTAAGATTTAAATGTATTTTAGAAATGTGCAACTCAATTGAAGTGGGTTTACACACAACCATTGCTAGGGTTTACAAAGAATGGTATGAAAAGGGAAAAACATCCAGTATGCGGCAGTCCTGTGGGCAAAAATGCCTTGTTGATGCTAGAGGTCAGAGGAGAATGGGCCGACTGATTCAAGCTGATAGAAGAGCAACTTTGACTGAAATAACCACTCGTTACAACCGATGTATGCAGCAAAGCATTTGTGAAGCCACAACACGCACAACCTTGAGGCGGATGGGCTACAACAGCAGAAGACCCCACCGGGTACCACTCATCTCCACTACAAATAGGAAAAAGAGGCTACAATTTGCACAAGCTCACCAAAATTGGACAGTTGAAGACTGGAAAAATGTTGCCTGGTCTGATGAGTCTCAATTTCTGTTGAGACATTCAGATGGTAGAGTCAGAATTTGGCGTAAACAGAATGAGAACATGGATCCATCATGCCTTGTTACCACTGTGCAGGCTGGTGGTGGTGGTGTAATGGTGTGGGGGATGTTTTCTTGGCACACTTTAGGCCCCTTAGTGCCAATTGGGCATCGTTTAAATGCCACGGCCTACCTGAGCATTGTTTCTGACCATGTCCATCCCTTTATGACCACCATGTACCCATCCTCTGATGGCTACTTCCAGCAGGATAATGCACCATGTCACAAAGCTCGAATCATTTCAAATTGGTTTCTTGAACATGACAATGAGTTCACTGTACTAAAATGGCCCCCACAGTCACCAGATCTCAACCCAATAGTGCATCTTTGGGATGTGGTGGAACGGGAGCTTCGTGCCCTGGATGTGCATCCCACAAATCTCCATCAACTGCAAGATGCTATCCTATCAATATGGGCCAACATTTCTAAAGAATGCTTTCAGCACCTTGTTGAATCAATGCCACGTAGAATTAAGGCAGTTCTGAAAGCGAAAGGGGGTCAAACACAGTATTAATATGGTGTTCCTAATAATCCTTTAGGTGAGTGTATATTTAAAAAATGTAATTACATTACTTTTAAACAAAAAAAAGTAACTAATTACATTGTAACTTGACAATACTGAGCAGCAGAATACATTTCAATCTACAAAAGAACAAATTAAAATACTGTTAGTAACTTGTATTAATGATTGTGCTTGTGTTCTGCTTTGATTTAGCAATATGTTTGTATTATTCTCATCATTTTCAATAAAAGTCTCTGCGGAATAAATGTATATTTATGCAATCCCGCCGCCGCATTCATTAATACAGTGTATACTTTTTTCTTGATATAGACGAAAGAATGGAAGTGAAATGTGACAACATGCCCCACCTAACATGTGAGGGGCACATTGTAACATGACCATGTGACAGCTTAAAATGTTATCTGATCTAATAAAAAAAAATATCTAAGACAAACTCAAATATTTTGTCACTAAAATACAATTCTTAACTTTTTCATATAATGGCATTTTTTAAATAATTAAAAATAAAATATTTTTTTGACAACAAACACACAGCAAAACACAGCTATACAGCATAGTTCAAAACAAAATAATAATTAATAATTTCTAAACACTGACTCAGACTCTTTATTCACCTTTTTCTCATGGTTTCTCAATAGAATTCATAAAAGTATTGAATAGAATGGAATAGAATAGTAACGCAGTGTTACAATCTTACAATCCGCCAGTAGCGGAGATAGCGTGGGTGCTTGGGTGCAGCCGCCCCAGGACCCCGTGCCAATTAGGGGCCCCTCAAACGCCACCAATCTTGCGTCACTGGACAGGACCGGTGTTCTTCTTGATAGCATTCTTTAAGCGCAAGACGCGAGAGAACACGTCTGCATGCCTGCTGTTTTCTGTGCTGCGCACTCACAAAGCACGAAAAGAGCCGCCTCTCATATAGTGCACGGACACATCAAAAAGCACAAACATGACCATTGTAATTAAAAGTAAAATTTCGTTATATATTGCAAACGTATGAAGAAATTGTGTTGCTTTGGATAGGCTATCTCATGCACAGGTTCGGAGTTTACAATGTTGGCAGCTCCGTTATAGCTCCGTTACAGTAGGCTATATTTGGAGCATCTGAATGTGCAGAATCTGTCCATGGTGCTGAAACATTTTTACTTGACAGGCAAACTGTTTTCTTTGTTCGTCAATACAAACTTGTCAAAAAATGTGGCTTTTCTTTGTGTTTTATTTAACATATAAGCTTACTTGGCTCAACAAGTGACACATTATTACAAATGCATTCATCAGATATTTTACTTTTTTTATCGGTTTTAATTTTAAAATGACTTGGTAGCAGAGGGCCCTATGATGAAGCTCCACCCCCACTGTACTGAGAGTCTAGCTCCGCCCCTGCCTGCAGCGCAACTGGGATTTAAACCCGACAAGTGTTTTCTGCTGGTTAAAGAACCATATCAACTGTTGAATAAGAGATATAATAGGGTGGGAGAGGGGGTTTTCCAAGATGGCGACCTAACCGCTCATGTTTTACGAGCGCGTGTGCAAAAATACAAAAGTTAAGTGACTGACTATATTTAGATCCTGGGCAGAGTCTCGATGTGATCAATCGATTACCCATATGTCTACACGGGATAAAAAGAGAGCAATGAAGGCTGCTAAACAGGCAGTTGCAACAGGTTCGGCAAATCCTCTCGTGTCCAGCTGTCATGACTACGCTAACTCGGTAGGCCAGCTGTCTTTGATGGCCTCTGAAGATGATTTTCCCTCCTACCCGGCTACACCATGTAAGCCTCCTGCATCTAAAAAAGCTCTTCTGAGAGATGATTATGCGGGCTCTCCATCTAACTCGGACATTGTTGATACCCTCTCGTCTCTGATCAACACGAGATCGGACGCCATTGAAAAAATGGTAGGTGAAAATACCGTGAAAATAGAGGGTCTAAAGATGACAATCGACTTCGCCTGCAGAGAAATAAAGGATGTGAAAAAAAGGGTTGAAACTGTGGAGAAATGCATGAAGAAGGAAGAAGAAGAGGTCGTTAATCTTAAAGTCAGAGTCACAGAGCTGGAAAACTACTCTAGAAGATGGAACTTGAAACTTTATGGAATTCCGGAATCGATTGCGGATGTTAAGATCGAGACCATTCAGATCTGCCAAGCCATACTTCCTCAAGATCAGAATAAATTGGCGGCGGCAATTGACATCGTACATCGACTAGGAAAGAGGCAACCGGGTGTGACAAAACCAAGAGGCGTCATACTTCGTTTTCTTTCGCGATCATATCGGGATGCAGTCTGGGCCGCGGCGAAGAACAACTCCTTTTTACGCGAAAAGGGCCTCAGATTTGCTGAAGATCTTCCACAGGCTGTTAAGGAGATCAGAGCAAAATTATGGCCTGCCATTCAAAAGGCACGTAGTGAAGGGAAATCGGCGTACTTTGTCGGGGCGCGTGCCTTCATCGGTGGCGTTGAACTTCGTCTACAACAGACCGAGGAGGATCAGCGGAATGCAATAGCTGGCGAGGACATTATGTCTTAATATTAATACCCGTTTCGTATGTTGCCCGTCTGGGTGCTTTTGGGACGTTTCAGTTCAGGTGAAGATTGCCTAAGGTCTTATTTGCTCAGCGTTAAATTGACTTCACCTGTCACTGCTGGTGTTGATGCACCGTGCTCAGTTTCTCTCAAGGATACTTACTTTCCGTTACAAAGGTGACATTGGGTTTTTCTTCTTGATTTTTTAAGTTTGTTGTTAATGTCTTTTTCGATTTTATCTTTAAATTCCAGAGGATTGAGACATATCTTAAAGCGTAAAGCTCTTTTTCTGTTTTTCAAGCAATTTAAAACCGACTTTTGTTTTGTACAAGAATCACATTCTGTTCCTGAGGATAGCAAATTTTGGAGATCGCAATGGGGGAGTGATGTATGGTTTTCCAATTGTTCTGAACGTTCAGCTGGTGTTATTACTCTGTTGAATCGTTTTAATGGCAATGTTTTACATTCTGAAGGGGATTGTAATGGTCATTTTCTTATTCATGTTATATCTGTTAATAATATTACGATTTTAGTTATTAATATGTACGGCTACAACTCCAATGCAGAAAATTCACGACTACTTAACTTGATAGAAAGTAAAATGAAACACTGGTTGTCTAAATTTCCTAGTGCATATGTTATTGTTGGAGGGGATTTTAACATCACTCTTAATAACCTAATTGATCGCTGGCCCCCTGGTAAGGATTCTTCGATAACTAAGCAACTAAATATGTTTTTAGATAGATACGATTTAGTAGATATTTGGAGGGAAAAATTTCCAGATGATTCAGGATTCACTTGGTCCAACAAGAATCTTAGTAGCTGCTCGCGCATTGATTTCTGGTTGATATCAAAGGACTTAAATAAAGAAGATATCTCAGTTTCTGTTCACCCGACTCCTTTGTCAGACCATAAAGCAATTATGATACAAATAAATTTTTTCGCAGTAGACAAGGGAATCAGAACGTCTTATTGGAAGCTCAATAACTCATATTTAAAAATTAAAACTGTTAAGATAGAAATTAATCGCTTACTTGATTGCTATCTAAAGAAAGCTATTTCAGAAAATTCTTATTCGATTAATTGGGAGTTATTTAAGCATGAATCCTCAAAATTTCTAAGGTCTTTTAGTAGTTCCTATATTCGGGCTGGAAGGGCAGAGGAGGATAATGTTATTTCAAGCATTTCTTCTATTATGGAAAAGGGGTTAAATACACTTACAAATGAAGATCAGTTAAGTCTGGCAGAATTACAGAACAAATTAGACGAGATCTATAAAAGGAAAGCTGAGGGCGCTTTTATTCGCTCCAGAAAGAAATGGCTCGAGGAGGGGGAGCAGAATTCTGCTTACTTTTTCCGCTTGGAAAAACAACGTGCTAATTACAATACTATACACCAAATCAGTATTAATGGCACCGTTACCTCTGATTCGAAGTTGATTTCTAAATTCTGCTCAATGTTCTATAGTAAGCTTTATACCTCTAATTATTCTGAACAATCAACATCCTCCTTTTTTGCCTCTCTAGACAAATCTAAGGGTATACTACCAGAAGATAAAGATCTTTGTGACAAACCTCTAAGTATTAAAGAAATAACAGATTCAATTGCTCGATTAAAAAATAATAAATCTCCTGGGACGGATGGGCTTACTGGAGAATTTTATAAGTGCTTTGCCCCAAAACTGGCGCCGTTTTTATTTAACGTATTTAATGAAAGTATTTCCGTTGGCCAGCTTCCACCAAGCTTAAATCAGGGTCTTATTACTTTGATACCGAAACCAAAAAAGGATTTATTATTTATTGATAATTGGCGTCCTATTTGCCTTCTAAACAACGACTATAAAATACTTGCGTGTATTTTTGCTGAGAGAATTAAGACCGTCCTAGACTCGATTATTGATCAAACACAATCTGGTTTCATGAAGAACAGACATATTTCCAATAATATTAGATTAGTTTTAGATGTTCTTGATTATTCTCATCTGATTTCGGATCAAAGTTATATTTTATTTTTGGATTTCTGCAAAGCATTTGATACTCTTGAGCACAAATTTATTTTTCTTAGTCTGGAAAGATTTGGTTTTGGCCCTTTTTTTTGTGATGCAATTAGAACTTTATATTGTAATGCCAACAGTTCAATTAAATTAAAACATGGGACTTCTTCTAGATTTGATGTTAAAAGGGGTATACGTCAAGGTTGTCCTATATCTCCCTATTTGTTTTTATTAGCAGCTCAACTCTTAGTAGACCATATTAAGCAAAGCAACCTTGTAGGTGTCTCAATTGCAGGCAGGGAGGTGATCATCAGCCAGTTGGCTGATGACACCACTCTCTTCTTAAAAAATAGTGATCAAGTTGCAGTAGCGTTAGGGGTAATTGATGCATTCTCTAAAGCTTCTGGTTTATTCCTTAACATATCTAAGTGTGAGTTATTACCTATTACAGAGTGTGATATTTCATCCATTTGTAATATTCCTGTTAGAGAAAAAGTAACGTATTTAGGAGTTGTTATAACTAAGAATCAAGCTACACGATGTTCCGAAAATTTTATTCCTGCTATTGACAAAACCCGTAAAAAACTCAACCAGTGGCTCCAAAGAAATATTTCATTAAAAGGAAGGGTCTTGCTTACTAAAGCTGAAGGGTTATCTAGATTAACATATGCAGCAATAGCTTTATATTTGGACAATAAAACTTGTAAAATGATAGACAATCTTTTATTCAATTTTGTTTGGAGGAATCGTACTCACTATATTAAAAAAACTGTTGTAATGAACACGTATGAAAATGGAGGTCTAAATTTTCTAGATTTTAAAACGTTAAATTACACTTTTAAAATTAATTGGATGAAACACTTCCTAAAATGCCCCTCTTCAATTTGGAACTTTATCCCAAATTATATATTTTCCCAGCTGGGTGGTCTTCAGTTTCTGTCGTTATGCAATTATAACATTGAGAAATTACCTGGAAAGCTCTCTTCATTCCACAAACAAATGCTTCTGGCTTGGTCTCTTATTTATAAACACAACTTTTCCCCACATTCATATTTCATATGGAACAATCATAATATTCTCTATAAAAACAAGTCTTTATTTTTTCAAAACTGGCATGATAACAATATTACGTTAGTACGTGATCTTTTTAATGATGATGGATGTCTTTATACATATGGCGAATTCCTGAAAAAATTTAATTTTCCTGTCACGCCTAGAGAATTTGCCATCGTTTTCGATGCTATTCCCACAGGTGTTATTGCATTATTTAGAGGTCTGGATAGGACTTTGTTTACCACACCACCTATTTTTGATCCCACTCAAACAATGGTGGGCAAGATTTGCTTAGTTCCGTATTCTAGCAATAGGTCCATTCGTGCTCTCTTTCAGAAAGATATTATTACCAAACCTTATGTAATTACCTATTGGAGCAATTTTGTGGATATTGTGGACTGGAGAAAAGTTTGGTTATTGCCACATAAATACCTTATAGTAAATAAAGTCAGAGAAGTCTCATTTAAATTAATTCATAGATTCTATCCAGTGAAAAGTTACCTAAAAAAATTTAAACCTGACATTGATATAAAATGTGATTTCTGTAATGCACAAGATGAAACTACTGTACACTTGTTTTGGGACTGTAGCTATACCAAAATGTTCTGGAAGAACTTTTGTAGGTATATTATTGATTTTGTGTACCCTCATTTCTCCTTATTTTGGAAACATGTTGTATTTGGTTTTATTAATACGGAGAAAAACTTTGAGAAAGAATTTTACTTTATAAATCTTTTACTTCTCCTAGCAAAATTTCATATTCATAAATGTAAGTTTTCCAGTCATAAGCCATTATTCAAAGTTTTTCTCAACGAATTCCATCAATACATTCAAACGCTTTCTGTTTCAGAGAAGAACAAAGCAAGGAAAACATTGTCTTGTTGTGCTCTCTTAAAAATCCCCCTTTAAATTTAAATTTTGTCGCATCATACTATCCTATCATGCTCTAATTGTTTGTATCTCCTTTATTTAATTGCTTATCTTTTCTTGTATCCTCATTATTGTAATTTTTGTCCAATTTTTTATTATTTTTTTATTTCTTTATTCTTCTCTCCTCTGGTGTATGTTCCGTTTCATGTTATCATGTTGTTAATGTAATATTTGTTGACTTTTGTTTCTCTATATCTTATTAAAAAAAAAAAAAAAAAAAAAAAAAACTTTGACAAGAAAAAAAAAAAAAAAAAAAAAAAAAAAAAAAAAAAGAGAGATATAATAGGGCTGGACAATAATTCAATATCAATATATATATATATATATATATATATATATATATATATATATATATCGCAATATAATCTTTTTCAATAATGGTGATATGATTTTTAAACACATTTCCGATATTTCAATAGACATTACAGGCATGGGCTACGTTTACGTTTTCATTTTTACTGCGTGATAAATATAAGCAGCACGGCACACAACGGCCAGGAATTTCTGGCCCGTCGAATACCTTGGTCCAAAGCGGGCCAGCTCGGGCTAGAGGAGTGGTTACGAACAGAGGCGGAGTTTACCTGAGCCGGAGACGGCAGCGCCGGATGATTCTGTCAGCTAACATCAGCATTAAAGACTTTTAAAATAGTTTACCTCAAAACTCACTTTCATGTTTGATTGCCTTCTGTTTGTGATCCGATGTGGATTCTGATCACCGTATAAGGTAGAAATATTTATACCCGATGCAAAAGACTATGCACGCTAACCATTACCATAGTAAACAAGCTGCCGTCCTTGTTTTATTGTCCAGTCCAGAATGTTGCTATGGTTACTGCCATGTCAATCATAATTTCAGGAGTTCATAATTCTGTACACACACACACAGAGCGATCCGTCCACTCCCGGATATAGTGTGTATAATGTGAGGGAGTTGTTTGCACAGACTGTTTAACTGAACATTATTGACAGATTATAAAATGAATAATTAATAGAGACCTGTTGTAATGAGCGCCAAATTACAACAGAGGGCAGCAAAACATCATGATACTGTTCCATCTATAGATATATATAGTGGGGAGAACAAGTATTTGATATTCTGCCGATTTTGCAGATTTTCCTACTTACAAAGCATGTAGAGGTCTGTAATTTTTATCATAGGTACACTTCAACTGTGAGAGACGGAATCTAAAACAAAAATCCAGAAAATCACATTGTATGATTTTTAAATAATTAATTTGCATTTTATTGCATGATATAAGTATTTGATCACCTACCAACCAGTAAGAATTCCGGCTCTCACAGACCTGTTAGTTTTTCTTTAAGAAGCCCTCCTGTTCTCCACTCATTACCTGTATTAACTGCACCTGTTTGAACTCGTTACCTGTATATAATACACCTGTCCACACACTCAATCAAACAGACTCCAACCTCTCCACAATGGCCAAGACCAGAGAGCTGTGTAAGGACATCAGGGATAAAATTGTAGACCTGCACAAGGCTGGGATGGGCTACAGGACAATAGGCAAGCAGCTTGGTGAGAAGGCAACAACTGTTGGCGCAATTATTAGAAAATGGAAGAAGTTCAAGATGAAGTTCAAGGAGGTCAATCTCCCTCGGTCTGGGGCACCATGCAAGATCTCACCTCGTGGGGCATCAATGATCATGAGGAAGGTGAGGGATCAGCCCAGAACTACACGGCAGGACCTGGTCAATGACCTGAAGAGTCTCAAAGAAAACCATTAGTAACACACTACGCCGTCATGGATTAAAATCCTGCAGTGAACGCAAGGTCCCCCTGCTCAAGCCAGCGCATGTCCAAGCCCGTCTGAAGTTTGCCAATGACCATCTGGATGATCCAGAGGAGGAAGGGGAGAAGGTCATGTGGTCTGATGAGACAAAAATAGAGCTTTTTGGTCTAATCTCCACTCGCCGTGTTTGGAGGAAGAAGAATGATGAGTACAACCCCAAGAACACCATCCCAACCCTGAAGCATGGAGGTGGAAACATCATTCTTTGGGAATGCTTTTCTGCAAAGGGGACAGGACGACTGCACCGTATTGAGGGGAGGATTGATGGGGCCATGTATCGCGAGATCTTGGCCAACAACCTCCTTCCCTCAGTAAGAGCACTGAAGATGGGTCGTGGCTGGGTCTTCCAGCATGACAACGACCCGAAACACACAGCCAGGGCAACTAAGGAGTGGCTCCGTAAGAAGCATCTCAAGGTCCTTGAGCGGCCTAGCCAGTCTCCAGACCTGAACCCAATAGAAAATCTTTGGAGGGAGCTGAAAGTCCGTATTGCCCAGCGACAGCCCCGAAACCTGAAGGATCTGGAGAAGGTCTGTATGGAGGAGTGGGCCAAAATCCCTGCTGCAGTGTGTGCAAACCTGGTCAGGAACTACAGGAAACATATGATCTCTGTAATTGCAAACAAAGGTTTCTGTACCAAATATTAAGTTCTGCTTTCCTGATGTATCAAATACTTATGTCATGCAATAAAATGCAAATTAATTACTTAAAAATCATACAATATGATTTTCTGGATTTTTGTTTTAGATTCCGTCACTCACAGTTGAAGAGTACATATGATAAAAATGACAGACTTCTACATGCTTTGTAAGTGGGAAAACCTGCAAAATCGGCAGTGTATCAAATACTTGTTCTCCCCAATACAGTATATACTGTATATAGATGCCTCATTAGCGGCTATTTCTATGGGCCTCTATGCGTAAAATGGCCGCCATTTTGTAATTGTCAAAGCCAGTCTATTCACCTTATTTTTAACGGAAATATGGACACAGCCAGTTGACGTTTTTTTGTGCGAGACTTCCGGTCAGGCACTTCCGGTCACTGGCTAGCTAACTCACTTTTCACCGTAGCGGTTAATCAAACAAGTCTTCGTAACAACTAACTCATCGTTATGACTTCGAGGATGACCGGGATTGTTTGTGCAGTTAGAGGTTGTCATAATAACTGGTACAAAAGAAAGATTTACTTGGAGCAGGAGTGTTTTAACCATCGAACGCGTACGAGAGCTGCATGTAATTGCGAGGCGCCCTACGACCTTTACCCCCCGCCGAAGAATGAGGAATCCCTTCGCCTGTGGTTAAAAGCTTTAAATTTGAAGAAACCACCGAATCGACCGTATGTTTGTTCTTTTCGTTTTCGTGAACACAAGGCCTGATCTGGCAAATACATGTTTTAGTAATGAAAATTATATACATAAAAAAATCTCAAACTTGACTTTTGACCACTATTTTAAAGTTACTGTACTCTGCCTTTGTATTGTCAGTAAAAAGTGAGAAGTCATGCCATGGCAAAAGGCAGTAACTTCCACATTATCAATATTTGGTTTCTGATCACCATTAACAAAATCATTATAGTAACACCTATACAATCTAGTGATCATGGCATTTATTTTGTATAATTTACAATTATTTATAGCCATCTACTTATTGCTATTCTGCCAGCTAGATGCATGAGTGTTTCAACCAGGTCCGGTACCCGAACTGGGTGAGGCGGGGCTTTAGTTCTTTGTTGTATTCATCTGCTACGGCATGTGTAACATTTTCTGTCAACTCTGCATGATCCTTTACGATCGATATCGTCGTTAGTTAGCCCAGGGAAGCGATGAAACGGAAGTGGCGCACAAAAAAACGGAAATTGGACCCATATTTACTACCGCATTCGAAAATAAGGCGAATAAATGAATATCTATATCTGCAACAGACCTCAGCAAATAATTTTGCTAAACTAACACAAGGCGAAGGCATCAGCTAACACAACACAAGTTTAAACCCCTGTAATATTGAGTAAATACATATACAAACACAAACTAACATATTCTCACGTGTGAAATGTTATCCCATTTCTTTGAGAGTTTAAATCTTGGGTGTTTTTGCAATGTTGTAGCATCACTGATTCTTACTGTGAGTGTCGACACATTGACCGTTCTAAGATGGCTGGTGCGCGACATGTCTGGAGTGGTCGAATGTGTAATCTACGTATACATATCTATGGTTCTCTTACGAGAGGTTCTCTTGTACTGCGTAATATCTTACGCTATGGGGAAAAGTCTCTTTTCCGCGAGATACTGAAGCCAAAAAATTATCCATAATTTTGTATTAATGCAAAACGCGTTGCAGCAGCGCGCAGACATAGGCAAGATGGCTCGCGTGCCTATTGGCTGCTCTGCAGCAACTGCACCAGCCTATCGAGCGAGGCCCTCATGACGTCAGATCCAATGATCCATCATCGTCACGTCCCGCCGAAGCGGGTGTGGCCAGGGCCTATAAATCAGGCTCGACGAGGCTGGATGAGCTGATTTTTCATCTCTTCAGCGAAGCTCACGCATTGCTGGATCCCGAGAGGAAGAAGCCGCGCCATCGAGAAAAGCTTCTGCGGGACGAGCCACTGCATCTGAAGCCGCTGGTCGACAACTCGCCGCCTTCAGTCGCCGTTCCTGCTACGCTATCCGGCATATAATATCCTTTTTCTCTGCTTGTGTGTGTGTGTTTGCCGGCACGACTCATTTTTGATCTAAAAGAGCTAGCGTCTTTTTCAAGATGCCTCGTTCCTTCTGCGGCTCGTGCCGAGCCCCACTCAGCGACAGAGACCGCCATGTCATCTGTGTTTCCTGCCTGGGTGAAGACCACGCAGCTCTCACTGATGGCAGCTGCCCTTACTGCGAGCTTCTGCCTATGGTGTCTCTGAGGACTCGCCTGGTGGCTTTCACCGAGACTGCGCCCCCACCCGCTACGGTGCCGCGCCGTAAAAAGCGCCGGGCTCAGCGGGTTCCGGAACCTCCTCCAACCCGCGAAAGCTCGCCGGTTCGCCCGCCAGCTTCGCCGCACGCTTCGCTCGGGTCTCTCCCTGACGGACAGCGGCCGCCGTCTGCCGCCGCTTCCCTCATAGATGACGACGAGGAAGCTGCATCTGTGGAGGATGACAGCTGCTCTCTCCTGGCCTCGGGCAGTGAGGATTGGGCGGGCTCTGTGGACCCCATCCTTCTGCTCGTGAATCTTCCGGGAAGAGAGCCAGCATCGAGTCAGAGCTGATGCGTCTGCTCGCGCAGGCCGTCGCGAGCCTCGGCCTTGAGTGATCGTCGCCCGAGGAGCCTGCACACAACCGACTGGATGGATGCTTCCTTAAAGGGCAACGCGCTTCGCCATCTTCAAGACCCGCGCCCTTTCTTCCTGAGCTTCACGAAGAAGTCGCGAAGTCTTGGAGAGCCCCTTTCTCAGCTAGAGTGCGTACCTCTGTCTCTGCTGCATTCTCTGTGCTGGACGGTGCGAAAGACAGAGGATACCTTTCCATTCCCCCTGTGGAAGAGGCTTTAGCAGCGCATCTTTGCCCGCCCTCTGCTGGACGGTGGGCTAAGACAGCGCTGCCGTCTAAAGCCTGTCGCATGACTTCAGTCTTGCACAGCCGCGCTTATACCGCCGCTGGGCAGGCTGCCTCTGTGATGCACTCAATGGCCATCCTCCAGATCTTCCAGGCCGACCTGCTACGTAAGTTCGACGAGGAAGGACTGGAAGCTATCAGCGTGCCAGACTTAAGGAGAGCCACGGACCTCGCGCTTCGTGCCACTAAGTCTGCTGCACAGGCTGTTGGGCGGATTATGGCTTCTCTCACTGTGGCAGAGAGGCATCTTTGGCTGACGCTCTCTGAGATGTCGGAGACAGAGCGCACCGCGTTCCTTGACGCTCCCATGTCATCTGCTGGCCTGTTCGGATCTTCTGTCAAAGATTTCGCAGAAAGATTCGCTGAGGTACAGAAAAAGTCTCAAGCCATGAAGCATTTTCTGCCGAAACACTCCAGCTCTACAGCAAGCCGCCCGAAGCAGCCGCCTGCTCGTAACGCGAAGCCATCGCATCCGCCCACTGCCGTCGCTTCACAGCGTCGACAGACCAGAGACCGCGCTCTCGTTCTACTAGCCGCCGCCCCCCGCCGCGTGGGCCCCGGCCTAGGATTGAGATAAATGTTATCTTTCAGATACTTGAAACGACTAATTCTATGCTCACAATACTGTCCTCTGTTACATGTCCTGCATGAATGGAATTAAATGAGAATTGAATTAATTAAAAATGATCCATTTCTGTGATTAAAAAGGTCAATACTATATTTCATTTTATACACAATAATGCCTGTTATCCTCAGACTAAATGCTCTTTTGTTAATGTAGCTACCTGGACGACTTGGCAGATGCAGGAAGACTGAGGGTCTCCTCGTCAGCATCAACATCTACAGCAGCCAAGAGCACAGTGGGACAGCAGATCCTGATAAATGAGCAAGGAAAGTGCTCTGTGCAAACAGGGGCAGGCCCCAACTCAGATTCAGCTTTGAACACTGTGGATCTAGTCAAGATGCAGTGTGACTGTGGATTATATGATAAGGGAAATGTATGCACACATATTGTATCAGCATACACTGAAGCACAGAAATGTATTGATATTGCACAGCTACGTGCTGACATGGCTAGAGATATTGTTGCCAAAAAACAGTACCACGTTGATGGTGATTTCATCATTGTTCACCCCACTGATATAAGTGCCACAGTAGTGACCTGTACACTACAGTGAAGAGGGCACACACAGTGGCCTTCAATCGTTTTGGCATTGTGTCAAGAAAACGAAAAATCATGCACTTCATGCTTATCGCCAGCGGATAGAGCAAGCCAAACGAGAGCTTTACAAAAAGCGCAAAACAAGAAGATACAAGCGCTAAATAATAATAATAAACAGATTTAACCAAAAAATATTGTTTAATTGCATTTTTTGCAGTGATTTAACAGTGAACAGTACAGTACAGTGAACAGTTTGCAGCACATAGTGTAATTGTGTCAGAAATAGTGTCAAAATTCAAATTTCTAGAGCCCTTGCTTTTGCAACAAGGCACTCTCTGATGATCTGAAACACAACCTGGCATACTTGGGATCCAAGTGTGTGTGTGACCTTTGAGCCCATGTTGACGCCCAACACTTGTTCGATTATGTCGAGTTCAGCTCTGTAAACAAACAAAAGAAATCTCTAAGACAAGTTACATTATATACAGTCATGGGCGTAAATCTCATCTAACAGTAGGGGGGGGGGCAATAAACAAAATTTCTGAAAAGCAATTTTTGAAGGGGACACAAATAATACAGCCACAATTATACTTGTAAAGGATTTGTGTACACAGCGGAAAGCCTTAATACTATCATTAGTGTAGCATGGAGACTGTATCATTACCCTTCTTTTCAGTGTTTCTCTTGATTCAATGAAAAAGCTAACTAAATTAACTAAAATATTCTTCTTTAAAACCATTAATTTATTTTTAAGTAGTTTACAATCAAGCCACAAAAACAACTTAAAACATAATGACTAATTTTGAAAAAGTGTCCCCATATAAAAGAAATACAATGCTTTTGTAACAAATAAATGTTTTAAGTTATAGTTATATAGGTTATATACTTGGCGCTATGGTGTAGGCCTACTGAAAAAAGATCTGATGTCAGTCTTTAACGTCACATTTCTAAATATGAGTTAGGTTCTAGTTTCACCATTTTATAATTATAAAATGATCTTGCATCCTCCACATAAATATTAGGTTTCGTCTGGGACAGAGGATATATATTTAACTGATCGGCCACTTAACTTCATATTGAGCAAAACACAACTGTAGATCTTCAATATTAACCCTAATATCAGTTCACACACATAACGTTAGGCTTATCGTCGTGTAAACGTTAGTTGTAGTGGGTGCATTCAAGCTAGGTAACGTTACATTATATTACACTAACATAGTGAACTTTGTCACTAATGTATTAATTACTCAGCATCATTTCTATTTAAGAAAAGAAAAACTTCATCCGATGTTTAATGTGAATAAAATAGCCTTGAACCGCCTACTTACTACATTCCTGTCAGTACCCGATGTGTGAGTCAAGCGCAAATCCTGCATAGATCCTGAGTGGACCAAACCACTGTGAGGCAAGGGAGGGGGAACTCAAATGTTTCTAAACTTAAAAAGCATTTTTCGGGGTTTGTATTGTTTTACTTCTTACACAGATATTTTAAGTATACATCATGTTATTTACAATACACAGCATTGGTTTAATGATATTTCTAGGCGGGACAACCCTTAGATGGGAGGGGTCCTGACCCCCCTGGGATTTACGCCCTTGTATACAGTACAATTACGAATTGAGTGAAAGCACTGGCATAACAATATTATGCCAATTCAGAAGGAGAAAGATTTATATGCATAGATATCTGTATGCATATTTTACCTCAAGTCAAAATCCTCTCTTCTGCAGCCTCGCTCGGCCAGCTGCTGGCCTATGATTTTGAAGGGTATTTCCTTGGGCAAATATTCTAGGTCTTTAGCAAGACCTTGGCACTCCTCTGTGACACAAAAGGAGCCAATGAGTAAATGAGACATTAACATGTTACTAATGTAGTTTATATTTTAGTTACTAAACAGTTTGCATTTTGTTAAACTGTATGGCCATTTGCATTTGTTTGCCTATGCCTCATTCATTCACCTAGGCTACTTATGCCTCCAACATGGCTGACATTCTAAAACTTGCAGTTCTACAACCTTTGGTGGGAACACCTAATTCAATAATAAGGGGATCTGTTTAAATGTAGGCTACACCTTTAAGAAATCGCCTAGTTCTGACTGCATATATGTTACCTTCAACTAGTTTGGTGCACATTGTAGTGTTTGAGCCATACGGACTCAGCTGCACCCCTGCCTCTTTCAATTCCCTCACAAGCTCCTTTTTTTCCCCTTTGCCTTCCTCAAATAAGTCACCATGAGGTGACCAGAGAACTTTTCTGGTGCAGAGCATCTCCTCTGCTGCTCCTCTACTGAAACAAAGTGCCTGTGCAATGATAACACATCATTTTTTGTGAACATCAAAAACCAACATATCTGTAGACAAAAATCACCTATAAAACCATGAGGCTTAAGTGAACAACATCATATTGTTTGACAGATAAGCCATTACTCATTACTCTACTCTACATAGTTTGTAGTTTTGCATTAGTTGCATTAGGCACATAACACACATGTTCTACTGATGTTATCTGCACTCTTGCCTCTATCAAGTCAATTTGTCATATAAAAAGGCACACCCACCCAACCCAACTCTAGTTGTAGCATTACCAACCTTTTAGCTTTCTTTGAAGACGCCACCTTCAACAGGCTGTCCACATAGAATCCATCTTCAATAAAGAATACATACACATGTTGTTAAATGTCATTTCAGTTCAGTGTCATTTCAATGTTAATAATGAAATATTTATTGGCACCCCTGTTGAAATTAGAGAGAAGAGTGGTGCGCACATCCAAAAAAATCAATTGTATCAAAGTAGAAGAGGTGGTCTGCCCCCTGTTTATGCTCCAAAAGGAAATGTATTTACTTGAAAACAACCCAACGTTTCAATCCCATTGGATCTTCATTAGGCATTAAAACACGGGGGGAGACGGCCTATATCACATGACTGCACACTCACGTTCAAGTAGTCTTTGTACATCTGAATGTGTGCATGAGAAGAGGCGTGCGCAGCTGCTTCGTGTGTACGCAAGCTTTGTACATAAGTCCCATGCTCTTTTTAAATGCAGATACTAGAGATGATTAATACTACAGGAATGAGACGTGGAATCGTGCATATACGTCAGCTGAATTGGAAATTGAGCTGTTGTTCCAACTGTCGATCGCGGAGGCTACCTGTGCCTCTAAGAACCAATTGGGCAAACTGTACAGCCAATCAGACCAATGATACCAAAGACATTGGGCTTAACATGAGCATAGAACCAGTCTTGGTATCCATGCTGACCTGTAGAGCAAAATCCAAATAGCTCGCAGGGCAACATTATAATAATAAAGCTTCATTGCAGACACGGGTCCATATAACACCACATAAAGTATAAATAGTATAGTGTATTCTGCTCCTTCTATACTCACTCGGACTACAAAATATCTTAATTGAGCCCAACTTTGTATATGTGTGCCAGCAAGTTAACAATCAGTCCATCCTATCCACCTTAAATGTATAGATATAATATAAAAGTACAGTATCATAATATTATATACCCTTTTTCTCCTCCTCCTCCTCCTCCTCCTCCTCCTCTTCCTCTGCATCATTTGCACGTAACAGACAGGAAGTCAAATTGACACATTCAAATTTTATAAATAAAAATGATGATCCTGTATAACTCAACAGAACTAATTAATTGTTTGCCTGCAACAACCTCCACCTTCGTTTTTGCTACTATTAACACATGAAAAAAACAAACAAAGGGTGTGTGTGTAACTCTGAATAAAATCTCAGAAATACATGTTTTACCTTCAACTGCCTCTGCAGTCTCCGTCTCAGCTGTTTCTGCCTCTGTTAATACATGAAAAGAATCTACATTGGAAATACGTGACATATTCTCAAATTCACCTTTAACAGGGGTGCCTACAAATTTGTTGGGCGCTGTATGAAACATTACATTGCTAGTGTAATGTAACATGCATAAATAGAATATAAAATACAGTATGTCTAGCCACTGCAATCCAACTAACATCAGTAACAACGCTGGGGCCAACTAAGAGTAGCCTCCGTAAACAAACCCGTTTGTGTGTGTGTTGTCCTACCTGGTTTTGGACTCTTTTCTGTAGAGCAGAATGAGCATGTCTCCTGCAAAAGATTTTGCATGATAAATAGTTATGCCAAGTACACATCAAGCGATTCTTTTGTCACAGACCAGTCATGGGAGTCATTCAAATGAAGTCCCAGTCCCTGATGAGGTGGAGTTTGGGTTATCAACACATCATGACACTTCACATGTGACCCCTCGTCATCACAGATTTAACTGCCGATTCACTCACCCAAGGATTATGTTAATGACTCCCTAGACCAATCTGTGACAAAAGAATCGTCTGCTGTGTACTTGGCTTTAATCTGACAGCGGAATGTTGCTTTAGATAAAATATCATTAGCACTTGCCTTCTTCTTCCCTGACATCTTCTTGTAGCAGACTGTACAAATGCCTGAACTATCTGAAAAAAACAAATGCTTTGTATAATACAATGATATTTTGGATAACACAAACACATTAAAAGCAACCATAACCTTCACATATTTCAAGAGCCATAACCAGTCCAAAGTATGACATCTTCCGAATTTACTAGTTAAAGCTACCACTCCAAATCATCAGTGACTTGAACTTAATGCAGGGAGCGACAGGTAGCCAGCAGAGCTCAATAAGGAGCACCCATACCGTACAAATGTATACTACTTACCAAGGGACTTAAACAACAAAGTCCCAAGTCTACCGCTCTTGGGAGATGGGGAGGCATTGGAGGTGACCTTGTTGTCCCTGGAGGATCATTTCTGCAAACTAAAAGAGCAACAGAAAGTCTATTTTAATGAAATAACATCACTTATAATATCTGAACCTTATAGAGCAGGCAACAAATTGTGGTAAAAAATGTCACTTTGGGAAAGGGACTATTACAAGAGAAAATGATGGTGCTCATTTAATAATTATACTATCATGACTCCTGTATCATATGCTGAAGGTAGCACTGTGTCCATGTCCAAGATCCATTAATATTTGATCTGCAACTTTCATTCAAAATTGCTCTAGTTAAAGTGAAAACTAAAAATATCTATATCTTCAAAAGACAACAGAAACATTATGCAGAAAATGACCAAATTGTACCATTATTGAGAACACTCCACATGACACAGAGTCATTTTGCAAGTCATGGTCCCTGTTTATGAACTTCCAGGGCCTTTGGCAGCCTCTGCTAGCAGCAAATAAGCTGAAAGATTAGAGAATATAATTATGAAGGAGATCTCTTATGAGGCTTCATACTGTGTTGAAAATCATTGAAACTTTTAAAATGCCAAGCACTAACAGCTCAAACAACACAAATGAGAATGGCACGACAGCAACAATAATGATAACTAATGTGTGATGCTATTTTCGGGACCGATCTGAGAGCAACTCTGAGTAAGGAAAAGACAAAAACTTTCATCTTAGTAAGGAGGCGGGGTTGACACCGTTGCTATGTATGACACAATCTTTTGAAGACTGTGATTGAAAAATTACCGAAAATTACACGTCATCCAGTATTTTATATCTTTAACACACTCTGTCAATTTAGTGTTTTCATCTGGTCGTGATGAAATATATAATTGAGTGTCATCAGCATAACAGTGGAAATTAATTCCATGTTTTCTTATAATATTACCAAGTGGCAGCATATATATCGAGAATAGCAGAGGGCCTAACACAGATCCCTGCGGCACTCCATAGTTTACTGACGTTATCTTCGATTTTTCCCCATTTAAACAGACAAAATGGTAGCGGTCTGAAAAGTACGATCTAAACCAGCTTAATGCCTTAATAATGTGGGATCCACAAATAGATCGTAATAAATTACATGCAAATGACACTTTCCCCCATTCTTAAGACAAGCCTTAAGCCTAGTCCCAGACTAAAATGCCTGTTTTAAAAGAAACTTGCGCTGGCATATCTTAAAATATGTCACTGTCGTTGTTTTGTCTCGAGATGCACATCAGCAAAGTTTTTTTTTTTCTAAGGCACATTTATAAAAGCTACTTAAATGTCCTAATTTAACCAAGGCCTAAGCGTGGCCTAATCTAAACCCTGTCTGTGAAACCAGGCCTAGAAGTGCTCTTATATCAGGAGTAATCTCTTAGAGATCTTTCACAACATCTAAAGCACATTAGATTCTCACAGTGTGTCTGTATGCCCTCTTACCGGAAATACTGTCATGTTTAAAGATGACTGAGGTCTACTAAAACTGTTTCACACACGTCAGTTTCTCTGTGGTTTTCATGATCAATGCAGGATGAAGTCTTTACACTCTTCTGTCACTCTTAATGTGTATGTTTATATTAATATACGGATGTGTCCTCTATCATCTGTGTTTCTCTGCTTATCTTTCACACACCTCAACACTCTCCGCCCTGTTAACAGTGCAGATCTGGGTGGAACCGTTAGAGAATAAGGAAGAAGAAACGTGAGAAAGACTGACGGAGGATCTGTGTACTTCTAATGATAGTGACTTACATCGCATTCAAGAAACACATTTGATCAGTTCTTGCTTTCACTGGATCGGGATCGGATCTGGTTTTTCTCTGGATATCTGAGACTGAAGTCAATCTGGAATGAAGGCTGCCATCATCATCTTCATCTTCATCACCCTCTGCCTGATCTCAGGTCAGTTCTTCACTGCTCAGTCTGGGTCAAATAATATACTATATTACCCAGATTGATGATATATAATAACCCAGAGCAAATGAACTTGTGTTTGGCAGGTCAAGTACTTTGTTTCAGAGTGGTTGGATGCACTGGAGGGAGTTTAATGTTCAAGTGCATGTACAAGAACAAGAGCAAGACTAATGATCAACATAAAGTGAAGTATTTCTGCAGAGACAGGCGCTGTAAGACGGGCATCAGTACTGATGTTCAGAGTCGATGGGTTTATAACGGGAGATTCGCTCTGTATGATGATGAAAACAGCAGATTCTTCACAGTGTTTATCAGGAACATCAGCAGAGAGGATAATGGGAAATATACATGTGGAAACAGTCAGACATGGAGTCATTATGTTACGTTAGTGGAGAAGAAAGGTATGTGTGACACTTTATAACTTCCTACAGCAATTATTTATTATAATATTAAAGGTGCAGTACGGAAGATTTTGAGTAAAAATGAAAAAATAAAATAAAATAAAAATAATAATAATTAATAAATAAAAAATGATTCAAAATGGTCAGATTATAATAATAATCCATAGTTTGAGCTGTCAGGTTGGATTATGCAGGGAAAATGTCAGTTTTATGTTGTATGTCATTCTTCTTTGTGTGTTCATGTTTCCTCTGTAAAAAGAAAAAAATATATGTAACTTCCCTGTTCAAATTACATTTTCAGATGTGTGTTTTTCTGTCAGTATGTCTTTACGTAGGATGTAACGACTCTGATCTCAGGCAACTATAAATATACCTAAAAACAACCACAATACACATTAAAAGGAAAACACTGCAAGGATCATGACATTGTATGTTTCACACAGAGATGGCGATAGAGAGGCCAAAGTTCCCTAGTGCACCTTTAATAACACTAATAATATTTTAGATTTAAGTTCATGTCTCAAGGTTTTGTTGAAATCATTTTCAGAGTCTCGTTGTGGAAAGTCTGTTATCCTGGACGGGTATCTTGGACAAAAGACGATCACTTTCCGCTGTGAATATGATGAGAAGTTTAAAACACACACCAAAGTTTTCTACAGACTGAACGAGGATCCTGTCCATGTTCTGAAGAGCTCACGATCATCACAATCATCTGAGGAGAAGTTCAGTCTGTCTGACAGTCATGAAGATCATTTTACTGTGACCATTAGAGATATTTCTGCAGCGGACGGTGGAGTTTATTTATGTGGAGTGGAGAGAGGCGAATCAGATCTTCGACCTTCAGATCAGTCAATTACTCACATAACCTTCATTAAAGAGATTCAGCTGAATGTTTATGGTGAGTTTAGTTTCTTTTTAACTAAAGAATTCTTACAGCTCTAAATAAGGAATGTAAATCCCTCCTGACTTTTAATGATGTAATAAATCCACATATAAATCTCATTTTGCAGGTAAAATCACGTCTGTCCAGGTTCAGGCCTACTCCAGTAAATCAGTCTTCATCACGTGTAAATTTCCACAAAAATTCAAAGGAAACAAGAAGTTTATCCAGAAAGATCCACCACAGAAGAAGATCTTCGTTGAAGAACAGAATCAGTGGGTTCGTCATGATAAAGTGCACATGTATGATGATTCCAGTGAAGGACGTTTGAAGGTTTTCATCAGTAATTTAACCGCGGCTGATGAAGCGACGTACAGATGTGGAGTGAATATCCCTGATCATGATCTGTTCACTGAGATTAAACTGACAGTAAATCAAGGTAAAGAGCTTCTGGGAGGACCTTCATTTTAGAGACTTAAAATAAGAAAGATAGCTTTTTTATATTGTATATTTTTCATTGTTTTTGTGAATAGTTGATAATTTTCCTGCATCAAGCAAAGCATCTGCTATTATTGGTGAAAGTGTGAAACTCACCTGCAATTTCCCCAAGAAACACGACGAGACCTTCACACACATCTGCAAAGAGAACAAGGAGAAGATCTGTGAAAGCATCAGTTCATCAGAGAAGAAACGCTTTGAGTTTTCTGCCGGTCCAGCAGGAGTTTTCACAGTGAGCATCAGTAATGTGAGCGTGAGAGATGCTGGAGTTTACTGGTGTGGAGCCGAAACCAGAGACACACATCTGACTTCTGTCTCGCTCACCAATCAACATCAACTCACTCCAACTCGTACGTACAGTGACCATAAATCAAATACCATATGCATATATTACAGCATATAAATACTTCTCCTTTTCTTTGACTATTAGTGCCTCCAGTGGTCGGACGTGAAGGAGATTCATCTGAGATCAAATGCCCTTATGATGGAAACCATTCAACAGAAGTAAAGCATCTTTGTAAAGGAAAGTGTTTCACTAAAGATGCTCAACATATCATTCAATCCGATGAAGCCCATGTTAATAAACCAAAAATTTCAGTAAAGGACGACACTGAACTCAATCTCTTCACTGTGACCTTGAGTGACCTGAGAGCAGAGGATGCTGGGATATACTGGTGTGCAGTGGAAGGAGCGTTTAACCTTCCCATTGAGCTCATGATCGTCCTGAAAGATGGTGAGAGTGTTTTCTGGGGAACATCTCAATGTTTTCTGTCATCATCCTCATGTGTTTGTTCTCTCCAGCGCTCTTCACTCATGAAGCGTCTGTCGGAGGATCGGTGTCCATCAGCTGTAAGAACATCAGGAGTCAAACACAGAGGCTTTTCTGCAGAGGAGATCAGCCCAACATCTGTGTCCGAGACGGAGTTCGTGTTTCATCCGATACGAGAACAAACGGCCGATTCTCTCTGACGGACGAAACCTCAGCTGGAGTCTTTACTGTGAACATCAGCAATCTGACAGAAGAGGATTCTGGGAAATACTGGTGCGCAGAGGAGACTTCTGGGTCGTTCGTATTCACTGAAGTTCATCTGAATTTGACTGAAGGTAAAACATCTTTCAGCACAATGGTGACCACAAAAACGCAGACATACCAGAAATCTTTTTAATTTCCAAAATAATAGAAAATTAAACACTAACAAATCTCCCCCTATATTAATATTGAGCAAAACACATTAAATAACTCTTAAAGGGCACCTATTATGCAAAATTCACTTTTACATGGTGTTTGAACATAAATGTGTGTTGGCAGTGTGTGAGCAAAACCACCCTAGAATGATAAAAATCCACCCAGTGTTTTTTTTACAATCTCAGTAAATCTTAAGCACTGTCTCAGAATGAGCTGTTCTCAGATTCGGCGCAATGTGACGTAGAATTGAGCAGGCCCCTCCCACGACTGTTGAGTGACACTTCAGTTTGAGCCTAGACCCGCCCTGAGTGAGCTGGACACAGAGTCCGCCATTGTTCGAAGCTGGAGCCACTGTAGACAAGAATGTCTTCTAAGCGATTGAGGTGTGTTGTTGTTGGATGTAAGAATGAACATAGCAGTCTTCATTTACTCCCGTTGTTACTCGAGGATGGATCTGTACTGTTTGTGATCCAGCTTACAGTCTCCGGAGCGACAGGCCTTACGTTACTGACCACGGCAGAAATGAAAGTGAGAGCGCGCTCTTTATGACAGCTCATCGAGTCATTTTACGGATATAAGGTTTACCAGTTTATTTAGCACCCACTGAGAAGGTGTGTATATATTTGTTTACTGTTAGTTGTAACGAGTGTTTTGTGTACGTCGCGGTGTATGTTGTTGATAATGAAAGGGAGAGAGAGCGCGAGAGTTTATGGATAAGACTTTAATGCTCACTTCTTATGTGTTTATTCAGGTCTTACAGTGATTCTCTGGAGTAAAACTAACGCTCATCTTTTGTGTGATGTACAATAAACTTATTTTGGTCATCATTCGGACGGGGTTTGCTACAGCAGGTTTGTATTAATAGCATAGACTGTAAAAAAAAAATATGTGTGGCACGATGGTGAGGCGGAGAGCAAGATGATAACCAAGATAAGCAAAAGCTCACGTGAAGATACTCAAAGTCTTAACTGTAGCCAACTACGCCACCTAGGGACTTTCACCCCAGGATATACTAGTACTCAGAAAATCTAAACCCCAGGTTCGTTCCTTCCAGAGAGGACTGAGACAATTCTGCCAATTAAAACAATTTTTATTTTATTAGAATATAATGCACATGACAGTCACTAATAAGTACCTTCAATACATTTACCTTTTACATACCGACACATACAAAAAAAACAAAAAAAAAGGTACTTAAAATGAAAAATAAAGATTTAAACACTACGGGCAGCACTTGGGTCATCAAAAGACACTAACAGGGAAAGAGAATCCTGCCCCGCCTCAAACAGTAATCGCTCACTACAACCAACCACTCACACTGGTGTTGCACACTAGAAAGGGAATGAGAAACTCATACTCAAGTGTTAAACACTACACCCCAAAAAAAAGAGAGGCGGGCAAAGTACACTTTTATAACCATTGGCCACAGGAGACCCAAGCGCTTACATTAATTACAAATAACAGAAAATACCACAAAACAAGAACATTAATGAAAATAAAACAACATTCAAAATAAAAACAGCAGCGTAATCCGGGGCCGTGCGTCTTGGCATTAAAGAGAAGCTTACACCGCTCAGAGCTGGAAGCAAGCCTGTTACGCACGTCCCTCCGACCTGCACGCACACACAGCGGTGAAATTTACTTTTTTTATAAACATGAAACGATCCACCAGAAAAGAGATCATACTCACTGCGTTCACAATGATTCTAACACGACTGTACAGGTTCTCGCTGCACTCAAATTGTGTAGTGACTGCAGGACACAAACTTTAAATTACACACTAATATTATAAAATCACATTCCATATTCCACTCATTCACATACCTGATCTAACAATGAGCAGAATAAATGCCCCGAACCACACGACTCCACTAGGAACAGGCAACCAGAATGCAAAAAGTAACATCCCCAGCCATATGAAGGCTGCATTTTTATTTAGAGCGTAATCATGGTAATTAGTCACCAGCCGGTTACCTGACACCACTAACTCTACTGGGCAAATAATTCAGTTCTCCACTAGGGGGAGGAACAAAGGGAAATACCCAATCTGCTACATATGGACAAAGCGTCTGTGACGTCACCCATAGACTTTCTGAAGAACGGGTTTGAAGCCGTTTATGGGGGGTATGGGCGGCGCCATCTTGGGAAATCTTGGGAAATCCTAACCCCGCCCACCTTCTGACACAGCACGCGTCACTCAGCTCGCTCTGCTACTCCAGTTATCTGTGTGTATATTTTAGGCAACGAAATATGTTATAAAACACCATACTAACTCCTTTCGTTTTCATTTAAAGAAATCTTAAACATTATAGCCACACAAATGTGATTCAGGCAACGCATATTGATTATATTCAACTGCACATAACGTTTGCCTATTTATGACAAAACAAAATATAAAACACAAACCTGCCTCTTTTCATTTTAAATATAATATACAAATATTAAACATTTTATGGTCCAGGCAATATGTGCATTTGTACTAAACAACAGATTTTGCAGTAAACAACATTACAGATCATATTCGTTGTATTAAAATTTAAAATGACAAAACTCAACCCAGTCTCTTTTTGTTAAATTTCACTTTTATCAATATTAGCCATTATAAAAGTATAAGTAAAAGGTATAAGAAGCTATACAAATAAAGCAAACAATTCAGTCAAACATACAAAGTCAGCGCTCTAGTCTAACCATACAACGGTAAAGTTAAATAGCTTATAAAGTTATGAAACTTCCCCTCAGCCAAAACGATTGGCCAGGGAACAAATTATAGATTCACAAGACCAAAAATCGCCCATTAGATATACACAAGACGAATTATATCTCATGTTTAACCACTACAGAGACGCCAGAGTCCGCGGCATTGGCGGCAAACGTCAGAACGTCTAGCCGAGGAAAGGTTGCTCCAGGCGGGGTACATGAGCGCCGAGCGCCCGGTCATCGCTGGATCAACTGGATAAAATTTTCATAAATCTTTAAATAAACCACAGATTTGAGCTTTAAACAACTACATTCTCGCCTGAAAAACTCTTAAAACTACATTTCATGATACAGAAACAGTAGTATTATATGTCAACTGTATTAAAAAATGGCGCTTCTTATGTTGTCATTCTCTGTGGCGCTGCCTTGTCAGCTTGTCATCTTCATTCCTTCCTATACCCACTAACATTTCCCTTAGTTTCAGATAACATAAGCTAGCCAAACTGAGCCAAAGCTTCTGGCCTGGTTGCAAAGTAGTTGTAGAGTTTCTGACTGCATCAATAATACATACGATGGGCTAGCTATATATTAAATGTTCTAGCCTAAAAATGTTAGACGAGCTTTCTTCCAACTTACCTTCTCCATCATTCACGACGTGTGTTCGTGCGATGTTGTTGGTTACCTAGTAACGAACGTACGGTGGCCGAGAATGCTCCGTGTGTTCGCGCATCTATGTTGCCTATTAACGAACGCAATCTGGCCGAGATACGTGCTGGCGGCGGGAAACTTCACTTTGTGTGCCCGCGCCTCGCATACAACGTTATATATAAAGCTTGCAGGACAACTTGGTTGGCATTGCCTTTTCAGCGTGAGAAATAGACAGTGTGGCGTGAGAGCGTGTGAACTGGTTGAATTGCGTGTGTCTCACGGCCAATGTGTGAGACTTGAGAACCCTGCCTGTGCAGTGATATACTGTTAGCAGATGTCCCAACACCAGACACATTTACATGTTTCCTTCCCAGTCAACACGTGGGATCATGATCACAGTGACATCACACCATTCTCATACGGCAGGGATGGGCAAACTCGGTCCTGGAGGGCCACTGTCCTGCAGAGTTTAGCTCCAACCCTGATAAACTCTCCTGTCTGTAGCTTTCTAGTAATCCTGAAGACATTGATCAGCTGGTTCAGGTGTGTTTGATTAGGCACACCTAATCAATCAATATTATGCTAATGTGTCAATGTGTCAATCAGACTTAAAGCCACACATCCTGAAATCAACTGCAAATAAAAGAAGACAATAAATCTCTCAAAGCAAAGCACTAGCCTATATAAATAAATGTGACTTGAAACGAAACGAGTCACATGGGCACTTTTATGGCTTTTTTTGTCCTTTTGGGAGCTTGACTAGTTGCTGTCTGCTTTCAATGTACAGAAAATATTCTTCAGATAATCACATTTGTGTTCCACAGTAGAGGTCGACCGATATGGGTTTTTTCAGGCCGATGACGATCTTTTGAAATCCGGGTCGGCCAATGGCCGATAAATGCTGCCGATTTATTTTGGCCGATATTTGGCCGATTATGTGCTTGTTTTTAAACTCTATTTGAGAGATAAAATGTAACACAAATAATTACTTAAGATAGACAAGATTTCTCAACAAAAACATTTATTGAACACTTGACCAATCTGCACTTGTACAAAAGACAAAAAGACCTTGAGATATGTTTGGTAATTGTACCTGAATGAATTGAAAATTAATTTGCTACATTTCAGATTAATATATTTGTTTTCCTTAATTTTAATAAACAGTAACTTAAACAATTTGCAGTTTGAATGATGTCTTGTATAAACAAAATGACGGAGTATGTTTTTATGTTTCCACTATTCGATCGCATCCGTGCCTCACACACACACACACACACAAATATAAGTAAACACTTTGCGACTTTAAACACACGCGACTTTTCGATCGCGCCCGCGCCTCTCTCTCTCTCTCTCTCACACACACAACATATTCCAGCATTGCAATCTTTACATCGCAGCCTGCTTCAGAGCTAAGGCGGAGCTACAGATTAGGTGTCCCTAAAGAACCCGCGTATCTAACGGTAGTTCCGCATTACATGAATTTGCACGTGAGTTTTATTTATTTTTATACCGTGTATTCTCCGTGTAAATTTATACACCGAACCGTGACGCCCGTACCGTTTCGGTTCATTACGAATACATGTACCGTTCCACCCCAGTCTACAGTGAAATACAGTCACACATTACACTGTTTGGCCAGCATTTTAACCGTGTTTAATCCAGCTACTAGCTAACGGTATGCTAAAGTTAGCTGCTGACTAGCGCCACGTGCAGCGAAGCGATTTTTCTGTTATTCTAACGTCCGTTTTCAGAGCATCCAAGAGAAGCACAGGCATAACAGTAGCACCGAAATGAATCACAGAAATCCGCGTTGATATTCGGTCCGGTAGATAACGGTCGTTAAGGCACCAGTGCCGTATTAGCACTGGGTCTGTCTGTAGCTACCCAACCCTAGCAACGACGACGCTAGCAAAGCAAAGCCAGTCCTTCACTAGCCTATTATAGTGCATTGGTCTCTTTTTTATTACTTATTTTCTCTGCATTGAGTGACAACCCTCTCAAATATAAGACACTCAAACAGAACAAATAAAAGTTTCAGATTCACTGTCTGTAATTGCAAAATTCTTGCTTATTTATTGTGACATGATAGCAACTCTTCTGCTGTGCTAATGCAACCTCAACTACGCTATCAATATCCAAAGTAGCCGAACGTCATGTCACCTATTCATATTTTTTCTCGAAGTTGGCAGTAACATATTAAAAGTTTTTAATTAAATATAAAGGAGTTTTCTCCAAGGAACTTAGCTTCTTCCTTAGGCACTGGATGAGGTCTGCTCACTCTGCTGGAGAATGACTCTAGGCGCAGCGTGCGTCGAACACGTGTTCCACAACAACAACAACACTAGGCTGCCCACAGATGCGCCCGCCTAATAATCGGCTTGATACACTTGGATATTGGCCGATGCCGATTATGTTAAAAAAATGCAAAAAAACGGCAGATTAATCGGTCGACCCCTATTCCACAGATGATCTGAGTAAATAATGACTGAATTTGTTCCTCTACTAAATTTGACCATCGGCGCTCTATGATTGTGTATTTTCAGAAACAACGACATCCCAGGATGAAGGAAAGTCTGGTAAGATCCAACCGATCTGTTGCTCAGTTTGAGTTGAAAGTGATCTTATGATATATATAAGTGATGGATGTGCAGCATGTGTAAGAATACTTGTACATGATGTCATAATCTCACCTTGTTTCTCTGTGAAAATCCCTTTGTGTGATTTCAGTTTCCTCTGTGATAGTTGCGGTTTCTGTGGGTTTGATCCTGCTGGCTGTGTGTTTAGTGCTCATGTTGCTCAAAATAAAATACAGCTGTAAACATGGTGAGACACACACACACACACACACATTTAGTACATCTGAGTGTGTCGCCCTCTCCTGTTCTGAAATACACATACAGATGTGGCTCTTGTTCACACAGGCATCATTTCATCATCAGACAGAAGAGAGACCGGAGATCATGAAATGGTGAGTTTCAGAACTGATCTGTGCTTCATGATGTCAGATAAGCATGTTTGCTGTACCTTTAAACTGAGACTTCATGTTTGGGGGATTTGGCTTCTCTTACAGGGTCAAGACTCAGATCCCACATCAACTCCTCTATATTCGACAGTCCAGTTACCCACAATCCCCTCTGATTCACATAATCCACTTTATTCGACAGGCCAGTTACCCACAATCCCCTCTGATTCACAGAATCCACTTTACTTGTCAGTCCAGTTACCCACAATCCCCTCTGATTCACAGAATCCACTTTACTCGTCAGTCCAGTTACCCACAATCCCCTCTGACAGGGTCCTTTACGCATCTGTCAGTTTCCAGAAGCATGAAGAGTCTCTCAGTGACGCTACAGTCTCCTTCAGTAAGAACGAGATTCACTCTGATTATGCATCTGTCAAACACAGCAACACACCAAACTATACTTACCATTAGAGTTGTTTTTTACTCAAATCTAGAACCGTGTCAGTCACTGAGAATAATGACTGAAATAATCATTCAGTGTCATTGAACAGGTTATGGATCAGTTATTAGAACAGGTTATGGATCAGTTATTAGAACAGGTTATGGATCAGTTATTAGAACAGGTTATGGATCAGTTATTAAAACAGGTTATGGATCAGTTATTAGAACAGGTTATGGATCAGTTATTAGAACAGGTTGGATCAGTTATTTGAACAGGTTATGGATCAGTTATTAGAACAGGTTATGGATCAGTTATTTGAACAGGTTATGGATCAGTTATTAGAACAGGTTATGGATCAGTTATTAGAACAGGTTATGGATCAGTTATTAGATCAGTTTATGGATCAGTTATTAGAACAGGTTATGGATCAGTTATTAGATCAGTTTATGGATCAGTTATTAGAACAGGTTATGGATCAGTTATTAGAACAGGTTATGGATCAGTTATTAGAACAGGTTGGATCAGTTATTAGAACAGGTTATGGATCAGTTATTAGAACAGGTTATGGATCAGTTATTTGAACAGGTTATGGATCAGTTATTAGAACAGGTTATGGATCAGTTATTAGAACAGGTTATGGATCAGTTATTAGAACAGGTTATGGATCAGTTATTAGATCAGTTTATGGATCAGTTATTAGAACAGGTTATGGATCAGTTATTAGATCAGTTTATGGATCAGTTATTAGAACAGGTTATGGATCAGTTATTAGAACAGGTTATGGATCAGTTATTAGATCAGTTTATGGATCAGTTATTAGAACAGGTTATGGATCAGTTATTAGAACAGGTTATGGATCAGTTATTTGAACAGGTTATGGATCAGTTATTAGAACAGGTTATGGATCAGTTATTAGAACAGGTTATGGATCAGTTATTAGAACAGGTTATGGATCAGTTATTAGATCAGTTTCTGGATCAGTTATTTAAACAGGTTATGGATCAGTTATTAGATCAGTTTCTGGATCAGTTATTTAAACAGGTTATGGATCAGTTATTAGAACAGGTTATGGATCAGTTATTTGAACAGGTTATGGATCAGTTATTTGAACAGGTTATGGATCAGTTATTAGAACAGGTTATGGATCAGTTATTAGATCAGTTTCTGGATCAGTTATTTAAACAGGTTATGGATCAGTTATTAGAACAGGTTATGGATCAGTTATTAGAACAGGTTATGGATCAGTTATTAGAACAGGTTATGGATCAGTTATTAGATCAGTTTCTGGATCAGTTATTTAAACAGGTTATGGATCAGTTATTAGAACAGGTTATGGATCAGTTATTAGAACAGGTTATGGATCAGTTATTAGATCAGTTTCTGGATCAGTTATTAGAACAGGTTATGGATCAGTTATTAGAACAGGTTATGGATCAGTTATTTAAACAGGTTATTGATCAGTTATTAGAACAGGTTATGGATCAGTTATTAGAACAGGTTATGGATCAGTTATTAGAACAGGTTCTGGATCAGTTGTGACACTTACAGGTCACTGTTGGGAAAGAAGCTGAAATGTTTCTCTCAGAGACAGAAGGAAACATTGACTTCTCCTGAAATGTTAAACTGATGACAGAACTTATTTTTAAAAATAATCTTTAATCTTTATAAGCTTCAGTTTACCAAAAGTGACGCATTATGTTGTGAGCAATAAGCCAATCTATCATGCAGAGGAAAATAAGCCTCATTTACAAGCCTTCTCCACTAAGATTTAAATGTATTTTAGAAATGTGAAACTCAAGTGAAGTGCCTGAAAGACAGTAATAGATATTTAAAAAATGTAATTACATTACTTTTAAACAAAAAAAAGTAACTAATTACATTGTAACTTGCCAATCCTGAGCAGCAGAATACATTTCAATCTTCAAAAGAACAAATTAAAATACTGTTAGTAACTTGTATTAATGATTATGCTTGTGTTCTGCTTTGATTTAGCAATATGTTTGTATTATTCTCATCATTTTCAATAAAAGTCTCTGCTGAATAAATGTATATTTATGCAATCCCGCCGCCGCATTCATTAATACAGTGTATACTTTTTTCTTGATATACCCACGAAAGAATGGAAGTGAAATGTGACAACATGCCCCACCTAACATGTGAGGGGCACATTGTAACATGACCATGTGACAGCTTAAAATGTTATCTGATCTAATAAAAAATATATATATCCAAGACAAAGTCTAATATTTTGTCATTTTTTACTTTTTCATATAATGGCATATAAATATAAATTATTCATATAAATAATTAAAAATAAAATATTTTTGTGACAACAAACACACCGCAAAACACAGCTATACAGCATAATTCAAAACAAAATAATAACAAATAATTTATGAACATTGACTCAGTCTTTAATCACCTTTTTCTCATGGTTTCTCAATAGAATTCATAAAAGTATAGAATAGAATGGAATAGAATAGCATATTTCTAATAGGGGCTCATTGTAACGCAGTGTTACAATCTTCCCCTCCAGCGCAACTGGGATTTAAATCTTCAGCATTAAAGAACCATATCAACTGTTGAAATAACAGATATAATAGGGCTGGACAATAATTCAATATCAATATATATGGCAATATAATTTTTTCGTATTTTTGGTGGCATATTTGTAGAAATGATCATTCTTTCTAAATGTGATGTAGCCTAAATATGTCCTGTAACTACCAAATAAACAGAAACAGCCTCGACTGAATAAGTAGCCTAAGTGTGTCCTCTTCTTTTGTGAAATAGAATTTCACATTCTATTTCCTAATTCACATCCTAATTTATTTATTTGTGACTAATGTGCAATTTTGATATAAATTAATTCATTGTGATCAAAGTAGCCTATCACTTTTTATTGTAAACCTGTGGTAAAACATCAATGCTTGGGTTTTAAATATTCAAGTAAACAAAAATGCCAGCAAACGGTCGCTTTTATCATGTTTGTTTTGCGATCTCGCTGTTTCCAGTGATTTCTTTCTGATTAGTTTTCTGAATAAACTTCCATTTGTTGGTGAAAAGATGGGTTAGTGTGACGTTGATCAGGAAATCCTTTCTGGAGGAAACGCACGAGGGGTGAGCATTATTTTTGACGAAAGAATAATTACCATGAGTTCTGATTTGATCATATAGCCTACACTGTTAGACCTTACCGGGTTTTTTTACAGTAAAATACTGGCAACACTGTTGCCAGTAAAATACTGTTAATTGTACAGTTCTTTACTGTAATCTAGTTTGTTTCTGTAAAAATGCACTAAATTATAGTTAACTAATTACACTTGCAGAAACCGACTGCCTTAAATTGACCAACTGTCATTTAAATGTATTAACTTAAATTTATAATGCATTAATAATGTGAGCAAAGTATTACTGTGAACTTCTTTTATTTGAGACCACTAAAAAACTATTGTACATAAAGAGATTTCCACTGGCTCAGCAACTACACAGTCACCGCCTGTTAAATAAAGCAACATGCAGCAAATCATCAATGTTTGTAGATCTTCTCCTGGACTGAAGCACAGGCTCTACTCTTCTGCACAATGGTGACCCAAAAAATTAATTTTACAGTAAACTACTGGCAACAGTGTTGCCAGTATAAACCTGTTTTATAACTTACAGTTTATTACTGTTAAAATACATTTTGTGGGTGTGTCTTTTTTATCTTACACAGTTAACCCTTTCAACCCCTCAGGGAAATCCACACTACGAGTAAAAAGTAACGATGCAGTGAGATAATTAAGGGAATATGTAAGTGATTGTAAGCAGAATCACTGAAGAAAAGAGAAACACAAGAACAGAAAATAGAGAAACACAATAACTACGACTGACTTCCAGCCATTACACATTATTACACTTATTATTAACCAGTATGACTTTATTTCTGTCATACAGAAGATGTTATTGAGATGTTTAATTGAAAATGTTTGGTTTGAAGTTACCGTTATAGAGATCAGTGCTTGCTTTAGTTGGGATGCTGATGCTAAAACATTAGTGTTTCTTTTGCTGCTTGAGCTGTGTTGTTGCAAGTCACACTTGTGCACACACACAGTTTATGAATGACTGCAGTTATAATGATTATGATGACAAAATCATCATATTGCCTGTTCATTCACTAAGGAATTCATTCTCACTTATTCAGAGTTTAATCCTCAATCGAAAGTGTTACATTACCACCACTGTGAAAACGCAGCAATAAGATACAATGACTCTTTTTTTTTAACACATGATGCATAACCAGAGACACAGAGCTACACTGTGTTTTAGAATCACCGAGATATCACAATTTAGCACATGAATCTCAACAATGGTGGCAATATTTCTTTTTTATTATTATTATTATTCATGCAGCAGTGCATGCTGGGAGTTTTATATTATCCTGGAACCCAGCATGCATTGCGACATGAAACTTTTCACCATTGTTGAGATTCATGTGCTGATTGTTGATATCTGTGTGTGTCTGAGTCAAGCAGGAGTAAAATAAAATTGAATGCACTATATGATTACAATATTCTTCAGAAGACCTGATTACAGAAATATTGATTTCATTTTGTAGATTCACAGATATATGCTAAATATGAGATAACTATAATTTCAATGACTATATACAGGAAAAATCTGAAAATCAGGCATGTCCAGGATGATTGTGACATCATCGCAAAAAAATAAAAATCATCTTCCTCTTGACTTTTTCTTGCCATAACAAATGTGTTTTATAAACTCACTGTTACAGCAGCCAGAGAGAGATGAAAGGTAAGAAGTCCAGGGACAAGACACCAACTAAAGCAAATACTGATCTCCATCATGGTGACAACAAACTTTATTAATAACTAAATCTCTGTTAATTCTCAACAAGAACTTTTGTACATGTATGAAAGAAATAATCGTAAACTGGTTTGTAAACTGGTTTCACACTCAGTGTGGCTGGAAGTCAGTTGTAGTTTTTGTGTTTCTCTTTTTCTGTTCTTGTTTCTCTGTCCTTCAGTGATTCTGCTTATCAGGTGTTCATCAGTGTCTCAATTCACTCACTTCTTTTCATTCAAGTGGACTATATTAGTGAACTAATGTAGGGAATAGTGAATGAGGGTATAGGGTGTGATTTGGAACACAGCCTCTGAGTGTCGATTTTGAGCACTGTTAATTCACAGTATATTCCTGTAGGCTACTTTTATTTTCTACGGTATATTACTGTTTTAATGGAAAATGGTATAATATTGTCAGAATTTTACAGCAAGGGTTAACAGTGTAGCCAAAGTGGCAGCATGTAACAAGGTTGTTGTTATAGTGTAAAAAAGGTTTAAGAAGTACCACAAAAGATAGACTTATAATACAGGTAATCAATCTATTATTTTTATGATAGAATATTAACTTGTATAGACTGATCATCTAACTTCTTGAGGACACGACTGAAGGATAGGCTCTTTAGTTACCGCGAGATTATCTCGATAAACTTTGAGCATGGTTTTAAGATAACAGTATTAATCATGAATCCATCGCAAAGCGCTGTGGAGCTTCTGGCCCGACAGTGGAAACGCAGCAGATTTTGGGCCCGGTGCTCCAGACCCGAGGCTATTAGCCCGGCACGGCCCGTTTAAAGCCCTGGCTCGCACTGGCCCGACAGTGGAAACACGGCTATTCAGATTCATCAATCGGACTGAATTCAGGCGTCATCAACACTCAAAATGTCCCTCAGCAACATGTGTTTTTGTTGTTGCTCACTTCTTTTTTTCTGCAGCAACTGCAGAACTTTTTTTTTTTTTTTTTCACATTCTTTATCCTGGCTGAAGCACTTTTTCAATCTACAAGAATAATATAATCAACCAATGTTAGTTTAAAGTTAAAGATATTAATATTAATAAGTTGAGTCTTATTATTATTTGATGTGATTTCACATTTCTTGTTTGTATGAAGGCAAAATACAAATACAATTTTAACAATAATTTATTTGTACCATTTTTATTTCTAAAATATGATATAGTTTTAGGAGGAGGGTTCAGAGACTTGGCAAATACATTTTTCAGAAGTTTGTAGGTACAGGACATTCATTGTGGGCGTTCTTCAAAATTTTTCCTGAGGCTTTTATATTCTTCATATCGATATCAGAATTATATCGTATCGACCAAAATTAAGAAATATATTGTGATATAAATTTTGGCCATATCGTCCAGCCCTAAGATATAAGATAAAAATATCAGATTTGTCTAATTTTAAATAAACACAAAAACAGAGAGAGAAATGAACTACTTTTGCAATGGTTAAATAAATGTTCAGTGATATCTTCCAAAGATTTCTGAATTTTGATGTATTTTTTTCTCTATTTAGTGTTGATATGGTAACTAATAAATACACTGAGTTTCGTCATGCTGGCATGTGTGGAAGCATTTAAAACAAGTGTGTTACAACTAACCCCGCGTTAGTGTGTGTCCTGATCACCCATAATCCACAAATCAGAATCTTTTCCATAAAGGCCTCAGAAAGGGCAAAAAGTTGAGATAAAACTCAATCAGTATAAATAACATCAGTATCTCCCAGCATGCATTGCAGCAGGAATAAATTATGCTGAATTGCCATAGTATTTTCTTTTATTATTATATCTGCTTTTATTTTTTATGTTGTTTTTGTTGCAGCTTTTTAGTAGCTTGTTTTGTGATGTTCAGAGTTTTATCTGATTATTGTGTTGATTGTCACCGTTGTTGAGATTCATACGCTGAATCTTGATTTCTGTGTTGGTTTAAATCGAGCAGTAGTTCAAAACCTTTTTTCTACACCATGTATTTTTAAAGTTCTTCAGATTGTCTGTTGGTCACTGCTGGCTCACGTGTGGGGTCACAGAGATATTACACTCAAAAATGTGAAATACATTAATATTATAACTTTGCTCATAAAGTGAGAGGTAAGACTCTTTATGAGATCAGTGAATCAGGCCACTACATGATGATTATGTCATCATTAACCTGTCAACACCACCTGGTCACATTTTCTCTCTGATTTTCATGCCATAACATTTATGTTATATAAACAGACAGTTATGGCAATCAGAGTAAATCTAAAGTTAGAAAGTCAAGGGTCAAGAGCCCAACTACAGCAAACACTCATCTACATAATGGTAACTTCAAACTTTATTATTTTCAATAAAACATCAACGTCTGAACCTCTGGTAATTCTCAATAATAAATTTTATTATGACAAATTGGTTTGTAATACAATATTTTTTAAATTACAGGAAACCACAGCTGGCAGGTTTTTTTTTTTTTTTTTTTTTTAACATAAACTGAAGTTCAATGCCATAAAACCTAAAATATTACTACCGTATTTTTTACGGTAAAATACTAGCAACCAGCTGCCGGTTTTGTACCGTAAATTTCACTGTTTTTTTACCGTAATTTTTAGTTCGATGATGTAAAACTTTGTAAAATTAGTAAAAAATTGCTACCGTATTTTTTAGCCAATGATGGATCACATGCTGTAGAATCATAGGGCTACTACAATCAATAATGTAAAATTAATAACACATATAATCAAAGATAAGAGCTCAGTGAATCAAACATGGTGATTGCCATCACTGATACACAACCGCCATCACATGATTCATTTTCTCTTTGATTTCCTAGCCATAATCAACATGTCTTATAAACACAGAGTTAAGGCAGGCAGAGAAAAACTAATGTCAGAAAGTCAAGGGTCAAGAGCCCAACTAAAGCAGTCACTGATCTCCATCATGGTGACTTCAAATGAAACAATAAATCATCAACATCTAAACCTCTGTTAATTCTCAAACAGAACTGTAGATGTATGACAGAAATAAAGTCAGTCTGGTTAGTAATAAGTGAAGCTGGTAATGCTGTTTGTGGAGTTGTTTAATCCTCCTCTGCTGAGATCTTCACAGATTTAATGTCTTCTTTTCTCTTCAGTTGATTTCATCTTAGGCTGTGGCTGAAGTCAGTTGTAGTTCTTGTGTTTCTGCTCGTCTCTTTTTTCTGTTCCTGTTGTTTCTCTAAATGGACATTCCCAGAATTCCCTGTGTGACACTTCACATTTGATGCTATTTCATTTAAATAATTATGTTTCTTCTTGGTTTTTGTTATCAGTTTTATACATTTGGGGTTTATATTACATAATATATTGTTTAATGAATGTTTATGGCATTATTTGGAGTCATGTGTGTGTCACCATGATGGTGTTTTGTGTTTGTGTGTATGACACTGTGCACCTTCTTAATATTAACATGTGCCTCAGTTTGTGGAAATCTAATGGTATACTTAAATCATCATGTGCTTTTCTTTTTTACCGCTTGTGTTATTATGATGTTATCAGTATATTACAAAGATATAAAGCAGACTTTAATACTTTAGTGAAATTTAATGTTAACATTTATCGGTTTATGTTATATAACGGTTGTCCCGTGAAAACTGAAAGGTTCCTACTGTATTTTTTATGGTAAAGTACTGGGAACCACAGCTGATGCTTTTTTTTACCACACATTTAAATCCTGCTGAAGGTTTTTTTTTTTTTCAAAGTAAGGTTGCTACCATATTTTTTACGGTAAAATACTGGCAACCAAGCTGACGTTTTTTTACCGTAAATTTCACAGGTTTTTTTTTTTACATTGTGTTTTTTTGCCCGTAAATTTAAATCCCGTAAAACATAAAAGGTTGCTACCTTATTTTTTACGGTAAAATACTGGCAACCACAGCTGCCGTTTTTTTACCGTAAATTTTACAGTTTTTTTTTTACAGTGTACCAGCATTATTAGGGTCTTTCCCAGGTTTATTAAATGGCAATATTAACGCTCTCTTCCAGCTTTTTGGCATTTTACCTTCTTCCCAAATCGTATTAAATAAATGTAATATTATCTGCAATACTTTCCCAGGTATTTTCTGGAACATGATGTAACTCAGTTGATCTTCTCCTGTAGCAGTATTCTTAATATCATTTAATACTATCACTATAGTTCATTCAAGTTTATTTCTGAATCCATAGTACATTCCTCACTATCTTTTTTAATAAACACATCTCTATTTTCTTTAAGAACCTTCTCTTTATGTAATCTATGAATATCATCTAAATGATCCCCACTATGAACACTGGCAAACTTCTTTCCCAATACATTTGCCTTTTCTTTATCTGTTATTGCCAGTATTCCATCACCCTCTAATACAGGTATTTTAGTATACACTTTTTTCCCACTCATTTTCTTCAGCATTGACCACACCTCTCCTATATTAACTTCCCTCCCTATAGTAGAACAATAGTTCTTCCATGCATTTTGTTTACTATTCTTAATTATTCTTCGTGCCTGAGCCTTTTTCCTCTGATAATCAATTAAGTTATCTTGGTTCAAATTACTTCTTAGCATTCTCATTGCCCTATTTCATTCTTTAATAGCTTTTGTACATGTATCATTCCACCATGGGACCATTTTCCTTTTCCCCCCAACTGACTTAAATGGTATGCTTTTTAATGCTGCATTCATTATTAAATGTGTAACCTCAGATGCACATTCCTCAATATCACCGTGCATTGAAATTGTCTCTGCTGAAGTACAACATATTTCTTTAAATTTTTCCCAATCAGCTTTTTCAAACTCCCATTTCTTATGTTTAGGCCTTTCTTGGAAATCTATTTCAATATTTATAGAGCAAAATATTGGAAAATGATCACTTCCAATACTTGTACTTTCTTTAACCTTCCATTCACAAGAGTTTGACATTTTATTAGAAACCAGAGTGAGTTTATCTGTATTTATGTATGTATATGTATGTATGTACATATTATATACACTATGTATGTATGTACATATTTATCTGTATCTTTTAAACTGTAAATAAACACTGATACACCAATCAATCAACCAATATAGGAACAGATATTATAGAATACAAATTATAGGTTGTTGTTCAGCCGTGTATTTGTTTTCTTTAAGCTTTTTAAAAAAGTTCAGAAGAAATTGGTATTGACATTTCTGTCCAGCTCACTTCTGAAATGATATATGAATAAATAATTAGCCCAAAAAGAAAATATGAATAATTAAGTCTAAATAGTTATAATTAATTATACATATTTAAATCAGCTGTAAGAATTAACTTGATGTTGAATTATTACCACAATCAACTAACCAGTTCATCCAGTGAACACTCAGTGTTAACTGTATATTAAATATAAGTAAATTCCCGAGATATGGGAAATAACTTTCATACTGCACAGAACTACTCAGAGCATCCAAAATCTGCATGATTTATATGAACATGAATCACAAACAACTGTACGTGTGACACGAACAAGACTTTATTAACTAAACGCTTAGACTAATCTCACATACACACACTTACAATTTAGCAATTGAAAGAGAAGCAGAATACAGGAATGCAAGAAGTTATAGCATTGTTTTAAATTCTGCAGATTAACAGCCTTGAGCAAACCATCAGTTTAACACACACTTCTTTAAACATGTGTGTACAAAGTAAATAAGTAAGTAAACAAGGCTAAAACATTTATTCAAAGAGTTTAGATGAATACTTTGGCTAAACACTATGAAGACACATACTGTATGATTGTACAGGTGAAGCGGATACAGATTAGAGCTCTACCTCATGGTCTGCTTGTTGAGAAAAAAATTAAAATCTCTTGAACTCTTGACAAGCATCTTATCTTGATCTTTCAACTCAAGAAGCCAAAGCTTTCTGTGTAAAAAGGTTTATACAATCAAAATAGTCAGTCAGTGATGGAAACATTGCAGCTTTTACCCAACAGTGCCTCTAGGTGTCGCCAGCTCTTTTCAGAAAGAATAAAACAGCAGGAGTGATTTCTAACAGCAGATATTAAGGGAAAGCATGTACTGGCATCAGTGTGGAGGTGTAAAGCAACCCCAGAGTTTCTTCATTTAATAATATTAATTTGGCATGATGTGGTAAATGACCGTGGTGTAATCAGAGTGAATCTCCTTGTTGCTGACGGACACTGAAGCTTCACTGAGAGACTCTTCATGCTTCTGGAAACTGACAGACGTGTACAGGAGCTCATCAGAGGGGATTGTGGGTAACTGGACTGGAGTCGATCCACATGATGTAACGATTCATATGTGAACAAGAGCAGAGAAAATGCGAGGTTAAACCGAATGTGTGTTTCTGAACAGCAGAGGGCGACAAACTCAGATTTACTTAATGTACAGTATTGTGTGTGTGTGTGTGTGTGTGTGTGTGTGTGTGTGTGTGTGTGTGTCACCATGGTTACAGCTGTATTTCAGCAAGCCGGATCAAACCCTCAAACAGAAAACAGAAGAGCCTGAAAACACACAAAGGGATTGTCAAGGTGAGACTGACATCATGTACAAGCATTCATACACATACTGTACATCAAACACTCATTTCAGATCACAACTCAAACTGAGCAACGGATCTGTTGGATCTGACCAGACTTTCCTTTTTCCATTCAATAATGTCTTACAAAAGAGGAAAATCAGAGAATAAAAAGGGGCTGTTAAGCTTAAAAAAGCAGAACTGCACATGTGTATTTCATGTCTTGTGAAGCAGTATAATATGAAGAAACAACAGACACAAATTCATCATTAAGATCTCTTGTGCATATTCATAACTGGCACATGCTATCATCGGTCAGAAGATCTGTCCAGACCTAAGCTTTTCAGTGCATAACAATTTCAATTTGGATCAGTTTTGTATTTTCATTGTATAGATAAGATCTGCGTGAATGTTCAGAAAATATCCTTTGTGCTCCACACAGACAAAAAAAAGCTTCAACACAAAGTCAGGCGGATCTAAACACTTCTGTAGACAGAACTTACTACACTAAAAAGCTAAAACACAAAAGCCGCAGCCAGTTTTACTTAAACAAGCGGGTTTTTGATGCGTCGTGTTGTCTGTGGTTTTCATGCTTGCGGTTGCCAGATGTCAAGATTTTAAATCCCCAAACATTTTCTCTTAAAAAGGAAACATTTTATGTCTTAGTTTTACGTTATCTTTGCAATCTGTCAACCATTGGCACACACACTCTCTACACTATGATCGATAGCCGTATATCCCAGATCTGAAAACACTGACAAACAAGCTGGAGTTTCTCGTCTCCATTTGAGATATTCTGTATCGGACAGGGAACTACGTCATCACGTTGAAAGGTCACGCCTGCGCCGGCAATACTATTTGAACTACTATTCATATTCATCAGAATGTTATTCATATTCATATTCACTGAATACTATTACTATATATATAATCGCAAACAATACTATTTGAACTATCCTCCTACGTACGGTCGCATTGTAAACAGTGGGGCGGTGCTTCTGCCGGCGCCGGCGTGACCTTTCAATGTGACGACGTAGTTCCCTATCCGTTTGTTGATCAGCTCAATCCGAACTATTGAAGGTAAAAAGTCTATAAATTATTTTTAAAAAATTGAAAATGACCCATCGTTTCGCTAGAAAACAACCTCTTCTTCAGCTGTGATCGTGTACAGCCCGTTTAAACACTTCAAAGACTTTTGAAACTGCATTGATTTGGACTTAGAAACGATGGTCACGTCCATTGTTAGCAGAAAAATCCAGAAATGTTTTCCTCAAAAAACATAATTTCTCTCCCACTGAGAAAAGAAAGACATGGATATCTTGGATGGCATTGGGGTGAGTAAATTATTAGGAAATTTCCATTTTGGGGTGAACTAATCCTTTAATCTTAATCTGCGATCAAACCTTCAGTGATGAACTGTAATAAATACAAACATGGATCTCGACTCTATTGTTTGTGATTGTGGTTGCTGAATAAATGCACTTATATTCATCTCTGTGTGACGATACAAAGTGCAACATTAGCATAATTTGGAATTATTATTAGGAATTTCACTGTTTAAGGTTTTGAGAGTGTTACTGTATATGATAAATATAATAAATCATGATTTTTGCTAACTTGTGAGTGCAATAAATGTGATTAAATGTAAAAAATAGATTTCTGAAATTAGAATAATCGTGACAAATGATTGCAGTTATATCTTTTTTTAAGCAAAATAATTGTGATTATTAGTTTAATCAATCTTTTACCTCCGATCACATGTAGATGAACTTCAGTGAATACGAACGACCCAGAAGTCTTCTCTGCGCACCAGTATTTCCCAGAATCCTCTTCTGTCAGATTGCTGATGTTCACAGTAAAGAGTCCAGCTGAGGTTTCGTCCGTCAGAGAGAATCGGTCGTTTGTTCTCGTATCGGATGTAACACGAACTCCGTCTCGGACACAGATGTTGGGCTGATCTCCTCTGCAGAAAAGCCTCTGTGTTTGACTCCTGATGTTCTTACAGCTGATGGACACCGATCCTCCGACAGACGCTTCATGAGTGAAGAGCGCTGGAGAGAACAAACACATGAGGATGATGACAGAAAACATTGAGATGATCCCCAGAAAACACTCTCACCATCTTTCAGGACGATCATGAGCTCAATGGGAAGGTTAAACGCTCCTTCCACTGCACACCAGTATATCCCAGCATCCTCTGCTCTCAGGTCACTCAAGGTCACAGTGAAGAGACTGAGTTCAGTGTCGTTCTTTACTGAAATCTTTGGGTTATTAACATGAACTTCATTTGAGCTAATGATATTTTGAGCATCTGGAGTGAAACACTTTCCTTTACAAAGATGCTTTATTTCTGTTGAATGGTTTTCATCATAAGGGCATTTGATCTCAGATGAATCTCCTTCACGTCCGACCACTGGAGGCAACAATAGTCAAAGAAAAGGAGAAGTATTGATATGCTGTAATATATGCATATGTTATTTGATTTATGGTCACTGTACGTACGAGTTGGAGTGAGTTGATGTTGATTGGTGAGCGAGACAGAAGTCAGATGTGTGTGTCTGGTTTCGGCTCCACACCAGTAAACTCCAGCATCTCTCACGCTCACATTACTGATGCTCACTGTGAAAACTCCTGCTGGACCGGCAGAAAACTCAAAGCGTTTCTTCTCTGATGAACTGATGCTTTCACAGATCTTCTCCTTGTTCTCTTTGCAGATGTGTGTGAAGGTCTCGTCGTGTTTCTTGGGGAAATTACAGGTGAGTTTCACACTTTCACCAATAATAGCAGATGCGTTGCTTAATGCAGGAAAATGATCAACTATACACACAAAGACAATGAAAAATATACAATATAAAAATACCTTATCTTTCTTATTTTAAGTCTCTAAAATGAAGGTCCTCCCAGAAGCTCTTTACCTTGATTTACTGTCAGTTTAATCTCAGTGAACAGATCATGATCAGGGATATTCACTCCACATCTGTACGTCGCTTCATCATCCGCGGTTAAATCACTGATGAAAACCTTCAAACGTCCTTCACTGGAATCATCATACATGTGCACTTTATCATGACGAACCCACTGATTCTGTCCATCAACGAAGATCTTCTGTGATGAATCTTTCTGGATAAACTTCTTGTTTCCTTTGAATTTTTGTGGAAATTTACACGTGATGAAGACTGATTTACTGGAGTAGGCCTGAACTTGGACAGAAGTTTGACCTGCAAAATGATATTTATTTGTTGATTTATTACATTATTAAAAGTCAGGAGGGATTTCAATTCCTTATTTAGAGCTGTAATGATATTTTCATTTAAAAGAAACTAAACTCACCATAAACATTCAGCTGAATCTCTTTAATGAAGGTTATGTAAGTAAATGATTGATGTGATCCGTATCTCTCCACTCCACATAAATAAACTCCACCGTCCGCTGCAGAAATATCTCTAATGGTCACAGTAAAATGATCTTCATGACTGTCAGACAGACTGAACTTCTCCTCAGATGATTGTGATGATCGTGAACTGTTCAGAACATGGACAGGATCCTTGTTCAGTCTGTAGAAAACTTTGGTGTGTGTTTTAAACTTCTCATCATATTTACAGCGGAAAGTGATCGTCTTTTGTCCAAGATACCCGTCCCGGATAACAGACGTCCCACAACGAGACTCTGAAAATGATTTCAACAAAACCTTGTGACATGAACTTAAATCTAAAATATTATTATTAGTGTTATTAAAGATAGATGCTAGGGAACTTTGGCCTCTCTATCGCCATCTCTGTGTGAAACATACAATGTCATGATCCTTGCAGTGTTTTCCTTTTAAATGTGTATTGTGGTTGTTTTTAGGTATATTTATAGTTGCCTGAGATCAGAGTCGTGACATCCTACGCCAAGACATACTGACAGAAAAACACACATCTGAAAATGTAATCTGAACAGGTAAATTAATAAGAATTAATTAGTTATTACTTAATGTAACTGAATTAATAATTTACATATTTTTCTTTTTCTTTTTTTACAGAGGAAACATGAACTTGCAAAGAAGAATGACATACAACTTAAAACTGACATTTTCCCAGCATAACCCAACCTGACAGCTCGAACTATGGATTATTATTATAATCTGACCTTTTAAATCATTGTAAGGCATGGAAACTGTTTTTTTTTTTTCAGTAATTATTATTATAATTTTTGTTTTTACTTTTTACTCAAAATCTTCCGTACTGCACCTTTAATATAATAAATAATTGCTGTAGGAAGTTATAAAGTGTCACACGTACCTTTCTTCTCCACTAACTTAACATTATGACTCCATGTCTGATTGTTTCCACATGTATATTCCCCATCATCCTCTCTGCTGATGTTCCTGATAAACACTGTAAAGAATCTGCTGTTTTCATCATCATACAGAGCGAATCTCCCGTTATAAACCCATCGACTCTGAACATCAGTACTGATGCCCGTCTTACAGCTCCTGTCTCTGCAGAAATACTTCACTTTATGTTGATCATCAGTCTTTCTCTCGTTCTTGTACATGCACTTGAACATTAAACTCCCTCCAGTGCATCCAAACACACTGAAACAAAGTACTTGACCTGCCAAACACAAGTTTATTTGCTCTGGGTTATTATATATCATCAATCTGGGTAATATAGTATATTATTTGACCCAGACTGAGCAGTGAAGAACTGACCTGAGATCAGGCAGAGGGTGATGAAGATGAAGATGATGATGGCAGCCTTCATTCCAGATTGACTTCAGTCTCAGATATCCAGAGAAAAACCAGATCCGATCCCGATCCAGTGAAAGCAAGAACTGATCAAATGTGTTTCTTGAATGCGATGTAAGTCACTATCATTAGAAGTACACAGATCCTCCGTCAGTCTTTCTCACGTTTCTTCTTCCTTATTCTCTAACGGTTCCACCCAGATCTGCACTGTTAACAGGGCGGAGAGTGTTGAGATATGTGTGAAACGTATATGTGTGAAAGACAAGCAGAGAAACACAGAGGACAGAGACACATCCGTATATTAATATAAACATATACATTAATAGTGACAGAAGGGTGTAAAGACTTCATCCTGCATTCATCATGAAAACCACAGAGAAACTGACGTGTGTGAAACAGTTTTAGTGGACCTCAGTCATCTTTAAACATGACAGTATTTCCGGTAAGAGGGCATACAGACGCACAGTGAGAATCTAATGTGCTTTAGATGTTGTGAAAGATCTCTAAGAGATTACTCCTGATATAAGAGCACTTCTAGGCCTGGTTTCACAGACAGGGTTTAGATTAGGCCACGATTAGGCCTTAGTTAAATTAGGACATTTAAGTAGCTTTTATAAATGTGCCTTAGAAAAAAAAAACACTGCTGATGTGCATCTCGAGACAAAACAACGACAGTGACATATTTTAAGAGATGCCAGCGCAAGTTTCATTTAAAACAGGCATTTTAGTCTGGGACTAGGCTTAAGGCAGATGACACATCCAAATATGTGAATACTTGTTTATTTACTCATTTATTTAATAATTTACTTGTTCATTTACAGGAAATGCTCAAAATGTGAACCATTGACTATCATTTTGCGAACAATTGTAAAAAAAAAAAGAAGTCACGTCGAAAAACTGAGACGGCGTTTTGAGTCAACGAAAACGTAGCGTTTTGAAAATGCTCTCCAAATTTGATGAATTTCAAATGTAGGTCGGGTCGCGCGCGTGGCAAGCGCACTCATATTGTAAGAGACGCGACCACAACATTGTCCAACATCAAATGGCAAACGTAATGTTAGCAGAACGAAACTGAGCTACTCGTTATTGTGTGGTTGACGGACCGTTGTTTATCAGTTTGGACCAAAGCAGCGCGAGCCGATCTTGATCAAGCGACACTGTTACTACACAGCGCTAAGAGATCCAGTAAAGAAAGCATTTGAATTCGCTACTTAAGTAATAACATCGCTGCGAGATCTAGTGACAAACATTCACATTTCTCCGTTATTAACGGATCAAACAGTGCGTGGAAACCAGGAAGAAACATTGTGCCATGAATGAACTATCCAGTGTCCACAGATCTGCAACATTCACCATGGATTTACTGTAGTAACACTAACTGCAACCATGGAAGTTTGGCAGGAATAGTAGGCTATAATGCTTTCAAGTAACATTACGTTGGTTTTATTTTGACATTATGAATAAAATTGCTGCCCTCAAATGTTAATCTGAACTAAAAATAGACCTTTGTTTATAACTACTACACATTTCATTTTTTCCAAGGAGCTGTTTTGTTTTATATGCTCATAAGAAGAGTCTATTATAGCTCCATCATTGCTCAAAGTAAAAAAATAAAAAAATCATACTTTATTATGTTAGTTTTAATAAAAAAAAATAAAAAAATCTCTGCCATTTCTTCACAAGTTCTTTTAAATGTCACTTTGTATTAGAAACACGTGCCCGTTAGTCATTATTTGGGTAGCACACACATATTCTGAATGCCTTCAGCAGAATTCAAATGAGCCATTTTAATCTAGATTACAGTTTTTCTCGATTGCTTAAACACTATAGCCAGGCTTTTGAACTAAAATTTCAAAACCATAACGCCATTTATCAAAAAGCACACCCATTTCCCTAAACTATAAACACTATTCCCTGTTTTGACACATGAGTCAGATTTGTTGAACTGTCACTGCAAAACTCTACACACAAATCCCTTCATTTCTCATTGCCTAGACCATGTTGTCATTTAGAAAGCACTAGCATTCAATATTGTTCACTCAAGTCAGCACAGCTTCAGCTCAGTTAGCACACAATTACCCAAGTGGAAACACTAAGAGTCAAAATTTAACACACATCAATCAGAACCTTCAATAGATATATAAAAGGGCCCAAATCAGTTTATTGCGTTTTGGAACAATGGATCCAGAAAGACATGAAGGAAGAGGGATAAGAATGAGGAGGAGGAAGGGCAAGGACAAGAAGACAAGCAGTCTCAGATGAAATTCAAGCCACTCTAGTTGTCCATGTCTTTATCAATGGTATGACTATGAGGGAGGCTCGGCTACGAGTAAGGCCAAATTTGAGTCGCTTTACCGTCGCCTCTAGAACCTTCAGGGAGGTGTGGTGGCAAACAAAATTCTATCACTGAATAAAAGACAAGCATTTCCAATAGTCTTTGATGAGGTTTATTTTCTTGCAAGAAAAGGCCAGTAATCGTACAGTCACACAGAGTGACACAGAGCGTGACAGTGAAGGGAGGGCATCCTTTCTCCTTTATAGTCTTGACTCCCAGAAAGTTATCTTTCTAGGCAAATGATGGTATTTCAACCATATGTGGAACATTCTTAGACGTATCCATCATATTGTATCCTTGAGTGGAGACCCTCCTGTCACGATCAACACTCTTTACCATTCCAATACAATTCAAATTCCATATTAGAATATGGTTTGTGTGTGCTCTTTTACTGTCATATGTTGGTCACACACATCTTACTGTAAGTAAATATACGTAAAAAAAAAAAAAAATTAGAGGAGAGAGTAAAAACAAAAAGAGTTAAAAAAAAGAGTAAAACAGGAAAAAAAATATTTGTGTGTGTGTGTGTGTGTGTTTTCTGTGTATGAATAAAAATGTGCCAATGTATCCACTGGTTGTGTCTTTTGTGTTCATCATGTGAAAAGGTTTGTGAGGGGGGAACCACAAGCAACATAACTTACCAGTTTTGGAAATGTTGTTTTGAATTTATTGCACCAGTGTGTTAGACTATGTTGTAGTGTGTGTGATTTTGAGGGCTTGTGTGTCCTGTCTGAGGGCAAAGTTTGGTTTTTCAGCAAGAGTGAATGGTTTTGAGTGTAGAGCTTCATTTTGACCTGAAAATAGGATGTTTGGGGAATTGGGTGAGACGTTATGGATTTGTGTTTACAGTTTTGAGAATACGAGGCATAGTTTCAAGAAATGTGTTTAAGCAATCGAGAAAAACTGTAATCTATATTAATTCCAAGATTAGTCTCCCGGGAGAAGCGCTGATTTGAAACTTGCCTTTGCCTACAGCTGAGGAAAATGACTAGTGAACGGGTGTGTTTCTGTCTTAATTTATCTATAATGAACCTTTTTGAGGTTTTCTTTTGCAAAATGTTTCTGGTTAGTAATAAGTGAAGCTGGTAATGCTGTTTGTGGAGTTGTTTAATCCTCCTCTGCTGAGATCTTCACAGATTTAATGTCTTCTTTTCTCTTAAGTTGATTTCACCTAAGACTGTGTCTGAAATTACTCCATATTTAAAGCTGCAGTAGGTAACTTTTGAACTTTTTTCAAAGTGCCATAGTCAATGTAAAGAATATTGTTGATGTTTCGCAGGGCTGCCAACTTTTGAGTTTAGCTTGGAGTGAGATTTTTTTTTGGGGGGGGGGGGGGGGGGGGGGGGGTATGTAAAAACAAATATTGCATCACAATAAGTGTAATTGTGATTGTCAAAACATTTGGTAACTAAATAGAATAAGTTTAGTGACAACATGTTACAATGTTTAACTTACAGTGACTGGTAGGATACAGTTTTTATTATTGCTTGACAAAAATTTCAAGATTTCAATTCCATTCTTGTGATTTGATTCTGATTTTGATTCAATATTGACTAATTTGGATACATGTTTATTTTAAATTTTATTTAAAAAAATAATCTCACCTAATGCTGTAAACATAGAGGCCCAATCTGCTGGTATTATTAAAGATTAAAAATAACAAATTAAATTAAATATAATGCAGTTTTTGTTATAATAACAATTATTTAAGGACATAAGTAAAAATATAATAAATATGTAATATAGTGCTCAGCAAAATCTCCTCTCTAGCTATTATTTCTATTCAATTAACATGCTATGGTGTATGGTCATTAAATGGCTTTCTTGAGGTAAATGTAACGTTATGTGACATAATTGTTCTCCTGCTGTAATACTGACCTCTTTCCGTGGTTGAAAAACACTAATTGGTCGATATTATGTATACTTTCGGTAAGTTGTACTGCATCTTTAAATAAAAAAGTAACAGATGATCGGTTCACGTGCACTTGAACTGAGGCGCTCAGCGATCTGTCACGTCACATTTACAAGCGCCAAACGTATTTTTGTCTGAATTTCGTAATAAAATTGACGGAATCTAAGAGCTGAGAATTAGTTTAATATTAAAAGTACCTCTTTGCTCCGCAATTTTTCTGTGCGTGAGAAAATGGATGTGTGGCGTGAGAGCGTGTGAAAAGTGTCAATTGCATGAGTCTCACGCTCAATGCGTGAGAGTTGGCAGCCCTGGTTTCGTCCCTACCAGTGAATATGCCATGACTGTTTATCTGCCGTCATCAGTGGCCATGTTTACTAGGGCTGTGCGATATATATCGTGAGATTGTTATGCGCATCTCGTCAGTAAAGCCGGTTCCTTGATTAGTAGTAAATCGCCATCACCTGCTTTCAGATGGAGCGGCATTTACTACAAAGAGCCGTAGTTAACTGACAAGCTGAGCCATATCGCATTAATATTGCGGACGTATCGCCAGCGATAATTAATGCGATATGGCTCAGCTTGTCAGTTAACTACGGCTCTTTGTATACAGCAAACACTCCAGTGTTAAATTAACACTCCTGGGAGTGTATGAGTCCACACTCAAGAGTGTTTAAGTGTTTAAGTGTTTAATGATATAATTAAGTGATTAATTTAGTGATGATTGAACATTATTGAAGACACCTGATGTTAACAAGCAGAATCACTGAAGGAGAAAATCTCAAATTGTAAGCCACCGTTATGACGATCAATGGTTGCTTTAGTTGGACTCTTGACCCATATATTATTAACTTTAGATTTTGTTTGTTTGTTGTTTCTGAATTATAATCACCAGTTGAACAAAGAAAAAAGTGATCTGATGGTGTTGGTTATGTTATGACAATCATCATTTGAAATTGATCACTGAACTCATTAAAATCCTTCTTTCTGACTTTGATTTATGTTGTTGGTTACAGCATAACTGTGAATCTGCATAAATGCCCAGAATTTTTGATATAATATAAAGGATTTCTTAAAAGTTGTTTTAAAAAAATCATTCTTTTAGGCACACACAGACGTCAAGATTCAGCCTATGCATCTCAACAATGGTGACGAGCAGAATATTCAATTAGGAAAAGTAAATTACATAGACAATTCAGATCATAATTTATTCATACCGCAATGCATGATGGGAGCCATTAATGAGTTGTGATTGGTGGCAGCCACTGCAACGTGCTTTATTATTGTCACCATTGTTGAGATTCACAGGCTGATTATTGAGGTCTGTGTTTTAAATTAATTTATTTGAATGTCTTTTGATCAGAACAATGTTTATTAAATTTTTAGAATTATAAGTAAAGTACTGATAATCATAGGCTGAAGAATCACTAAACTCCTGCTAACAAGTTAAACCAAACTATCTCAATAAGTTTCCTTTTTGAGATCACAGCATGATTATGTCAAAACATAACCAACACTATAAGATAACATTTTACTTTGTTCATTTAACTGTTATAAATCAATAACAGCAGACAAACAACAGTAAATATTAAAGTAAACATATAATGGTCTAGAGCCCAACTAAAGCAAACACCCATCACCTTAACGGTAACTTACAATTTGTGATTTTCTCCTTCAGTGATTCTGCTTGTTAACATCAGGTGTCTTCAATAATGCTCAATCATCACTAAATGAATCACTTAATTATCTCCTCAGCCCTAAATGCCGCTTCATCTGAAAGCAGGTGATGGTGATTTACTACTTATCAAGGAACCGGCTTTACTGACGAGATGCGCATAACAATCTCACGATATATATCGCACAGCCCTAATGTTTACTAGCCTGCGTGTTCACGGCAGGCTCCGCTGTGGGGGAGGAGCTGTGGAGGGAGAACAAGGGAGAGTAAGTTGTGCTTGTTCAAGTCAACGTTTTCTAAAAACTGCAGCTTTAAAGGGTCACGACACCCCCCTCTTTCAGCTCAAGTCTAGCTCACAATCTTTTTGAAAAATGCAACTTAATTGGGCGTGGTGGCTGTGAGAAGAAGGGAGGGGAGTGGGTGTGGTATGGCACGGCAGGGGAGAGGGGGGACTGTCATCGCCAGTGGCCCATGCATGCATATCGACTGTCACTAAAAATCAGTGGTAAAACGTGAGGAAATGCTAGATTTTTTTTATAGCTGGCAAAGTTATAGTCTAATGAAATACACTGACACCTTATAATTGTATTTAAAACATATAAATGCACATGTATATGTATAATTATGTCATTATAAAATATATATATATTTGTTTATATACACACTATAAATGCATATATTTGAAATTCGCTTTAAAAAAAAAAACGTTCTGTACATCTCATCTTCCGTACATGTCACTGTCCATCTTTTTTATGTTGGTTTAGGGGGCGCGTGCCCCCTAAACCAACATAAAAAAGATGGACAGTGACATAGAAATTTGCACAAATTAAGCATACGTTCCATACAATTTTGAGGTATTATCGACATATCTAAATTTTAATAATGAGTGATTATTTAACAAAAGGCAAGTAAAACGGTCAGGGTTACATTTTAGACACACACACACACACACACACACACACCTCTGAAGCGATAGAAAAGTCCTCGGGACCGCATCACTCGCAAGACGAAACCTGCATTGATGTAAAAAAATTATTGCATCACAATAAGTGTATTGTGATTGTCAAAACATTTTAGTAACTAAACTGAATTTTATTAGGCTTAGTGACAACATCTTACAATGTTTAGGCTACATGGTACAATTTCTGGTTTTCAATTCAATTCAATTATTGTGATTGATTTAATATTGAAATAAATATTAGGTAGGCTACACAAGATAAGAGTTCAAAGGTACAGCACGCACATCCAAAACAATAAAACTGGGTTCTGGGCAGACAAGTAGTTGCAAAGGTAAACAAGGAGCATTTTCTGGTGTGCGGACTCATTGTTTACCTAGGCTACACAAGATAGGCATTCATTTTTCTTAAGAAAAAACAACTCACCTAATGCTGTAAACATACAGAGAGATATATAATGCGTTTTTTTTTATTATAATAACAACTTTATTTAATGATATAAGTAAAAATATAATAAATATGTAATATCGTACACATATTTAGCAAAATACTCTCTATAGCTCTTTTTTTCTTGCCAACTAATGTGCTATAGCCTATATTATGGTCATCAAATGGCTTTCCTGAGGTAAATGTTATGTGACATAATTGTTCTCCAGCTGTTTTATTGACCCATTTGTTTGATTGATTGGTCGATATTATGTATGAGGAATATACATTTCGGTATGTTGTACTGTATCTTTCAACATTGTTCATTCGTGTTTATTTACTAGCTAGAGATGATCGGTTCACCTGCCGCTATGGGATCTGTCGTGTCACATTTACAAGCGCCAAAACGGTATTTATATTGTTTGAATTTCGTAATAAAATTGCCAGAATCTGAGAGCTGAGATTTTTTTATATCATAACTAACCTGCTCTGTCTAGTCTGTCGGTCTCCGTGTCCTCTTTGCTTCGCGATTTTTCTGTGCGTGAGAAAATGGATGTGTGTCGTGAGCACTTGTGAAAAGGAGAAGGGTCTGCAGACAGATATTATTGGAGAAAAGTGTCAATTCGCGCGCTCATAATGGAAGCGACGCGGTCGCGGAGGGACGCGCACGTTTTTTCCAAGCGTGTCCACGCCGAAAGTGCCTCCGACTGTAACGTTAATTTACAGCCTGATAAATAAATTTTGCCTGCGCCGAGGCCGGACCTGCTCTCAAGCCGGAAATCCGGCCCCCGGCCGGAATACTTTAAGCCCTGTAATTAATAGAAAGTGTCTTCTCATTGGATAAAAAACTCAGTGTCATTAATAATTATGAGACACCGATGAGTCATCAGAGGACTATAGTGCTCTGCCACGTCATAGTCTGTGACGTGGACACGATGAAGATTTTAAACCCGGAAGACGAAAATAGCGGAAAAAAACTAAAATTTAACCATTTTCCCCCTACTATTAAATCTAACAGATGCTAACTTTGTCTTCAATGGTGTTCAACACACATACTTCTGTTAAAATCTCAGAAATTTTGGTTTAGGGTGTCATGACCCTTTAATATACACAGATTTTTTGCCTCTGATAAGGTCCAGTTCTGGTTTATTTCTTTGCTCTTGGCTGACATGTGGCATTGCTATGCAGAGGTGTAAAGTCCAGGTTCAGAAAGTAAAAGTCCTCCTCAGTATTTTGTTCCAATCACCTGGATTTGCTAATTCAGCAGGAGAGAGAACTAATTAGTGAAATCAGCTGACTGAGTTCATGGGTGGAATAAACATATGGCAGGACTTTTACTCTTTGGCCCCTGGATTACCCACCTCTGCCCGCAGGCGGGACGTTGGGCTTTAAAGGAGTTAACTCTGGGGATTTTGCTGTGCTTTTGCTTTTAACTATGCAAATTAGTTACAGGCTAAAAAACTAGTCTAGTGCACAGCAAAATCCCCAGAGTTAAATTAACTCTGTTCAGAGAACATTTGGTCCCTCTCTACAGAGAGTTAAAATAAATCTGAATCAGAGTTAAAGTTAATGAGATGCTTAAGTGATTAATTAAGTGATGATTGGACATTAATGATGAACACCTGCTGTCAACAAGTTATCAGCAGTGGAGGATTAAACAACTCCACAAACAGCATTACCAGCTTCACTTATTACTAACCAGACTGACTTTATTTCTGTCAGACGTCTACAGAAGATCTTATTGAGAATTAACAGAGGTTTAGATGTTGACCATTTATTGAAAATGTATGATCACCATTATGGTGATGAGTATTTCATTCAGTTGGGCAGTTTGACTCTTTTAGCAAGTTTGTGGTTTTTGTAACAGTTTTTACTGAAACACGTAAATTGTTACAAAGAAAGCCAAAAACAAAGATGATCAGGTGAAATAGTTTTTAACAACAAATAAATAAATAAATTAGAAAAATGCACTTATCTCATGACTGTCTAAAAGTGATTATTATGATCGGACATTCTGAATTTATATTTTTAAAATACATAATAGGGATTTTATTATTTTTCTGATCTATTATTTTTCACGGTATTTTGAAGTTCCCGCAATAACAATATCGTGCATATTCATTACCGTGATTTATCACATTACCGAATACCGGCACATGTCTAGTTATAAGTGAAGCTGGTAATGCTGTTTGTGGAGTTGTTTAATCCTCCTCTGCTGATATTCACAGATTTAATGTCTTATTTTGTCTTCAGTTGATTATATCTAAGGCTGTGGCTGAAGTCAGTTGTAGTTCTTGTGTTTCTCTTTTTTTCTGTTCTTGTTTCTCTTTCCTTCAGTGATTCTGCTTGTTGACAGCAGGTGTTCAACATTAATGGCAAATCATCACTTAATTAATCACTTAAGTATCTCATTAACTTTAACTCTGTTTCAGAGTTATTTTAACTCTCTGTAGAGAGGGACCACATGTTCTCTGAGCAGAGTTAATTTAACTCTGAGGATTTTGCTGTGTGGGAAGAGGTGTGATGTTGTCAGTGTAAATAGAGGAGGAGTGCTCAATAACTGAAACTGGGTGTGTTTGATCAAGACAGGGATTAAGTAACCTTGACCTTTTTGTCTCTTTATATTTATCTTACTAGTTATTAGTTAGTCATGACTAGTTTTCAATCATCACTCAATTAATCACTTAATTATCTCATTAACTTTAACACTCTTGAGTGTTAATTTAACACTCATATTTTAACACTTTACACTTTTTAATGTGGACTCATATACATTTCCAGGAGTGTTAATTTAACACGGGAGTTTTTGCTGTGCAGATCTCAAGATCTCTCAAGTTTTTCTGAATTGTCTTTAGTATCTTTGCCACATCTGATCCAACAGGAGAAGCTTATGTTATAACAGACGTCATTTTATCAAAGCTTTTTCCCTGTTTCTATATTTACTTATTTTGTCAATTTTGTTTCACAGTTGGTCAAAAATATGACCTCAGAAAGCTTTGCGGACCACATCACCAGGAAAGTCTGTAAGTTCACTTGCTTTGGTTTGGACCAAATACAATGTTGATTTTTTTGTTTTGTTTGGTGTGGTACGATTTCACACTGCCCTTTTTGCAAGTGAACCAAAATTTGTAAACCAAACACACGTGTGCTGAGGTCATCCATTAATTGGACAGAAATTCTCAAGCAGGGAAAAGCAGGAAGTGCAAAAACAGGCATTTAATGGAAATCTTTCGTAGTGCAGTTTTTATTATTTTACTGATTTGGTGTTATCAGTTACTAACGCAATATGAAGAAACTTATGAGCATCATATGATACAATGTCATCTATATGATGTTGTAATTAGGAATTTGCGAAGACGAAGATGTGCTGCAAGATGGTTGCGGCGGAAAGAGCATGGTCTTTAGAAATTAAATATAGTTTCATCTTTGTTAAAGCTGTATTTTTTTGTTTTATTAAAATTAATGACACAGACAACAGTAGGAATATTAGGTGTGTGCTGTCACCGAATGCATGGACCAAAAAAAATGACAAACTTCATGGTTTCTTTCTCAACTATGACATAACCGAGAGAATACTTGCCGAGACGGGTACACAGCAAAATCCCCAGTGTTAAATTAACACTCCTCAGTGTACATATGTGTCCACACTACAGAGTGTTAAAATGAACACTGAAGCAGTGTTGAAGTTAATGAGATAATTAAGTGATTAATTAAGTGATGATTGAGCATTATTGAAGATACCTGATGTTAATTAGAAGAATCATTGAAGGAAAGAGAAACAACAAGAACAGAAAAAAAGAGAAACACAAGAACTACAACTGACTTCGAGCCATTACACATTATTGCACTTATTATTTTACCAGTTTGACTTTATTTCTGTCATACATCTACACACATTCTTATTTAGATTTAACAGAAGTTTTGATGGTAATGTTTTATGGAATGTTTCGTTTCATGTCACCATTATGGTGATCAGTGTTTGATTTAGTTGGGCTCTTGACCCTTTCCTTTTTAAAATTTTCTCTGCCTGCTCCAACTCTGTGTTTATAAAGCACATTTGCTGTGGTAAGAGAAACTATGATTTGGGCTGTGTTTCCCAAAAGCATCGTAAGCCTAATTTGATCGTATAGACCATTTGTTGCAGTTAATTTACGATCAAGTTAGGCTTAAGATGCTTTCGGGAAATACAGTCCTGGTTATGTTTCGATGATGATATTACTAGTGACCTGATTCACTTATCTCATCAGTATCATCAAATAATTATTAAAATACTTTATTAATTCTTCATTGCAATAGTTAATTTTAACAATGCTTTAAAAATCTGAAAGTTTTAAAATCACACACAGACATCAAGAATCTACATATGAATCTCAACAATGGTGACAATCAAACAAATGCTTCATGTTGCAGTGCATGATGGGAGCCACCAATCAAAACACATCTATGGCTCACATCATGCATTGCATCATGAATAAATTATGCAGCTGAATTGTCCAGTAATTTTCATTGTTTTTTCTGTTTGCTTTTATTTTGCTATTGTTTTGTTCTGACTTTAGTAGCTTGTTTTGTGATGTTCAGAGTTGATCTGTTTGTCACTAGTTTGTTTATTGTCACCATTGTTGAGATTCATATTCTGATTCTTGATGTCTGTGTGTTTTAACACAATAACTTCTGTGCACAAAGTATTTTCAAAATTGTTCATATTGCTGTTGGATCTCAAACTGTAGAATCTCAGGACTACAAAATGAGACATCAAGCATATAGTAAAATATTTAGACTCTAAATGACATCAGTGAATCAAGTCACAACATGATGATAATGTCATCATCAAAACATGGTGGTCATGTTTTCTCTTGCAACAACACATGTGCTTTATAAACACAACACTGGAACTGTCAGAGAAAAACTATCATCAACAATGTAAAAGGGTCAAGAGCCCAACTAAATCAAACACTGACCACCATAATGGTGACTTGAAACGAAAAATTCCATACAACATTACCGTCTAAACTTCTGTTAAATCTCAAGAACTTTTGTAGATGTATGTTAGAAATAAAGTCAAACTGGTAATAATAAGTGCAACAATGTGTAAAGGCACGACGTCAGTTGTAGTTCTTGTGTTTCTCTTTTTTCTGTTATTGTTTTTTTCTCTTTCCTTCAATGATTCTGCTTATTAACATCAGGTGTCAGCACTAATGGCCAATCATCACTTAATTAATCACTTAATTATCTCATTAACTTCAACACTGCTTCAGTGTTAATTTTAACACTCTGTAGAGTGGGACCATATGTGCTCTGAGGAGAATTAATTTAACACTGGGGATTTTGCTGTGTATTTAGACAAGTTTTTTTTTTTTTACATAATTTTGTGTGCATGTGGCCGTTCAAGGGCAAGGAAAAGTTATCATTCTGGACTTTAGCTGTGTCCCAATGTGAAGGCTGCATCCTTCGAAGGCCGTATTTGAAGGCCAATTGCGTCACCGCAGCGCTACGAAGCGTCCCAGCAGCTCGACGAAGGATGCCCCAATTCAATTCTGCATCCTTCGAAGGAAGCACTGCGGCGCGACGAAGGCTACCCTAATTCAAAAACGACGCCAAATGCACCCTTTGTTTCTCCGTGAAAGGAAGGATACATAAAAGGATCCTTAGTGGCCTATCCTACCCTAACCTACCCCATAAGTCATTGCGTGCCGGTGATGACAGCATTTTTTTAAAACAAAACAAAACAAAAAACAAGGCGGCCGAGAGTTCGGTGGAGGACGGCAAATTCACATTTAAATGTAAGTATTATGCAAGCTATGTCTACAAAGGTTTTAACCAAATTTGAGTATCCAGAAATATGATTTCTGAAGTATTTTGTATGCATGTCCTGATGTGTCATATTTTGCAATGTTAACAATGCACTAATGTTAAGATTGCACCCTTGTGTTAATATTTTTTATAAGTACCCTTTTCTGCTTTTTTGCGCAATTCTGGAGAAAATGGGAAATTTTGAATACAGTGTATTAAATATTGAAAAACTATCAATGTTTTTCAATCTGCGGAGCCGCGCGCGCTGTTAAAAAAAAAGTCATGCACACTGCCAAGCGAAATGGGGTCTTGCACCTTCGCGCTCGTGCGGACGCGTCGAGTATAAACCTAGATTTGCTTGGTGGTGTGCATGGCTTTTTTGTAAAAGCGTGCGCGGCTCCGCATCCGAAGATGAACGACTTCGAGCCGAATCTGGCCGAGCTCGAACTTCTCACCACACCGGCACCCAGTTTGCACATCTAAATTACTTGCTTACATTTAAAATATGAGCATACAATAACATAAAACTTATTTTTAATGAACATAAAGGTTCATGTTTAATAAAAATGTTCACGAAACTTAATGAAATGTTTAGTGAAATTATAATTATTTACGTAAGATGGTTCGAATTACGTGGGAGCCAGTGGGAGCTGAGCTCCCATAGAGAGAGGATGAGCTCCCATGAAAGCAGAAAAATCATACACCTGTGGTGGGGTCTCTAAAAATCATCAGCACCATTATTTTAAATTACAAATAAAGCACTTTTTCCTTCAGACTACTGTAGCGTGACTTAAAAGATAGGACAAGATGCCAAACACATGGATCTCACGGGATCTCGGATCGTCATCACACTACATCATATGCTTTGCTTTCTGCCAGGACATTTACTGACTTTTCTCAACTCACAACAGAAGTGACGTCAACGTCCGATCTAGCAGTAGCATAACCATAAGCTACTCAATGAGACGCGAGCACACAAACTCTCCGCTCACATACTCTTATGAAATGTGAGCACACACACACACACACACAAAGATGTGGAAAAGTTTTTTTATTTTTGGTAAAATAATTGCTGCAAAGACCAGTACCACTACCACGTCCACGACAAATATGATGAAGCTCTTGACAGTGCACGAAGTAAACATACCGGTTAGAGCAGAAAGTTGCTCCGTCTTCGACTGGTAAATGAAGAGATTCCTTGTTTATCACTCTGACAGTGTTTATATTGCAATAATGACCTACTGAATGTACACTGCCGTTCAAAAAGTTGTTGGTTTGTCAGAATTTTTTTCAGTAAGGATGCATTAAAGTGATCAAAAGTGACCTTAAAACATGTGTAATGTTACAAAAGATTTCTGTTTCAAATAAATGCTGTTCTTTTGAAAAAACATTTCATCAAAGAATCATGAAAAAATGTATCATAGTTTCCAAAATATTAAGCAGCAAACTGTTTTCATATTTCTGAAGGATCATGTGACATTGAAGTAATGATTTTGAAAATTCAGCTTTGACATCACAGGAATAAATTACGATTTGAAATATATTCAAATAAAATAACAGATTTTAAATTGTAATACTATTGCACAATATAACAAGTTTTACTGTATTTTTGATAAAACATATTTAGCTTTGGTGAGCATGAGCTCTTTACAAAAAAAAATTGTTGCATCAAAAAGGAGCATCAAACTGAAAGAATAAAACCAAAGTTTTTCTGAGGTAATGTGTTATGTAATCTTGTTAAAATGGATTTCATAAAATTGGTATCGAAAAAAGTATCGTTCAGGAACTGGTATTGAAATCAAGGTATCGGTATCAAAAATTTTTGAACGATACCCAGACATACGCGCGAGTCTCGGTTTTCGCCTGTTCTTCTGCATTTAAGATTGTTTGAATGTGTAAACTAGCAAGACAAAACACATCGAAATGAAAAACTTTCACTTTATGATGGTTAAATTTAGTAGTTAATCTGTGAATTACATGCGTGACGAACCGTGGGGCAGCTGGTCCGTTCGGATCACACATCAACTGGGATATGTATAGATATTTCACCACCCCGAATTACATGGTAAAAATCTGACCGTGTCAAAAAATGTGCAATGCTTTCTGCAATTGGTACGGTTAGGGTTGGGTACATAAACCAGGCACCGATATGGAACCGGTAACCGGACCGAATCAAAATGCAGATTTCGGTGCCTCATTTCGGTGCCACTCAAATGCCTCAGCTCGTCAGCTGTCGGTTGAAATATTTTCCATCTGGTTCTCCAAAATGGACACAAGCATCATCACTGCATGTGATCGCTAGTTAACCATTAGCGATCGTTCACACCGCTGTGATTAGAACGTTCAGATCGCATGATCATCAACTTCTAAATTCAAATCTACGTTTGTGCATTGGCAGGCGCTGAGCCAGAGAGACAGACGCTCTCAACACTGGGACATATATCACAACTATTCAGTGTTTTCAACCATAAAGTTTATTTTAGGTTTCAGACTTTTAAATACACATAACTACTAACAATACATTTATAATTTGTAAAATAGACAAATCAATCAAAGTTTGTTTTGTTACGCGTCATATTTAGTGTGAAAAGTCGATGTCCCTACAACAGACCGGCGTTCATCTAATACTGATGAGCGCTCATAGTCACAGTTGTCGCTCTTCTTCCATGAGGGGTTTCGCGTCACGAGGGGTTATTTTAGAAAGCATCTATTTTAGATGGACATGCAACAAGTCAGGAGAGGTGTCGTATTTTGCCAGAGAAGGATTGATTGGTTCTGCAAAAGAATTGTTGAAATTTAAAGCTGTACCGTTTTAAAAGTATCGATTTGGCACCGGTATAAAAAAAAACTGAAACGATAGTCAACCTCATGGTCACACATTAAACGAGCCAAACTGAGACCACCTCTTCAGCTGGCTATCAACATGGGTGTTTGGTCTGCACCAAAGTGCAATTGCTCTATTCTCAGCTGACTGAAAGATCTGCACACAAGCGGGAATTGATCTTGAGTATGATTCAATCTAATCAAATAAAACATGAGAATACCGCGTTAGACAAACTCAAACCTCAAGAATCAGTGTGTGAATCTTGTAGCAACAATGGGTTGTACATTAATATTAATATTAGCTCAAATGATCTATAGGGAATTTTAATAATTAATCATGAATATGATTAATATTTTGTATGTTACAGTTAAATTAATTTATCGCAGCTGAACTAGATTGATATATGAATGATTACCATAACGGGTTATGGTTCGTCATTAATACATCAAATAGTCTTATTTCAGCTCGAAGTAATGGGATAACTTTAATGGAATTAATTTAGTTATCAAACAATCTGTTTTGAACGTAAGATTAACTTAATTCTCAAGGAAAATTATCCTTCTTACAAACACGAGAAAGAGTATCTTTTCCAGGCCTTGAAAAGACAACTTTCTATGTTTGTAAAATTAGCTTACTTAAATCGTACCAAGATAAAGCATATAGCTAAGATCGAACATTTCAGGGACTAAGTAACATGGGCAATTAAAACAGAGTCAGTCAAGGACATATGGAATTTAATAATTAGACTAATACTACATTGAAACTACGAGTATACACAGAGTAAATACATATTTACAACAGAAACATACGGATGAAAACATTACAAGACCAAACGGATAACAGATGAGAGAGGGAGAGGATGAAAGGGAGAAAGTGAAACTAAAGTTCAGGATGAGAGAGATCACCGAGATGATCTCTGCATGGCAAAATCACAGGCAACCTTTTGAGAGACAGCAAGGAATCAAATCACATTAAAAGTTCAATAAACTTATCTTGCAAAATGGTTCTCTTTGTTGCTGAAGAACGCAGAGTTCATGCGTGTGTCCTAAGACCAGCGTGCGTGTGTTTCTTTAAGAAAGCAGGGCTCGTGCTCTCGTGTCTTCTGGTGAGCGCGGTAGCGGGGTTTTCGAAAGAGTCTTTCTCTTTGAGTTGAAGTTGTCTGCTGCGTTTGCTTCGTGGAGTCCGAAGACGAAAATAAAGAAAAGACTTAAAGAAAATTGAAAACGCTCCCAAAGGGAGCCATAAGGTCTTCTCGCTGACGAGGCGGGTTCGTGAAAATGCAGGAACAAAACAAGACGAAAGGAAAATACAGAACAGAACTCAGCGGAACGCGGAGTGTAACCGCTTTCCTAGGGCACAGGAATTTCACTCCTCCCTGGGCTTGAGCCAATTGGAACGCGAAATTCCAGGCGGGAGAAAAGTTCTTTGTCTCACTATGAGTTTGATTTGCATGTTTTATGGCAGTCTTAGGATCATGCCATTTCTACATTAAACAATTATAACTGCAGTAAAATGCATTTTATCATAATTTGGTATCCATATCTTTCCTACGGGTATATGGAGGTTTAATTCAAGACCAAATTTGGTATGTTTAAAAGCTACGGCCTAGAAGTACCTTCTTACTCTGTAAGATAAGTATTAAAAGTTCGATTAACAAACTGGGAATAAGACTAACCTAAAATGTGATGTGCATTTACAAGTGGGAATGAAAATTGGACTTTAAAAAGACCACATGACATATACCTATGAATTCGCAACAGTGTGCACCTCTGAAACATTATTCCTTTAAGGTTTACAAGAATACAAAAACATATCACAGAGAAGAACAATCGTGGAAAAGAGAAATTACATTCAGGTTTGCATATTTCTTCAATGGTTATACATATAAAATATCTAGGATGAACACTTTAATTCTGCTCCTCTGCCAGAATCTCAGTGAGATTCCTGGGTTGTCGACATTCCGTTAGGCCATAAAACAAAGTGGGTGGGGGGAAGGCAATTCCCCTGGAGAAACATTCTTCACAAATACATTTCAGAGCTCAACACTAGAAAATCATAATTATATGATCAAACAAATTAATAAAACATGCATACAGGAAGGTCAAACCCAATCTGAGTTACATACATTAAAACTATATTTCTATCCTGAATATCACACAGAGGATGTTTGTGTGTGTGTGTGTGTGTGTGTAAGGTTTCGTTATCTCTTTGTGGGTCCTTTTGGAAGCTCCCCACAGGGAATAAGGAATGTTGTTTCCAGGTTTTCTGGAGTATCTCTGAGGGGCAATTAATGTCGTAAAAGTCCATTTGCTCCAGTCTCTCTGGAGCCTGGCGTATGATTTATAATTTCGAAGTCAGGAGGTTACAAGCTCTGATAAGCTTAGCAAAGAACGTTTTGGGCAGGAATGTGCTTAGAAAACACAGAGAGTCCGAATTTGTTAATTCGGAATCAAACGAACGAATGATTCAAATAGCCCAGTCGCTACAGTCCCCCTTTTCGTCGGATGAAGTCCTCGTTAGTATAGTGGACATCATCGGACGGCAATCATCACGATGGGCAGATGACAGGTGAATCATGAGGGTCGTGTAGCAGGTGGATCATGATGGTCATGTAGCAGGTGGATCATGATGGTTGTGTAGCAGGTGGATCATGATGGTCGGAAGGCAGGTGGTTCTTGGAGCTGAGGATTCATGACTTGGCACCCCCTTTTCCAGGGATTCCATCTGAAACCTTTGGACACAGCTTTCGTGAGCTTGGCTGTATCGCATCTCGTTGAGTCTTCTGGACAGGATGGAGGCCAACCTAGTGTTAGGGTGTGGCTGATTAACTGCAGAGGTGCACAGCCCAATGTAGGTGGCGGTCCCGGCTTGGACCGCAGATGAAGTGTTCAGAACAGGTCGTCGAGACAGTGCTCGGAGGGCTGTGTTGAAAGGAGCAGGGTCAGTGAGTTGGGACCCCCTTTTCTCAATCCAGAGTTCCAGTCCTGGATTTAAGGTGAAGTTGAAGTTCTTGGAGGATGGGAGTTTCAGTGCTGTCTGGTACTCTTGCTCGGAAGCTGGTACCATGTCAGGCCATCAAGGTGTAGGATGGCACCTTTCGGTACTTGAAATCCCATTTTCTGGTTGAGCATGTTGACACGGCTGGTTGTGTCATGCTGGTCGTGAGTGACAGTGGCGGTGTGCACAGGTGTGTTAGCACGCCACCTTTCACCTGCAATCTCCGCTTGTGTGTTGGTGACTTTGCTGACCAGGGGGTGCAACCCGTAGATTTCTTCAGCGTTGTCTCTGAGTAAGGGTTTGCTAAGGCAGAGATAATGAATGTCTTTGGTCATAGTACACAGGTGCAGGTTTGGAGCTGAGTACCGTTGTGTGTCGCTGTCGTGGTAGGCCACCACGTCTGGAGGGCTTATCTTGATGTGGGTGTTGTTTTTCCAAAACCTGACCTTGACAATGTCTGTAAGTCTGTAGACTTGGCTTGACTCGATGATAGGCAGATTTAGGAGAAAACCCACTTCTCTCTGCTCGGGATCGACGCAGAGTGAGATGGCGCTACCCAGAGAGTAGGCCAGGTGTATTTGTAGGAGGTCAGCTGGCATGTTGATGGTGGAAGCCAGCACAGTTAGCATCAGGCTTAGTATCAGGTACGGTGGGATTACACCTGTGGCTAGGCTGTCATTGGAGGAGTTAAGCTCCCACAGCATGTCTGTCGTTAGCGCTGTAACCAGCTGAGTCTCGCCTGGGCGACGACGTTGTGGGTGACGCTGCTGACGATCCTGGTATCTTTGTAGTTGTAGCTTCGGGTAGGATCGTGTGTTATCAGTTCGTCTAGCTCGGTGTCCAGTTGCGTTTGGCTCAGATGCTGCAGGTCACTGGCGTCCTTGGCTAAGTGCTCCCGACAGACCGCGGGACTGGATGCACGGGACATATTGGCTTCGCTGTAGGCGAGAGAAACACAGCACACACACAAAGAGACCAATGCACGTTCGTTCTAAGGTTAATGAGCTATACTCATACGGGCTATGCCGTTTATGAGAATTTTGGGCTAACTGATGCACAGTTAGACAGTTAGCGGAGCCAATTGACTTGGGTCGAAGGACCCGAACTAGAGATTTGACAGGCAGTAGCCTCGCGGGTCAAGTGATGACACCGGCTGCTTGGTTTGTCACTCTATTATTTAGCTTCCTTGGTGGCTCTCGTAGGTTACTTGTCTCTAGGTGAAAATGAAAGAAACAAGTCACAACCGAACAAAGGATAGAAAAGACTGAGGTAAAACAAAACACTAGTGATGACTAGGTCTGAAATTAAATAAACAGAATAGTAACACAGTACGTGTTCAAGAGGATAAAGAGACCTAAGCTATTACCACTGCTAGGGTTTAGGATAGGGCCAACAGGTGAGTGGGGCTATCGGGGTAGAAAACCTAGGAAGATGGTGTGGCTTAGAGAAGAGATGGGCCAACACTTAAAATATCCGGGAGATATCTAGTGTTCTGTGGCTTATAGTAAGTGGAATGGGTTTTACTAAATTTAGTTTACCTGCGGTGAATTGAGGTCATTCAGGTGGAAACCAGTGGCTCGGTCAACCTCTCCGACGGTTCTCCAACACTTGACCGCAGTGCTCTCGGGCAACCTCGTCTCTCGGTACCACAGTGTGCCCACTCAAACCACTTGCGACTTTAAACACAAAGTGGCAACGCCAAGGTGTCAATCATCAGACGGCACGGAAAGATTGAGTTTTCCTCGGAACTCTCCTTTCGGAGTGGTCCTTTCAGCAGACCCCAGTTCGAGTGATTGTCTCAAAATTGCCTTGTGTGTCGCTGACGTTGACTTAACCTTTTGGCGGGCCAAATTGCTGATGTCGGGGTGGCGTGCCACAACCGGAGGTACGAGATTCGGAAGAGTCCGAGACACACGGCCAGTGCCAGGTAGCGTCGGACAGATGACCTCGCTCGCGGAAACCAACCCGAGATGACTGCAACTCACCACAGTGCTCTAGTGAATGCCACCTATAAATACACAAAGGATAAACAAATGAAACTTAAAGTGAATTAAGGCTAGTTTGTTTAAACCAAATGGATTAGTTATTTATGTGGCAATAAGAGTCAAAGGTTTTACTAAATAATAATAAACAAAAGGAGATTATGATAATGTTACTTATCAAAATGACCTAACCCAAGAGAGAGAAGGAAAAGAATAACAGTAGAAATAAAATAATAGAATAAAAATAACAATTTAAAAATAAAATCAAAATGTAATGACAGGATGAACCCAGGAGAAGAGGCAGGCCGCAGTAGTGGGTTTTCACCACAAGGGGGCGTGCTCCCTCTCTGTGCTTAACCTGGCAAACAGAGAACTTAATTCAAATCAAAAATTCAAAACTTGTTTAAATTAAAATTTTAAATAAGCATGTAAGGAAATGTGAAAATCAGAATGATATCTTATAATAATCCAGATACAATAAAGTATCAGTCCTATTTATAAAAATAATCAGGAGAGAAATACGATAAAAGAGTGAAAGGAGGAAAATAGTGATGCCGACTTAGTATCCACAAGGCCACACGATGGTGCTGTTTCCTCCAAGTGGATATCAGTGGCTGAATACACAACTCAATTTAAATTTAAAATTCAAACGTTTAAATCAAATTTAAATGAACATGTAAAGAAAATGTAAAAGGAGAACTGGTAACAGTGCCATAACTATAAAATAAATCAAAATAGAAAAGTGGAAATAAACAATTCCTGACAGGATTTGAAGAGAGAGAAAAGAGAGCTGAGTGAACCGACCTAGCGGGAGGCGGCCACTAGGTGCCGTTGTTTCCTCTAAGGGAATGGCTGGGATTTAATCTAAGTTTTAATTCAAATCTAGTTTGAACCAAACTCAGAGTAAATGTATCAGTCAAAAGCAGGAAAATTGTGTAACACAAAATAATATTCGCACGAGCAAAGCTGTAAATGCGAATAGTTATTTAGAGTTTAAACATTAATTCACAGGGAAATGAATTCAGCCGTAAAGAGAGCGTTATCTGATAACTGGCCACGAGGTGGCGTAATTGTGCTCATGCAGGCTGACGTCAGTGGGAGTGGTGCTGACGTCGGATGACTCGGTGGGGCGCGTAATTTGAGAACTGCCACACACCTAAAGGCTGTTGGTCAGTGGAGTGTTTCAACAATTGAGACTGCAAATTTTTATCTTAGAATCACTATACATTTGGGTTCGTTTTGCGCTCGGTTGCATGCGAAAAATGACGCGAGTTTCACAACATGTGACTAACAGGGATTACACGTCTATTTAATTACACATTATACATGAAACGGTTTAAATAAAACAGGAATTATCATCTGTTTTAATTAATAACTGAACAAACAGGAATTAAACTTCTGTTTTAATTACACATTGTACATGAAACGGTTTAAATAAAACAGGAATTATCGTCTGTCTTAATTAATAACTGAACAAACAGGAATTAAACTTCTGTTTTAATTACACATTGTACATGAAACGGTTTAAATAAAACAGGAATTATCGTCTGTTTTAATTAAACTGAACAAACAGAAAGTATCGCATCTGTTTAGTTAATAGAGCTGTGAGCAAAACAGGAATTATCCGTCTGTTTAACTAATACAGCTGCGAACAACAGGAATTATCCGTCTGTTGTTATAAATTTAGATTTTCCTTAAATCTAACAAAGCTCCAATTTACAAATCTATCATCAAACCTGTGTTGTTTATATGATTTTTGATTTGCGTAGGTTCACAGTGAGTAGCTAAGTCACTGAGTAACCCACAGGAGAAATCGTCTTAGCTGGACATTATTGGACTAACCATAACTTCAACTAGCGATAATTTATTCAGGCCTTACTTATACTGCTGAGGGGGGGAAACTCGCCCCGATCAGACTTACGTCTCGCACTAGAAAGAGATTCCTTCGTCTTAATAGGCGGTTTATTAATATCAACATGTACACTGCAAAGAGTTTTGTTTCGTCTTTACAGGCACAGGTTCATATGGACTGCAGTCTACTCACATTTAACAGTGTTAAAATTTGTCTAGTCATATTTTAGCAACTTGTTAAAAATGTAACGTTGCTGACTTCGGCTTTTTGCCTTGGTCAGTTAGAAGTGAGTTCGCGTTTGCGACTTAACTCACAAATTCATAATTTCATAATGCGCAAAAATTATTAATAACCATATAAACAGATTGAAACTGAATATTGCCCATAACAAAGTTTGAAATGCCCGCATTCTCCACCAAACTGTAGCAACAATGGGTTGTACATTAATATTAATATTAGCTCAAATGATCTATAGGGAATTTTAATAATTAATCATGAATATGATTAATATTTTGTATGTTACAGTTAAATTAATTTATCGCAGCTGAACTAGATTGATATATGAATGATTACCATAACGGGTTATGGTTCGTCATTAATACATCAAATAGTCTTATTTCAGCTCGAAGTAATGGGATAACTTTAATGGAATTAATTTAGTTATCAAACAATCTGTTTTGAACGTAAGATTAACTTAATTCTCAAGGAAAATTATCCTTCTTACAAACACGAGAAAGAGTATCTTTTCCAGGCCTTGAAAAGACAACTTTCTATGTTTGTAAAATTAGCTTACTTAAATCGTACCAAGATAAAGCATATAGCTAAGATCGAACATTTCAGGGACTAAGTAACATGGGCAATTAAAACAGAGTCAGTCAAGGACATATGGAATTTAATAATTAGACTAATACTACATTGAAACTACGAGTATACACAGAGTAAATACATATTTACAACAGAAACATACGGATGAAAACATTACAAGACCAAACGGATAACAGATGAGAGAGGGAGAGGATGAAAGGGAGAAAGTGAAACTAAAGTTCAGGATGAGAGAGATCACCGAGATGATCTCTGCATGGCAAAATCACAGGCAACCTTTTGAGAGACAGCAAGGAATCAAATCACATTAAAAGTTCAATAAACTTATCTTGCAAAATGGTTCTCTTTGTTGCTGAAGAACGCAGAGTTCATGCGTGTGTCCTAAGACCAGCGTGCGTGTGTTTCTTTAAGAAAGCAGGGCTCGTGCTCTCGTGTCTTCTGGTGAGCGCGGTAGCGGGGTTTTCGAAAGAGTCTTTCTCTTTGAGTTGAAGTTGTCTGCTGCGTTTGCTTCGTGGAGTCCGAAGACGAAAATAAAGAAAAGACTTAAAGAAAATTGAAAACGCTCCCAAAGGGAGCCATAAGGTCTTCTCGCTGACGAGGCGGGTTCGTGAAAATGCAGGAACAAAACAAGACGAAAGGAAAATACAGAACAGAACTCAGCGGAACGCGGAGTGTAACCGCTTTCCTAGGGCACAGGAATTTCACTCCTCCCTGGGCTTGAGCCAATTGGAACGCGAAATTCCAGGCGGGAGAAAAGTTCTTTGTCTCACTATGAGTTTGATTTGCATGTTTTATGGCAGTCTTAGGATCATGCCATTTCTACATTAAACAATTATAACTGCAGTAAAATGCATTTTATCATAATTTGGTATCCATATCTTTCCTACGGGTATATGTGTAACGAGATAAATATTGTAAGTTGAGGTCCCTTTAAGTAAATCCTGCAATAATGGGATTGCGTTTCCTATTGGCTGCATCGGTGGCGCTATAGGACACTGTGTTTGAGTAATCTGCAGCAGAGCTAAAGAGAACTGCTGTGGGTGAGTCGGTTCTGTGTTTGCTCCACACTAAAAGTTAAAAATATATAATTTTATCTCAAATGTTTGACACTTTATAAAAGGATTGCTCACAATAGACACTGATTGCTTTGTAGAGAGTGTTTTCTGTTTATATTTATGAGTATTTTGATCGTTTTATATCAGTTTGGATGCACTCAACGATCTTTCTAACTGCGTCATTTTCCATGTGCTTTTTAACGAGGTGAAATGTATTTTGAATAGGTGGAGCTTTATACAACGCTACGATTCACCATCTTCTCTCTTTCACTGCTCTGTGTGCAGGTAAATGTTTTTATCATATAGTGTTTAAGAATTAACTCTGTTCATGAAGTTGTATTGTTCTGTATTGTTAAGAAATTTTTGGTACGAACTGTGTTTTATAAAGTACTTAATTCATGGTTTTACTAAAAATACTAGATGTTATTTCCATTAATTTCATACATTTAAAAGTAACATAAAATGGATGATGTAAGCTGTGTAATCAGTTTTATACGATCACAAACCAAAGTTTAAGAATGAAAAGACAGTATTGAATTGTTTACAAAGTCTGTAATTTTCCTGGAGAGATTATTACACTTCAGATTTGTTTTATTTTTGTTTACTGTTTTGTTAAGTACACTATAATGTGAATGAGTAATGTTTACTGTGATATTGAGAGCAGCAGAGCTAAAGAGAACTGCTGTGGGTGGAGCTTTATACAACGCTACGATTCACCATCTTCTCTCTTTCACTGCTCTGTGTGCAGGAGAATAAAGTCAGCTGTCATCCACATTTCGAGTGTGTGTGTGTGCTAATGAAGGGTGGGACAAACCGGGTCGAATAAGAAAACCAAAGGTCACATTGGTGCCGTGACTCAGGACTTCAGTCAAGGTGGTCGAAGATCATCTGAACATCGGACCGGCGGGCTTCTCTTCATTCTTCTCTACACAGGACTTTCAGCTAAGCTTTAAAGTTATCACGGGACAAAGAAAAAAATGAAAAGAGACTTTTGAATAGACACTTTGAAGTGATTTTATTTTATTATTGAGATCAGGAATATTTGCTTTTATAGAATATATTTTGCTTTTTTTTTTTTCCTTTCTTTTCTTACTTTTATGCTCTCATTAATTGATTATGGAGAACGCAAGGTTAACTGAATCTCGCTACATAGGCACTCCAGTTAGTGTTGGTCGAGGGAGAGGTTTATTAACAACACCAATTCCCTTCCCAAACATTAGCAATGGTATGGGGTTAGAAGCTAATGTGAGTCCCGCTCCAAATGGTAATGAGAACCCTATTAGTGTAAATGGCAGCAGTTCTGAAACGACGCAGCCAATTAGCACATCAACTCCAGTCCTTACCAGTGACATGATGAGTCAGATGGGTATCATAGTGCAGCAAGTAGGCCTACAACTGGCGGACAGTATCCTTGAACATTTGAATTTGCACGGTCAGACAGAAGTTACACCTAAGCATACTCAAAATAGCCACAATAGTAGATACATGCCTGAGCAGAGTTCCACGTCAAGTGCATCGCAGATTCAAGTAGTGCGTCAGAGGGAAGTTAAAGATCCTCCAATTTTCAGAGGCAACGCATCAGACACTGTTACACTTGATGAGTGGGTGGAGCTCATGAAAAACTTCATAAGAAAGGGATTTCTGCCTACTGAAGAGCAGGGTGAAGAAATTTTAATCCACCTGAGAGGTAAAGCCAAAGATGTTGTTAAAGTGGGTATGCTGTCTAGCGGATTGAATATCAGAACAGATCCTGATGCAATCTACACCATTTTACGGAAGCATTTCAGTTGCCAACAGTATTCTCCTATCCCACTGCAAGATTTCTATACAACTCTTCCAGATCCTCAGGAGGATCCCTTTGATTACTGGTTGCGCTTGAACCATACTGCTGACATTACGGCTGAGTGTCTAAAACAGCAGGGCAAGGTGCTAGACAATCAACTGATTGAGGTCACACGTATGTTCATTAGAAATTGTCCGGATTCAGATCTAGCGCTAACATTTCGTTCAAAAACCATTGACAAATGGACGGCTTATGAAGTGCAAGAGATCCTGAACGAGTATCATTCAGAGAAAAGTCTCAGGGCCACGGGAAAAGGAAATAGGCCGAATGAATGTGGAAAAATTTCTATGAATGAGATGCGTGTAAGTCCTGGCCCATGCACGGTAAAAGCTGAACAGGATTCTCTTCAGTCAAAACAGTCAGAAAATATGGCTTTGGAAAAGGTGATCGATATGCTGGAACGAGTTCTGATGAATAATAGTGGTAAAGCACAGGCAAGCAAGGAGTACAGGAAGAGAAGCAGCATGTCTAGAATTCCAGGCTTGAATGAGGCGCCATGCTTGGTGTGTAAGGACACCTCACATTCTGCTTTTACTCACTGTAAAGACAACAGGCTCTGTTTCCAGTGTTTTTCACCTGACCATCCTAGAAACCGGTGTCCAAAGGAAGGGAAGAATGCTCCCTTGGGCAACCAGCAGTCAAACTGAGTGATCTACGTGTGAGGGAGGATCACGTAGATCTTGAGAGTGAAGCTCCCGTATCCAGTTTTGGTGAGATGAGAGATTATGAGTCCTTATGTGAAATGTTCAGTGATGTAACTTCAGACAAAACAGTCATCTTTCAGAGTGTTCAGAGAGTTCAAAAAGCTGATAGCTTGTTTTACACATCCGTTTCAGTTGAGACTGATCTCATTTTCAAAGCTTTAATTGATAGTGGATCAATGGCATGTACTCTTAGTGAGTCTGCAGAAGAACGATTGTTGAAAAGTAACCCAGATATGACGAGACAGTCAGCACAAGATATTGTCATTGTTGGTTGTGGTGGCCATCATGTTTCCCCTACTGCAATCTATGATCTTAATGCTACAGTGTACGGCTGCTCCATGACAATTCCTGTTTTGGTTGTGCCTGGACAGACTGAAGAGATGATTTTGGGCACGAACGTCATAAAGAGAGTCCTGATGCAATTAAGAGAAACTGACGGTTACTGGAGGCTCATGTCTAAGTCAAGTAACAATGAGAGTGATGAGTGCTGTATGTTTCTATCCCTTTTCTCAAATGCCGAGAGGTGGAGAGGTGAATCCATACCTGAGAAAGTCGGTACCGTAAAGTTGCAGAGGAGTGTGACGTTAGAGCCACAAACTGAACATCTAGTTTGGGGTAAGCTACCTCAGTCTTCTGTCTTGTCAGTTGGCAGCACTGTCATCGTGGAACCAACCGAGTCTAGATCGAGACCAAGGCAAATATTGGTCGGGAGGGTCATAACACCACTATGGGGAGATGGTTCTATCCCCTTGAAAGTCATCAACCCCACTAATCACAGAGTTGTGTTGAAGAGAAATGCAAAAATAGCTGACGTGTCGCCTTGTATTGCAGTGCAAGATTTGCCGCTACCAAAACAGATTCAGTCAAATCTACAGTGTATTGAGGAACCCTTACCACCTAGATCCGGTGAAGAGATGAAGCGTGTCTTGAGTGAATTGAACCTTGGTGAACTTGACTTGGAGTCATGTGAAGTGTCTGCCCACTGGAAAGACAAGTTGTTGCAGCTTATTGAGAAGCATGAGTCTGTTTTCTCAAGAGACAAAATGGACTGTGGAGAGGCCAAAGGCGTTGTCCATCGAATCAACCTCACAGATGAAAGACCTTTCCGTTTTCCTTACAGACGCATACCACCGAGCCAATATGCTAAACTGAGGACAGCATTAAATGAGATGGAGGAAAAAGGTATCATCCGCAAGTCACATAGTGACTATGCGTCCCCTCTCGTACTAGTCTGGAAGAAGAATGGCGATCTCAGGATCTGCACTGACTTCAGGTGGTTAAATGCGAGGACTGTCAGAGATGCCTACCCATTACCACACCAGTCCGATGTGTTGGCGGCATTGGGTGGCAACACATTCTTTTCCACCATGGATCTTACCTCAGGGTATTATAATGTCCCCTTAGAGGAAGAACACAAAAAGTACACTGCTTTCTCTTCGCCATTTGGTCTCCATGAGTACAATAGGCTTCCTCAGGGTCTCTCTAATAGCCCAGCCACTTTCATGAGAATGATGATGTCTATTTTTGGAGATGAGAATTTCAGTAGTGTTCTCTGTTACCTTGATGATTTGATGGTGTTTGCTCCTTCTGAGTCAGTAGCCCTTCAACGCCTTGAGATGGTCCTTTTGCGGTTGGCACATCACAATCTAAAGCTGGCTCCGAAAAAATGTTTTTTCTTGAGACGATCTGTGAAATTCCTTGGACACATTGTATGTGAAGAAGGGATTAAGACTGATCCTGGTAAAGTTGAGGCAATTAACAACATACAAGCTTCTGATTTGATGGAACCCGATGGAAAAACACCATGTCAGAAAAAGATCAGGTCCTTTCTTGGAATGGTTCTATATTATCAACATTTTATTGAAGGATGTTCAGCAAAAGCTAAGCCTCTTTTCAAGTTAACATCAGGTTCAGTCAAACAGACTCCTATCACGAAAGGACGCAAACCAAGAAAGAAAATTAGTTACCTCAAACTTTCCCCAGCTGATTGGACAACTGATTGTGAAGAAGCTTTGCGCACCCTCAAACTAGAACTGACAAGAAATGTGACACTGGCTCATCCAGACTTTGACCAACATTTCATTCTGGCTGTAGATGCATCTTTTGATGGAGTGGGAGCTGTATTGTCGCAAGTTCTGCCAGGTGAAGAGATTGCCAGGCCTGTAGCCTTTGCAAGTAGAACCCTGTCTCGCTCACAAATGAACTATCCAGCTCACAGATTAGAGTTCTTTGCCTTAAAGTGGGCTATCTGTGAGAAGTTTAGCCATTGGCTAAGAGGAAGACACTTTACGGCGTGGACCGATAATAACCCTCTTACATATATTCTGACTAAGCCACGGCTAGATGCATGTGAGCAGAGGTGGGTGGCAAAACTAGCCTCTTACAGTTTTGATCTTAAGTATGTCCCAGGATCGAAAAATGTTGTTGCGGATGCTCTGAGTCGTGAGCCATTTGTCCAGTCTTGTATAGGACATCGCCTTATCACTGAACCATACCTGTCTCTCTTGAAGGATGTCAGTGGTGTTGTTGACAATTCTGTCCAAAATGCTTTCAAGTGCACAAGTAATCATCAGGTGGTGCTTAAGGGTGACAAAGCTTCTTGTGACCCAAACAGTGATGGACCGTTGCCTTCAGGTTCTTCCGGGAGCCATGAAGTTTCTGCGGTGTTGGCAGCTCATTCTACTGGCGGCTTGAGTGAAGTCATGGGGACTGTACCAGTCATCTCACAACCGCAACAGTTAAGCCCTCCGCTACAGCACAGCAACATTGTTAATGAGCAGGAGCAGGACAGCACCTTGTGTCGGATTCGGTACTATATTGAAAGATGTCGGAAACCATCTAAGAGAGAACAAGCAAGAGAATCCAAAAGTGTGCGTAGATTGTTGAAACACCACGATAAACTTGTCATCTGCGATGGTGTACTGTACAAGGTGAAAAGAGATCCGAAGCTGAACAAGAAACTGTACCTGTTTGTTGTGCCTGCTTCCTTAAACGCACAAGTTCTCCATGGAATCCATGATGCAGCAGGACATCAAGGACGTAGTAGAACACTGTCACTAGCGAGACAACGATTCTTCTGGATTGGAATGAGAAAAGATATTGATGATTATGTGAAGAATTGCTGCCGCTGTGTGGTTGGTAAAACCTCAGAACCCAATGCTTGTGCTCCGTTAGAAAGTATCCGAACATCAGAGCCACTGGAGCTGGTCTGCATCGACTTTTGGTCTGCAGAGCTCAGAGAAGGAAAGTCTGTGGACGTGCTGATTGTGACAGATCATTTTACAAAAATGGCCCATGCTTTTCCATGCCAGAATCAGTCAGCCAAACAAGTTGCAAAAAGACTCTGGAATGACTTCTTTCTAGTTTATGGATTCCCCAAGAGAATTCACTCTGACCAGGGGGCTAATTTCGAAAGCAAGCTTATCAGGGAACTATTGACCATGGCGGGTGTTGACAAGTCACACACAACACCATACCACCCTATGGGTAATGGTATTGCTGAGAGGTTCAATAGGACTCTTGGAAGCATGATCAGAACATTGCCTCCTAAAGCAAAATCGAAATGGCCACAGATGCTACAGCAACTTACCTTCTGTTACAACTGCACAGAACATGAGACGACAGGTTTTGCGCCATTCTTTCTTATGTTTGGCAGAGTCCCTCGTCTCCCAATTGACGTCCTGTTTCAGAATGTGCTTTTAAATGAGGATGTGGTGGATTTAAAGGATTTTGTGTCTAAGTTGAAGAATGACTTGCGTGAAGCAGCACGTATAGCACAGGTACACACCTTGAAAGAACAGGAACGACATGGCAGACTTTACAACAGAAAGGTGAAAGGATGTCCACTGGCTGTTGGTGATCGAGTGCTGGTTGCGAACAGAGGTGAAAAAGGGAGAAGAAAAGTTGCTGACAAATGGGAGTCATCTCCTTATGAAGTCATGATTGTCTACCCTGACATCAATGTTTACAGGATCCGGTCAATCAACTCAGACAAAGTGAGGGTAGTCCATAGAAATCTTTTGTTACCTGTGAACTTCCTACCGATTGATGAACCTCAGGAGCAGGATCAAAGGTGCAATGACGTGAATGATGACATGGCTCAAGGAGATGAAGTTGACCATGATGATGAAATTGCTCAAGGAGATGTTGACCATGATAACAGAACTGCAAATTGGGTATTGAGTAATCCTGATGAATTTGTTGAGGAAGATGGTCATACCAACCGAACAGACTTACCTGATGTGTCGGATTGTGTGTCGGAAATCTTGGACTCCGTGAGTGTTGACACTGGGAACCAGAATGAAAGGAGTGAAGTCAAAGTGCAAAGTGATGTCGAAAGAAGTGATGAAAATGTAACAAGTGATATCAATTTACCTGAAGTGGATGGTCAAGACACTGATTCGACTCAAGGAGGACAGTTTAAGCATGAAGCTGCAAAGGAACCTGTGGTGTGCACACAGCCAAGACATGTTGATGCCGCAGTAACTCAAACAAGACTTGGCAGAGTCATTAAGCCTCCTAGAAGACTGATTTATGAAATGAACAAACAACACATAGAAAGTTCAGACTCTACAGTGAGTTCTTTTGTTTATTTAGTTAAAAGCATTTTCACATAAACAGTGACATTTGATTTCATGCATAGTTGAGAACATAAAGGGAACATACTGATACAGAGATTTGAAATCAAATTGGGAGTTAGTATATAATGAAATTTTGAGGTGTAACAGGCATCTCTTTAGTCTACTGTAAGATTGGGAGTAGGCGCCTTCCTTGTCTTTATGTACTCCTTATGGGAGAATCAATTGATTGACAGTTAATCATACTCCTTGTACATTTTCTTCTCTTCTTTATTGATTGAAAACATGAAGTGGGAGTTCAATACCCCGTTTTTTTTTTCTCTCTTTCCCTTTATTTGCTGTTGGTTTTTCTTCTTATTGTGTGTCCCCATTAAGCAGGATTTAAGGGGGGTGTATGTAACGAGATAAATATTGTAAGTTGAGGTCCCTTTAAGTAAATCCTGCAATAATGGGATTGCGTTTCCTATTGGCTGCATCGGTGGCGCTATAGGACACTGTGTTTGAGTAATCTGCAGCAGAGCTAAAGAGAACTGCTGTGGGTGAGTCGGTTCTGTGTTTGCTCCACACTAAAAGTTAAAAATATATAATTTTATCTCAAATGTTTGACACTTTATAAAAGGATTGCTCACAATAGACACTGATTGCTTTGTAGAGAGTGTTTTCTGTTTATATTTATGAGTATTTTGATCGTTTTATATCAGTTTGGATGCACTCAACGATCTTTCTAACTGCGTCATTTTCCATGTGCTTTTTAACGAGGTGAAATGTATTTTGAATAGGTGGAGCTTTATACAACGCTACGATTCACCATCTTCTCTCTTTCACTGCTCTGTGTGCAGGTAAATGTTTTTATCATATAGTGTTTAAGAATTAACTCTGTTCATGAAGTTGTATTGTTCTGTATTGTTAAGAAATTTTTGGTACGAACTGTGTTTTATAAAGTACTTAATTCATGGTTTTACTAAAAATACTAGATGTTATTTCCATTAATTTCATACATTTAAAAGTAACATAAAATGGATGATGTAAGCTGTGTAATCAGTTTTATACGATCACAAACCAAAGTTTAAGAATGAAAAGACAGTATTGAATTGTTTACAAAGTCTGTAATTTTCCTGGAGAGATTATTACACTTCAGATTTGTTTTATTTTTGTTTACTGTTTTGTTAAGTACACTATAATGTGAATGAGTAATGTTTACTGTGATATTGAGAGCAGCAGAGCTAAAGAGAACTGCTGTGGGTGGAGCTTTATACAACGCTACGATTCACCATCTTCTCTCTTTCACTGCTCTGTGTGCAGGAGAATAAAGTCAGCTGTCATCCACATTTCGAGTGTGTGTGTGTGCTAATGAAGGGTGGGACAAACCGGGTCGAATAAGAAAACCAAAGGTCACATATGGAGGTTTAATTCAAGACCAAATTTGGTATGTTTAAAAGCTACGGCCTAGAAGTACCTTCTTACTCTGTAAGATAAGTATTAAAAGTTCGATTAACAAACTGGGAATAAGACTAACCTAAAATGTGATGTGCATTTACAAGTGGGAATGAAAATTGGACTTTAAAAAGACCACATGACATATACCTATGAATTCGCAACAGTGTGCACCTCTGAAACATTATTCCTTTAAGGTTTACAAGAATACAAAAACATATCACAGAGAAGAACAATCGTGGAAAAGAGAAATTACATTCAGGTTTGCATATTTCTTCAATGGTTATACATATAAAATATCTAGGATGAACACTTTAATTCTGCTCCTCTGCCAGAATCTCAGTGAGATTCCTGGGTTGTCGACATTCCGTTAGGCCATAAAACAAAGTGGGTGGGGGGAAGGCAATTCCCCTGGAGAAACATTCTTCACAAATACATTTCAGAGCTCAACACTAGAAAATCATAATTATATGATCAAACAAATTAATAAAACATGCATACAGGAAGGTCAAACCCAATCTGAGTTACATACATTAAAACTATATTTCTATCCTGAATATCACACAGAGGATGTTTGTGTGTGTGTGTGTGTGTGTGTAAGGTTTCGTTATCTCTTTGTGGGTCCTTTTGGAAGCTCCCCACAGGGAATAAGGAATGTTGTTTCCAGGTTTTCTGGAGTATCTCTGAGGGGCAATTAATGTCGTAAAAGTCCATTTGCTCCAGTCTCTCTGGAGCCTGGCGTATGATTTATAATTTCGAAGTCAGGAGGTTACAAGCTCTGATAAGCTTAGCAAAGAACGTTTTGGGCAGGAATGTGCTTAGAAAACACAGAGAGTCCGAATTTGTTAATTCGGAATCAAACGAACGAATGATTCAAATAGCCCAGTCGCTACAATCTCAATAACGGTGACATGCTTCATGCCGCAATGCAGTCTAGGAGCCACTGATGAGTTTTGTATGATGCTCCCAGAATGCATTGCGGCATGAAGAATGTCACTGTTATTGAGATTCACACGCTGATTCTTGAGATTTGTGTTTGTCTCAATTAATGGGTTTAAAACGTATTGCAAATAAATTTTGATTTTGAAATATATTATGATAATTTTTCTGTTATCTACAATAAGGCAACTTAGTTGATCACATTTTCTCTTACTATAATACAAACTTATAGGAAAGAAAAATAACATCAAATAGTCAAGCCCAAAGAGCCCAACTAAGGCAAACACTGACCTCCACAATGGTGACCAAACCAAACTATTACTTTCACACAAACTCTATAAGAAGTTCAGTCCTGTGTCTGCTGGGAAACTTCCTGCTAAAACTTTATAATGTTAGGGGATAATGTTCTGTCAATGTTATCACTAAACATGTTTAAAATGTTTTTAGAGAGTGTTATCCTTCCTTTTAGGAGAACATACTGGTAACAAAAATAAATTACTGCAAAATAATGCAATTCAACCAAAATGCAATGTTGAGAAGTGCAGTAATGTATTTTGCTTGCTAGAACACAACTGACAACGTAAGTGAAACCTTTTTTATAAGTCTGTTGTCACATTACTTTTCAAACTGGATCAGACTGCACAAACCGGATAGGGAGTGTGCCTGTAATTCGTAAGTACCTTTTATACAAATACATAGCCTGTGGAGGAAGTCTACATGTCCTCTTGTTATTTCTGCTCTACATGGATTACAACACTTTGATTTAAAGATCACTTGGGATACAAAAGACACCAGTAAGATCAGCTTCTACATATATTATTGTTAGCTAGAATAACACACTTGTTCTTGTTTTTCTTATTCTTGTAGTTTGTGTCCTTCTGATGCACACAAAGTAGAATTATTATTAGAATTAGAATTATTTGTTTGTGTAGCTTGTTGAGATGTATTGTTAAAATATTTCCTAAATGTATGTAACAGATGCCGCTGACTCGCACAAATATGTTCTTATAACACATGCTATTGTTTTGTCAAACTTTTATTTTAGAAATGCATTGTTCTAGAATAACAGGTAGAATGTGGTTTTAAACAAATGAGATTACATAAAAGCTCAAAACAGGGTTTAATTACAGGTTACACAAATATGAAGAACAATCTTGTTTGTCTGGTCAATCACTATAAAATTTTAAGTTTAAATTGATTTAAATTTAATTTATTACATTTATTTTTACCCTTGTTTTTTTTTTTTTTATTCTACAGATTATATCAGTCCAGTCCACTTTTCTACATATATAAATCCATCTATAGAAGAAGAGAAAATCAGTTTTAGGACATCATGAAAAAGAGGTATTTTGTTTGCAAATTTCATTTGATTTAGTTTATTTCGATTTTTTTTTCATGTGAAACCCCTACCAATATGTGAATCTCTTTCCATTTTTATATTAATATGGATCAATTCCAACCCTGTTGAAACAAGCCTACATTAATGTTTGCTTTAATAGAGGAGTCAAATGAAAATCAACACATGCTTCCGCTTACGAAAAATAAGTTTATTCAAGTGTGCCATTAATATACTTCTTTTAAACTAATAATAAGAAGGTATACTTTCAATCTACTTTTTGTGTACTTCTCAGAACCATACTTAAAATGATTATCATAATTTTTTTGTTAAAACAAATGTGGCATGTTAAACAGGCAGAGGAAAAAAAACAATGTAACCCAAACCCAAATATTTTCAATTAAACATCAACATCTAAACGTATGTTAATTCAGAATAAGAACTTCTGTAGACATATGACAGAAATAAAATTAAATAAATTAAATAATTAAATAAGTAATTAAATTAGAAATAAATTACTGGCAACAATGTTTTACAGTGAACTTGACTTATACTGACAGAAAAGTCAAAGTATATTTGGCCTATACTTTTACTCAATGTTTTGATCAAGATAATACTTAATCGTATAATTAGTTATCCTAAGTATACTTGGCTTGTAGTTGTGTTTAATCTTTTGATTGAGTAGCCTATTAAATATAGCCTACTTTTCCCCCCACATATGCCGCTACAGCACAGCTTTGAACTCAGGCAAAGGAAAGTTTTCTTATTCCCCATGTTCAGTACATGTTGAAGATATTAGAAGACATGTTTGTCGTAAGAGTTTTATAGTAAGAATATAGGGTTTCGTGCTGGCCGCTCCATAGCAGACATGGTGTTCTGTGTTCGTCAACTACAGGAAAAGTGTATTGAACAGCATAAACCTCTGTTCTTGGTGTTTGTAGACTTGACCAAGGCTTTTGACCACGTTAGTCGATCTGGACTTTTCCTCATCCTACAAAGACTTGGCTGCCCTCCAAAGTTACTGAAGGTGATCACTGAGTTTCATGAGGGCATGAAGGCAACTGTACAGTCTGAAGGCACTCGCTCTAACGAGTTCCAGATAAGGTGTGGGGTAAAGCAAGGACAAATCCTACCCTCTTCGGAATTTTCTTCTCTGCCCTACTACGCTGTGCCTTCCCTGCAGCTCAGGAAAACTGTTCAATCTGGCCAGACTGCGGGCGAAGACTAAAGTACGCCATGTTCTGGTATGTGAGCTGCTTTATGCTGATGATGCTGCCTTTGTTGCCCACTCAGAGGCAGATCTACAACTACTCTGCTCATCTTTTGCCGCTGCATGTTTAGAGTTTGATTTGCAGATTAGTCTTAAAAAGACAGTTATCCTTGCCCAAACTGCAACCCTAAACCCTACAGTATACATTAACAAGACATGTCTATGTGTGGTAGACAAATTCACCTACCTGGGTTCCACAGTATCAAACAACAATAACCTTGACGCAGAGCTTGACATGCATATTGGGAAGGCATCATCAATGTTTGGAAAATTGAGCAAGCGTGTCTGGCACAACAATAACCTCTCATTGCTCCTCAAAGTCTGTGTATACCATGCATGTGTACTTAGCACCTTACTATATGCAAGTGAGACATGGACAACATACAGGAGGTACGAACACCGCTTCAACGCCTTCCATTTTCGCTGCCTTCTCTCCATACTGGGTGTATGCTGGAAGGACCATGTGCCAAACTCTGTCATATTTGAGAGAACTGGTTCTAGTGATCTGTAAACCATTCTTCGTGAACGCCACCTCCGTTAGACTGGGCATATTTATCGAATGAATGACACTCGCAAGGTCACATGAGACACAGCCATCTTCTAACCGTATACATTCTGGGAACTATATTCTCAGAAGGCGAAGCACTGCTACTTCTGCGGAGTGATTTACTTCAACTCTGAGCGAACTCTCTTCTCCTCACCACGGGGCTTCTCAGGCGCTGCGAGCAAATCACTCCGCCCAAGTAGCAGTGCTTCACCTTCTGAGAATATATTTCCCAGTATGTATACGGTTAGAAGATGGCTGTGTCTCATGTGACCTTGTTATTTGTACACGGTGTGACTATACAAATCACAACATGTAAATAGGAAAATGTTGGCGTTATTTTGTCACTTATTGAGAGCAGTATGCTAGCTGGAGCCGTTTACCTCCAGTCTTTGTGCTAAGCTAGGCTATCGGTGGGTACGTCAGACAGAGATACGGCACGCACGGAGATGAAAAGGGTATGTATGGACTTATCTAACTCTGGGGGATATGGTGAATAAGCTAAAGTCCCAAAAAGTCGGTGTGCTCCTTTAAGAGGAATCTTCAGGCCTTCTCCATCAAAGTTATTGTGAAATAATGATTATTACCATTATTTTATGGTTAAAACATAACCAACACCATCAGATCACCTTTTCTCTTTGTTCATCTGGCTGTTATAACTCAGATACAGCAGCCAAACAAAATCTAAAGTAAATGATTTAAGGTCAAGAGCGGTTTAAAATTAAAATTACGGTTTCCTCCTTCAGTGATTCTGCCTGTTAACATCAGGTGTCTTCAATGTTGGCAATAAAAAAAAAAAAAATTGAAAATGTTTTTTGTAAATTTTACTCATTTTAAATGGGTAATTTTTAAGGAATTAATTTGATTAATTATTACTCAATTCTAATTTGTTAAATTTAATTAATAATATTGCTTGTAATCTGTTGCCACAATTTTATTGATTAGATATAGCGTATTCATTTTTACAGTGTGTAATGAATAAATATGAAACTTCTCAAACTGTACTCTGGTGGTTTACTTTCAGATATTGGTTTGCCATTGTGATTGCAGTGGTTTTACTGGTGCTCATTCTGACACTCTCTCTGACACTCACTAAGAGACCCACTCCGACATCCACTGGTAATTGCTATGATAGAGCAGCGGATGCTGCGAATTGCTCTGATAATTGCTATGCTAAAGCAGCAGTTGCAACGGATGCTGAGAATTGCTCTAAGATTGGGAGGTACAGAACGATTACAAAGAGACACATTTATGTTTCTGGGAGAAATTTTACAACCCTAGACTGCATTAATAATATAAAGTTCACTTGACTTTACACAGAGCTCTTTGTGTTTGCAGTGACATGTTGAAGCGTAACGGTTCAGTAGTTGATGCTGCTATTGCTGCTCTGCTGTGTCTGAGTGTGGTCAATCCCCACAACATGGGCATCGGAGGAGGAGTGGTTTTCACCATATACAATGCATCAACAGGTATACAGATATAGGCTTTGAGAGACTTAAATCAGACTCCCACAACAATCTCCCACAACGGCTACATATCAAGAAACAAAAAACATGCCTCCTATGAGTGTTTATCTTTATAAAGCACGTCTTGAGCTACTAAATGTTTTCTAATGTCCAGTATCTGAAGATTGTCTGGGGCTGAGCTGAAAAACAGTGCCCTTAGTTAAACTTGATGCAGATTTCATTTGCCATTCAGCAGATACAATGAATCATTAAAGAAGTGGCTTCCTGCAACACTGTATATGACTGCCATTTTTAAGCTGCACCACAGCTTGCTATTAAAGATCTCAAGTTAGATCCTTTAATTCTTCAGTGTCCTATCTGGCCGAATCACTGCAACCTCTTGACCACTGGGCCACATCTTTGTGCTAAATTAAAAGTTTCATGCTTTTACCTTCAGGAATGGTGGAGACAATTAATGCTAGAGAAACCGCTCCAATGAATGCTTTACAGAACATGTTTGACAATGACACTGGGAAAGAAAAACCAGGTAAACCAGCATAAATCTACATATCTCCAAATCCAGCCTCCATTAAGGTTTTAAAGCAGATTCAGTATAAGCACATTCGTCCACACATTAAAACATTAAAACAGCTAAGGTATGTCTCTGTTTGTTTTTGTTTTTTTTCATTTGGCCATTGAATGACTTGACTTGTCTGTTTTATATGAATCTCATGCCAGGGTTGTATATCGCTGTGCCACACTGTTAGACCTTACCGGGTTTTTTTACAGTAAAATACTGGCAACACTGTTGCCAGTAATATACTGTTAATTGTACAGTTCTTTACTGTAATCTAGTTTGTTTCTGTAAAAATGCACTAAATTATAGTTAACTAATTACACTTGCAGAAACCGACTGCCTTAAATTGACCAACTATCATTTAAATGTATTAACTAAAATGTATAATGCATTAATAATGTGAGCAAAGCATTACTGTGAACTTCTTTCATTTGAGACCACTAAAAAACTATTGTACATAAAAAGATTTCCACTGGATCAGCAACTACACAGTCACCGCCTGTTAAATAAAGCAACATGCAGCATATCATCAATGTTTGTAGATCTTCTCCTGGACTGAAGCACAGGCTCTACTCTTCTGCACAATGGTGACCCAAAAAAATAATTTTACAGTAAACTACTGGCAACAGTGTTGCCAGTATAAACCTGTTTTATAACTTTCAGTTTATTACTGTTAAAATACATTTTGTGGGTGTGTCTTTTTTATCTTACACAGTTAACCCTTTCAACCCCTCAGGGAAATCCACACTACGAGTAAAAAGTAACGATGCAGTGAGATAATTAAGGGAATATGTAAGTGATTGTAAGCAGAATCACTGAAGAAAAGAGAAACACAAGAACAGAAAATAGAGAAACACAATAACTACGACTGACTTCCAGCCATTACACATTATTACACTTATTATTAACCAGTATGACTTTATTTCTGTCATACAGAAGTTGTTATTGAGATGTTTAATTGAAAATGTTTGGTTTGAAGTTACCGTTATAGAGATCAGTGCTTGCTTTAGTTGGGATGCTGATGCTAAAACATTAGCTTTTCTTTTGCTGCTTGAGCTGTGTTTTTGCAAGTCACACTTGTGCACACACAGTTTATGAATGACTGCAGTTATAATGATTATGATGACAAAATCATCATATTGCCTGTTCATTCACTAAGGAATTTATTCTCACTTATTCAGAGTTTAATCCTCAATCAAAAGTGTTACATTACCACCACTGTGAAAACGCAGCAATAAGATACAATGACTCTTTTTTTTTTTTAACACATGATGCATAACCAGAGAAACAGAGCTACACTGTGTTTTAGAATCACCGAGATATCACAATTTAGCACATGAATCTCAACAATGGTGGCAATATTTCTTTTTTATTATTATTATTATTATTCATGCAGCAGTGCATGCTGGGAGTTTTATATTATCCTGGAACCCAGCATGCATTGCGACATGAAACTTTTCACCATTGTTGAGATTCATATGCTGATTGTTGATGTCTGTGTGTGTCTGAGCCAAGCAGGAGTAAAATAAAATTGAATGCACTATATGATTGTTATTTTTCAGAAGACCTGATTTCAGAAATATTGATTTCATTTTGTAGATTCACAGATATATGCTAAATATGAGATAACTATAATTTCAATGACAATATACAGGAAAAATCTGAAAATCAGGCATGTCCAGGATGATTGTGACATCACCACAAAAAAATAAAAACACCTGATCATCTTCCTCTTGACTTTTTCTTGCCATAACAAATGTGTTTTATAAACTCACTGTTACAGCAGTCAGAGAGAGATGAATGGTAAGAAGTCCAGGGACAAGAGACCAACTAAAGCAAATACTGATCTCCATCATGGTGACAACAAACTTTATTAATAACTAAATCTCTGTTAATTCTCAACAAGAACTTTTGTACATGTATGAAAGAAATAATCGTGAACTGGTTTGTAAACTGGTTTCACACTCAGTGTGGCTAGAAGTCAGTTGTAGTTCTTGTGTTTCTCTTTTTTCTGTTCTTGTTTCTCTGTCCTTCAGTGATTCTGCTTATCAGGTGTTCATCAGTGTCTCAATTCACTCACTTCTTTTCATTCAAGTGGACTATATTAGTGAACTAATGTAGGGAATAGTGAATGAGGGTATAGGGTGTGATGGTGAAAACAGCCTCTGAGTGTCGACTTTGAGCACTGTTAATTCACAGTATATTCCTGTAGGCTACTTTTATTTTCTACGGTATATTACTGTTTTAATGGAAAATGGTATAATATTGTCAGAATTTTACAGCAAGGGTTAACAGTGCAGGAGAACTGCGTGGTTATCAGATGGCACACGAAAGACACGGGAGACTGCCATGGAAGGAGCTGTTTAAGCCCAGTATAAATCTGGCAAAGGATGGTTTTCTGATTGGCAAGGCCTTGGCTAATGCCATCAAGGAGACTTGTGACACAATTCAGAATGATAAAACATTGTGGTAAGAATAAGTCAACTGTGAACAACCGTAAAACTAATTTTCCCAAAAAAAAAAAAAAAAAAATTCTCAATGGCAAATATCCTACTGTCAGGAGAATGCTCTGTTTCATTGTGTTTGTTCTTCACTTGACATAGGCTAAGTTTACACGTGGATGGCCATTTCATAAACGGACATTTCACCCCTCTTCATTTTCAAAAATAACATTGTGCACACGAACCCGTGTATATGCTGTCAAGAGCATGCCAAACCTGTAGGTGGCAGTGTAACGAGAAGCTCAAGCCCAACTTAGCCAATCAGAATCCCGAAAATAGTCACATTCTGTGACGTCGCTGCCTAAAACTCTGTTTTTCTCAGTTTACATGCAAACATGCAAACAAAGATTTTCAAAATCTCCACTCTGGCCGGAGTTTTTAGAAAGAATCGGTTTCATTGGCGAATTCTTCGTTTGCGTGTAAACGAAGGGCGCAAACGAAGGGAAATGTCTCCGTTTTTCAAAATAACCAAGTACGTGTAAACGGGGCCATAGTTTCTAGTCTGTGTCAGTTTCATTCAGTTCACCTGTTGTTCATTAATTAACTCATTAGTTCCCTCATTTAGTTCTGGTATAACTACTCCCTGTTTTGTTCAGTTCTTTGTTCTTTCTTGTCAGCATTGAGTGGTTGTTTTTCTGTGTTTTTGCTTTCATTGTTGGATTTAAGACTATTTCCTGGTATTCTCATTCGTTGTGCACTTCCTTGCAACAGCCACCAGTGACACTACAACACAGATCTGACACTATTATAACATTATATATCTCTACTTACAGCATGTTTCCTAGAGCATTAGCCTTTTAATTTATGGAATGATCTTCTGTTCTTCTTTTTCTTCTTTCCAGGAAAGTGTTTTGCAATAAATCAGATAATACACCCTTGAAGGAAAATGACACTCTAAGTTTTCCTGAACTAGCTGTCACCTATAAGAAGATCTCAGATAAAGGAGCAGATGTCTTTTATAATGGGTCATTAACTCAGACTATAGTGGATGATATCAAGGCTAGAGGTTATTTCATGCTTAAATTTGACTTTATTCGTCTACTGTCGAGTTCACACTACACGATTTTAGGCACGATTTTCACTTGCCAACCGGTTTTGCGAGATCCTCAACAAATGGCCGAAATCATAGGCAAATCAGTGCTCGTTCACGCGAGTGACAATCACTAAAACAATTCACGCAGTGTGAGTTATCAAAGACGTGATCTGAGAGAGTCGCTGATGCCCGTGATATATTTGACATGCTAAATATCTGGACCTGTCGGCGATTCAAAATCCTGCTGTGTGAATGTGTTCAAAATCCTGTTGTGTGAAAGTGTTCAAAATCCTGCTTTGTGAAAGTGTTCAAAATCTTTGCTTTGTGAAAGTGTTCAAAATCTTGCTTTGTGAAAGTGTTCAAAATCCTGCTTTGTGAAAGTGTTCAAAATCTTGCTTTGTGAAAGTGTTCAAAATCCTGCTTTGTGAAAGTGTTCAAAATCCTGCTTTGTGAAAGTGTTCAAAATCTTGCTTTGTGAAAGTGTTCAAAATCTTGCTTTGTGAAAGTGTTCAAAATCCTGCTTTGTGAAAGTGTTCAAAATCTTGCTTTGTGAAAGTGTTCAAAATCCTGCTTTGTGAAAGTGTTCAAAATCTTGCTTTGTGAAAGTGTTCAAAATCCTGCTTTGTGAAAGTGTTCAAAATCCTGCTTTGTGAAAGTGTTCAAAATCTTGCTTTGTGAAAGTGTTCAAAATCCTGCTTTGTGAAAGTGTTCAAAATCCTGCTTTGTGAAAGTGTTCAAAATCTTGCTTTGTGAAAGTGTTCAAAATCTTGCTTTGTGAAAGTGTTCAAAATCCTGCTTTGTGAAAGTGTTCAAAATCTTGCTTTGTGAAAGTGTTCAAAATCCTGCTTTGTGAAAGTGTTCAAAATCCTGCTTTGTGAAAGTGTTCAAAATCTTGCTTTGTGAAAGTGTTCAAAATCTTGCTTTGTGAAAGTGTTCAAAATCCTGTTGTGTGAATGTGTTCTGACTGAAAACTACATCGGCGATGACCTGCAGCCAATGAGAGCAAGATACAGGACAGCGGGAAGTTCGGGAAGGAGTTATAGACCAGAATATCAGTATTTTAATATATATATTTATAATTATATCAAACAGAAACAAAGCAAAACCATTTGCTTGCAAAATTATTTATTTACCCCAACTCTCTTTGCTGAAACACAATCCTTGCTCCCCTCGTCTCCCCAAACATTCTCTCCTGCATCTGTTTTTTTTTTCTCTTTTTCGCTGCAAATCAGCGCACAGACAATTTGGATCACAAACTTCTTGCAGGCTATCATTTTTAATAACAATTTCAGTGTGGCGCTAGAACTCCTGTCTCACGCACGTGTGATCTTGCATTATTTCCTGATCACTTCTCGCGTGTGTTTGGTTGTGAAACGTAGTTTGCGGACCAGAAGCAGAAGTTGTCGGCGATTCTTTATGTAAAGTCATGCAGTGTGAAACCTCCTGTCGCCGATCCATCGTGCAGTGTGAACACAGCAGTGACTGAATGTTACCCCAGATAGTCCTGCAGTGTGAAAAGAACTGTGATCTTTCATTACACAGGAGGCAATATAACACGTAAGGACCTACGGGATTATAAGCCAGTGCTGACTGAGTATGCATTAAACTTTACTGTGGGGAAATACACATTTCTTGCTCCTGATGCTCCATTCGGTGGACCTGTACTCGCTCTGATACTCAACATACTCAAAGGTCAGTGAGTGTGTGTCTATGACAACGTTCACACAGCATCAGAATAAGGTTGTCAGTCCTATATTTCAGTCCTTAATAAGGTTAGTCACACATAATTCAGTTTTGTGTTCTGTGCACGACTCAAATGCTGAGTGTCAGGTTTCAGAAATTGTGTGACAGATAATGATTTTGATTGTAAGCAGTTGAAAAACCTGTAATTTCAGGTTACAACATCTCAAACAGCAGCAATGTGTCCACAAGAGAGAAAAAGACTTTGATGTATCATCGTATGATAGAGGCGTTCCGCTTCACTGATGTCCAAAAGAGAAAACTGGGACGTTATGAAAACATCACTGAGGTGAGTTCAACTTTATGGATTCTTATGGTTTTAAAGAGATAATTCAACAAAAAAAAAAAACAATTCTGGGACTCCAAAGAGACAAGATGGGGAAACTTTTCCCTCCATACTTTAGCAGTTCAGTGTGACCCTTTCAAGCTCCAAACACATCAAATACGTACCACAAATGTTGGATGAAAAGCCTTGTGACGTAATAGCAGTCTGATATATAGCATGACCGCAGCTTGAATCCAGACTCAAGGTCCTTGCCGATCCTGTTCCACTCATTCTGCCCAATTGTTTCCCGTCTCATCTCCGCTGTCCTGTTCAATAAAGAAATAAAAGACCAAAAATTTACTCAAAAAATTTACCATATAAAAGCTCCATATGACTTGTCCACTTTTATTTCCAAATGTCGAATCCATAGCTTTGTGTGAGAAGCAGACTGAAAATCACGTGTTTATTCACTGATAATGTTCCCTTCCACATATATGAACCAAATGTGATGTAAGTAGTGACATGACACACACAAGATCTGAAAACACCTGCAGTTAGTGACATCAAACTGATGCGACTGATTCATCGTGATCGATCATGTGATTATAGCAGACGTCATTTTATCAAAGCTTTTCCCTGTTTCTATATTTATGTGTTTTGTAAATTTTGTTTAACAGTTGGTCAAAAATATGACCTCAGACAGCTTTGCGGACCACATCAGGAGTAAGATTAATGATGTCTTCAAACAAACCAGCTATGATGATGAGAACATTGATACAGTGCCTGATGACCATGGCACATCTCACCTGTCTATTATCGCAGAAGATGGGAGTGCAGTGGCAGTCACCAGCAGCATCAATAACGAGTAAGAGAAATATTAAGAGACAAAGAGATGAAGAATTTGTCAATGGGATGACGTGGTGTCTGCTGCTTATATAGTACCCTCGTGAACAAAGAGAAAAGGTTATCTGATGTTGTTTGTGTTTTTGTTGGTCACTGAACTCATTTAGAGTCTAATCCTTAGGTCTAAAGTTAGGTATATTTTATTGATAATAGCATCACTGTCCTTGTACAACATCATATATATATATATTTTTAGCATTTTTTATGTAATCCAGAGTATTTCTTAAAGGGGTCATATAATGCCATTTTTGTACAAGCTAATATGATTCTTTAGGTTCTAAATTAAAAGTTTGTAATATACTTTAATTAAAAATTCTCATTAGTATTGTAAGAAAACATGCCGTAACCCAGCTAGAAAACTTTTGTTCTAAAAATAATATTTATTAATCCTATATCTGAGAATACAGCATGAGATCCAGCAATGTTTCTGTAATCAATTATCATATAGTGCATTAAAACATTTTGAACAATTTTATTTATTTTTTGCCACCATTGTTGAGATTCATGTGCTGATATCTCTGTTTCTATAAAGCAGTGTAACTCAGTGTGTCTGTCTGTGCCAGCCATCATTGTAATTGGTTGCTGTAGTTTCACAGTGGTGGTAAAGTAACACTTTTGATGCTAAATTAAACTCTGAATAAGAAATCTCTTTATTTAAACATGTTTAGTCTCAAATGAAATAAGTTCACAGTAATACTTTGCTCACATAGTTAGTCCATTATAAATATTAGTTAATCCATTTAAATGCAGTTTAAGGCAGTTGGTTTCTACAAGTGAAATTAGTTAACCCAAATTTTAATTTAGTGCATGGTATTTTTACAGTTACATATTGTAGATTAGATTATAGTAAAGAACTGTACAGTTAACAGTAAATTACTGGCAACACATAAGCCTGGTAAGGTCTAACAGTGTAGTTTATGAAACACTGTTGCTTTGCTGTTGTTTTCAATCTTGTCGTCTGGATCTTGTTTTGTGTTCTCACAGGTTTGGCTCTAAAGTGAGGTCACCCTCAACAGGCATTATATTTAATGACCAAATGAAGGATTTCATCGATCCTAAGGGGAAAAATGGAGTTTACAAAAACTACTTAATTAAACCAGGTAAAGCAAATGGCATGCCTTGAGTTTAAATGAGTTACAATGTTGAGCACAAGTAAAACCACCAATATAAATATAAAAGTTCACATGTAAGATATATAACTATTTGTTTTGACAAGGTAAATGGCCACCTTCATCAATGTGTCCCACAATAATATTAGACGAAAACAGAAGTCAAAATGAGGAGAAAGTCAGAATGGTGGTTGGAGGTTCAGGTGGGACAAATATCACCACTGCAACTGCTCAGGTAACAAAATACACTGTCGAGCGCTGAACAATTAAAGCTTTGCTCAATTTAACATAACGCCTCATGTGATCTCACGCAGCAGATCTGAAGCGGAAAAGCATGTAAACACAATATCTGTCCTTCATATCAAGTCATATTTGTAAAAAGGTAGCCATGACCAAGGAAAGCGAAATCTTTCAAAAATCATCCTTTTAAGGATATGTCTAATGAATGGCGTCAGCGCTGTTCAATACAATGAATCAATGCCATTGATCATGAAGGGACGCATCAGCTTCAGCATTGCTGCTCAGATGAGCCTTGTAAAGTGGAGTTCAAAGTTTAAATTAAATATTAAAATAATTAACAGCTTGTTTCATTACATCTATCTTTGAATGCATCCGCATTTTTACATTTCCGTTGAATGAACAGTTTAATGACTGAGTGAGAGCCTGTCTAGAATGCGCAGAGACTTTCAATGCCTGGTGAAATATCAGCAGAAAGCCTCTCGTAAAGTGAGATTCAAGGAACTAACTGTTATATAACAATGGCCTAACAAGCTCATTGTCAGGTTTATGTTGTGTTTATTATATTATGTGGACCCGACCCTTATTTTGACATTGTATCTTCATTTCACTCCGCTTCGTTTTAACTGACTTTTTAGTTTCGGTTTCATTACTGAACATGTACTCGTCTTTGTGCCAGCTGACCACAGCGTAACACTTATTAGCAAGAAACACAGCAAACTCCCCAGTGTTAAATTAACACTCCTCGGTGTACATATAGGTCCAACAACAGGGTGTTAAAAATTAACACTGAAGCAGTGTTGAAGTTAATGAGATAATTAAGTGATTAATTAAGTGATGATTGGCCATTAGTGGTGACACCTGATGTTAATAAGAAGAATCATTGAAGGAAATAGAAACAAGAAGAACAGAAAAAAAGAGAAACACAAGAACTACTGACTTCGAGCCATTACACATTGTTGCACTTATTATTTTACCAGTTTGACTTTATTTCTGTCATACATCTACAAAAGTTCTTGAGATTAAACAGAAGTTTAGATGGTAATGTTTTATGGAATATTTCGTTTCAAGTCACCATTGTGGTGGTCAGTGTTTGCTTTAGTTGGGCTTTTGGTCCTTTTCTTGTTTAATAGTTAGTTTTTCTTTGACTATTCCAACATTGTGTTTATAAAGCACATTTGTTACCGCAAGAGAAAACCTGCTCACAATATGTTGTGATACTGACATTGTCCTGATGTCATTCTGAGTCTAAATCTTTGACTATATGCTTGATGTCTTGTTTTAGTATTGGTGATTTGTTGCTCTGAGATTTTACAGTTTGAGATCCAATAGCAATATGAAACATTTTGAAAACATTTTGTGCACATAAGTTATTGTTTTAAAACACACAGACATCAAGAATCAGCATATGAATCTCAACAATGGTGACAATAAACAAACTAGTGACGAACAGATCAACTCTGAACATCACAAAACTAAAGTCATAATAAAACAATGGCAAAATAAAAGCAAACAGGAAAAAACAATGAAAATTAAAGGACAGTTCAGCTGCATAATTTATTCATGCTGCAATGCATGATGTGAACCATGAATGCATTTTGATTGGTGGCTCCCATCATGCACTGCAACATGAAGCATTTGTTTGATTGTCACCATTGTTGAGATTCATATGTAGAATCTTGATGTCTGTGTGTGATTTTAAAACTTTCAGATTTTGTTAAGGTCTGTTAAAATTAGCTATTGTAATTCATTTGAATAAAACGTGTAAAATCAGTATATAATGCTGGTTCAGTGAATCAGGCCATTACAAAATTGTAATTTCATCATCAGAACATGACCATCATGACCAGGACTGCATTTCCCAAAAGCATCTTAAGCATAATTTGATCGTAGAACAACTGCAACAAATGGTCTGTACAATCAAATTAGGCTTGCAATGCTTTGTGGGAAACACAGCCCACGTCATAGTTTTTCTTACCATAACAAATGTGCTTTATACACACAGAGTTGGAACAGACAGAGAAAAACTAATTTTGAAAAGGAAAGGGTCAAGAGCCCAACTAAAGCAAACACTGACCACCATAATGGTGACACGAAACGAACCATTCCATTAAACATTACCATCTAAACGTCTCTAAATCTAAATAAGAACGTGTGTAGATGTATGACAGAAATAAAGGCCAACTGGTAATATTAAGTGCAATAATGTGTAATGGCTCGAAGTCAGTAATTCTTGTGTTTCTCTTTTTCTGTTCTTGATGTTTCTCTTTCCTTCAAGGATTCTGCTTATTAACATTAGTTGTCACCACTAATGGCCAATCATCACTTAATTAATCACTTGATTATCTCATTAACTTCAACACTGCTTCAGTGTTCATTTTAACACTCTGTAGTTGGACCTATATGTACACTGAGGAGTGTTAATTTAACACTGGGGAGTTTGCTGTGAATAAATGGAGATAAAAACGCATATCGCGCTGTTGAGTCATTCAAAACTACCTCAAGGGAAATTCCTTTACCACGACAGCCCTACTTGTTTCTTGTTTCTTGGCTATTTCGACAGTACTGACGTAATCTCAGTCTTACTCAATTTAAAATCCGAAATATCAAACATGTTTGATATGATCGGGGCGAGCCTGATTTGTGTGAGAGCAGATCGGGAGCTGCAAGATTCGATCTGTGAATGCCTCACATTACCAGATAATCTGCGCTGCACATCGGAACCGATCGAGGTCATCAACAAGATTTTTTCTCAGATTCTCGGGAGGGGAAAATCAGGGATAAATCGGCCTAAATCTCCTGTAGTGTGAGCCAGGCATTAGAGACACGTCATGCACTTGACTTCCTTGTTCCCGTTCGTCTCCGCACTCGTTTTCCCGCTGCATTACTTTGCCACTAATAGTTTGTGTGATTTTTAAATGTATTTGTTTTTTATCTAAAAACACTTTTCTCTCTGTTCTGTCTCTCTCATCTCAGGTGATCCTAAACTATCTATTCTTTGATTATGACCTGAAGAAAGCTGTTGCAGAACCCAGAGTTCAGACCCAGACGAAAGAGACAAATGTGGACGATTACTTTGATATGGTAGGATTCTTACACAACAAAAGTTTGTCATCTAAATACAGCTTTCCTGTAGCTCAAACAGTAGAGTGTTGGTGCTTGCAACACCAAGGTCATGGGTTTGATTCCTAAGGAAAGCAAGAACTGATAAGAATGTAAATGTGTACCTTGCAATGGAAGTTGCATTGGGTAAATGTGTACATCTAAAATAGATTCACAAAGTGAAAACATTCAACTTTTCTCTCTTTGTTTATGAATTCAGGGTGTAATTAAAGGCTTGAAGGAGAAGAAACATGAAATCTGTGTAAATACTGAATTAACAGCGGTCCAGGCGGTTGTGCGAGAGGGGGACAAACTCTGTGCTGAATCTGACGAGAGGAAAGGCGGTCGTCCTGCTGGATACTGAGAACTGCTCCTGTGCTCACGCTGATGTTGTCAAACTTGTGTTTGACCCAGCAAAAGTAAAACCATTGTCTAGTGACAGATTCAGACTTGTTTGTTGGGGTGTTTAATGGGTGCCAATAAATCTTGAGCAGGGAACGTGCAAAAACTGTTCATAACATTGTTTCAGCCATCCTGCATTATGATATCACACAGCTCATATAAATACTGCAAATATTCTTAGTATTCCAGCTTGTACCTTTTATTTATTTTAGTTTATCTATTGCTAGCATTAGCATTTTGATATCTGCTATATAGCTATCAATATATCCCACTAATCAAAATTGTCCAAAAGACGTCTTTTCAAAGTCTTTGTCACAAAAGTTGGACTTTGAAAAGACGTCCACTCAGGAGCCAGAATGAAAGTTTTTATGACGTCTTTTTTTGACGTGTTCTGCATGTCTGATATAGACATTCATGGAGCCTTCGTACAAGGTTAAAACTAGTTCAGATGTGGCCATTGTGAACATATTTTCAACATCATTTATGGTCTCATTTAGATATAATTTATACTGTTTCTCGACCAAATAAAACTCTCAGGATGCATTAAATTAAACTCACGTTTATTTCAATGTAATTTTCTTTTGTAATTGCAAGCAGCTCACAGACAGTTTGTGTTTGTCCAAAAATCATGAACATAAAGGAAACATCTGTAAATCACACATCTTTGGATCATGAGAGAAACCAGATCTGAAGGAAAGACTTTGTTCTGGCCTTAATCACAGACATAAAATACAGATACTTTGACTATTTCTGTCAGATGTCTACAGAAGATCCTAGTGAGAATTAACAGAGGTTTAGATGTTGATATTTGTTTCATTTGAAGTCACCATTGTGGTGATGAGTGTTTGCTTTAGTTGGGCTCTTGGTCCCTGTTCTTTTTGCGTTAGCTTTTCTTTGGCTGCTGTAACTGTGTTTGTAAAACACAATTGTTGTGGCAGAAAACGCGAAGAAAAAGTAAGATCAGCTATTATCAGCAAAATCTCTAGTCGGTACCTCTCAACCTCATGCACAATCTCAGGCTCCTTCCCCGCCAGCGAGGTGAGGCTCCATGTCCCTAGAGCTAGTTTCAGTGTCCGGGGATCGGGTTGTCGAGGCCCTCGCCTTCGACTGCTGCCCAATCCACTAAGCACCAGCCCCTTACAGTCTCTACTGCAGGTGGTGAGCCCACGGGAGGGCGGCCCCACATTGCTCCTTCGGGCTAAGCCTGGCCGGACCCCATGGGGGGAGGCCCGGCCACCAGGCACTCGCATACAAGCCCCAACCCCCGGGCCTGGCTCCAAGGTAGGGCCCCGGCTGCGCCATGCCAGGCAACATCACGGTCCTCGATTTTAAGTCCGTCATAAGAGGTTTTTGAACTGCTCTTAGTCTGACCCGTCACCTAGGACCTATTTGCCTTGGGAGACCCTACCAGGGGCAAATAGCCCTGGACAACATAGCTCTTAGGGTCATGCGGGTACTCAAACCCCAACACCACGGTAAGGTGGCAGTTCAAGGAGGGGGATCAACTACAGATCAAACATTCTGAATTTTAATTTTAAATGTATTGTAGGTAAAATAAATCTACAGACATACATTCAGACAGACATGAAGAATCAGCATATGAATATCAATGATTCATGCTGCAATGCATGCTGGGAGCTATGAGTTTTATACTGTGGTTTCTCCCAGCATGCATTGCAGCATGACTCATTTCACCATTGTTGATATTCAAAAAAGTAAAAACTTGAAAGCCATACAAACTATACAAGCTGTTTAACCTGTAAACTGTCACCTTCTTTCTGAACTGATATATCTGAACTTAAACGGCTATAGTTCATGAAAGCAGATTTAAAGTTGGTCTCTTGTTACAAAAGACACTTCAAAAACATTTGTGAATAAAAATTATAGGAGATTAAGTTTATTAAAGTAAGTGTATTGAATTCAACGTTTACTAAAACAGAAAAACCACAGAAAATCACAGCCAGAATGTCTTTGTTCTGAATTTACTGATATCACAAAGATTGAGCCGCTAAAATGTTTTAAAGCACTGTTTTAAATTCAATGTCCAATTTCGGACTGATTTGAATGTTTAAACTTTTGAATTATACCTAATTATATCACATATATGAAAATATGTGATGGAAACACACATTTTTACAACATGCATGATTCTCAATAAAACAATGTTTATGCTGATGCCAAATCAAACTATTATATTTGATAAAACCAACATTAACTAGAGCTAATATTCTGTTAAGTGTTTTTATACATGTATGAAATATATAAACCCAAACTCACATATTTATGCAGAGCTCAATTAAGAAACATCAATATATCCATACCCAGCTAACAGACTTTTGTTATAAGAACGTTCTCCAAATATTCAGTGTTGGTTCTGGAAACGTGAAAAATGTCCAGTTTTCTTGACGTTAGAGGAACGTGTTTTAAAAGGTATAATGTTCCTCAAACATTCTTTCAACTTAATTTTGATTTAAAGTTCAACATTTTAGGAATGTTGATTTCTAACATTCCAGGAACATTAACATATATAGTTTCCTTAATGTTACTAGAATGTTATTTAAAGGTTAGTGTGATGTTCCTGAAACATTCTTTCAATCATCTTTCGAAAGAGTAATAAGAACACAAACTACAACTTTATTCAGACACAGCCTTAGATGAACTGAAGATAAAAGACATTAACTCTCTGAAGATCTGATTAAACAACTCCACAAACAGCATTACCAGCTTCACTTATTACTAACCAGACTGACTTTAAAAGTTTAAAGAATGTTTGAGGAACATTATACCTTTTAAAAAACGTTACTCTAACGTCAAGAAAACTTGACATTTTTTAATGTTCCCAGAACCAACACTGAATATTCGGAGAACGTTCTTATAACAAAAGTCTGTTAGCTGGGTGTAAACACAACCTCAAAAGCACTGGCTGTGTGTAAAGGCTCTATGAAGGGATTTTTACAGGCCTCTATTGTAGCTTTATCCTTCATTCATAGAGACTCAGAAGACTGTTGTCTTTAACCAGCACATGCAAACTGAACTGAAACTGATCTGAAAGAATGAATCAGGGGAATGAAAGCACAGAGTAGTCGAGTCCTCTGCTGCTCTCTGGAGGAAATCACACAATAATTCATCTGATCATCTGTGGAAATACTGCCAGAACAGCACACGTATACCACAACTGCAAACATGACAAGTGCTTATTAATGAATGAACACGTCTCGGTTACGACTGTAACCCTTGTTCCCTGAGAAGGGAACGAGACACTGCATCGATATCTACACTTTGGGGAACACCCCTCAGCGTAACGCCTTTGAAGCATGAATGAAACTAAGCCAATCGTGATTGGTGTTGCGTCATGACGTAACGTGTGACGGCAAGCACAGAAGCTATAAGTGGACGTCGGCACACAACAGCGTAAGCTTCTGTGATGAAGCAAGTCGCTCCCAGGCGGGGGGAGTTGTGGCAAAGGGACACAGTGTCTTGTTCCCTTCTCAGAGAACAAGGGTTACAGTCGTAACTCGAGACGTTCCCTTTCGAGGGAACCCGCTCTGCGTCGATATCGACACTTTTGGGGAACGAGTACCCACTATGCCACCATGAGCCCCGCCTGACCCAGTGTGAGGCTGAAAAGGAAGGTCCAGACTGTAAAATCTCATAAATGTATGAGGGGTGGCTCATCATCCTTCACATATATCCTGGATAGCAGCTCCTGAGAGAAGGGCTCTAGATCAGGGGTTCTCAACCTATTGCAACTCATGGCCCACCAATGACTGTTTAAGGACATTCAGAGGTCCACCTTTACAAATATGATTATATGAACACAATGATGTACTCTGCTGTTAATCTGTTATGCCACTTTAGCAGACTAGGTCAAGTCAGCTATATAGATGTAAACTCTTCTTGTATAAAAAAAAAAAAAGACTTGGCAGGTTTACTCATGTGATCGTGACCCGATAAACTTACACTAATAAAGCCTGTACTAGGGATCCCCCATTTTCCAGCCTCCCCTTTGACAGGCTTTCAACTAGATGAAAAGGACAAGCAGAAACGTAATGCCACAGACCACAAGTTTATTTCTTAAATAGTTACTAAAACACATTGAGCTCAACATCAACAATAAAAAAAACACTTTACACTTAAAATTTCTTAAAAGCAAAACCAAATAAATTAACAAAACCTAATAATGATAATACAATGGAGCAAACCAATAAACAAAACTTCAATCCAACTCAAATGCACACACACACTTGAACAAAATACACAAACAAACAAACACAAATCAATGAAACTGCACAAGCAAACACCAGGTGGCGCCAGAATCAAAGGCCACGGTTTCACAGCGCATCCCAGGTAAGCGGTGTACAGGCAATAACGAACTGAAGATGACAGTCAATGCAATCGCGTGCAAAAATCCTGCGTCCCAAAACTGGAACCGCTATTTAAGCCACAGCAAAGCAGCAGCTGGCAACTTCTGCAAAACAACAAATAGACATGTCTTCGTTTGCTTTCTTCTCCCTCCCCACTCTTCTCCTCTCAAACATTTTTTCACGCAAATAGGGTAAGGGAAAAATAAAAATAAAATTACCTTTCATGTGCATGACACTTACATACTCACTAACAATGCCTGGACGCACCCAACTAATCTAAAAATTACACGAAAAAGCAAATGAATCAAAAATATGAATTAAGTTAAATTCCCACGAACACCCTAAATTTATAATTCCCTCCCATCTATGAGCCTCAAAGTTGACAAAACATACCTTTCCAGACGAGTGAAGGAGATACAAGACCTACACTCTAAGAAATGATATGTTGGCTTTAATTAACTATTTTATGTCAACCGGTCCCACATAACTGGGTTATGTTGGATTTATGTAACATTATTTATTTCAATAAACTTAAGTTCATTACATAAGGTTAATCCAATGCCGTTTAGTTGAATAAGGTTAACAGTCTTAATTTTGTCCAAAACAATTAAGTTAATTAAGTTCAATTATCCTAAAATTAATATTTTTACATTCAACCAAAACAAATAATCCAGTTTCATTATGAGTTTATTCAATGAATACATTCACTTTTTCTTTTTTTACAATTTTGTTTACATTTTTACAAACATTTCCATTGTGAACATTTACACAATAATTACTCTGTAAAGACTGCCTTCACTTTTCAAGAAAATAATTAATTTAAAAAAAAAGAAGCATATTGCCTTTAGGTGAAAGGATTTATCAATCATTACTTATAAAGGTGTTCTGCAAAAAAAGCAGCAAATAATTTATCAGTTGTTAAAAACAAGACTATTATTCAAAGGAATGTAACATGGTTGATACTGAAACAAAAGTACTGTAATAGTCAACAGTGCAACATTATAGAAAGCGCAGAAATGTTCCTAACCTCAGATTACAGGAGTAAATTTTTCAGGCGTAAATAAGACCAAGCATCGAAGAACACACTTATGCACATTGTTCAGGTTGTCATGTATTTAGATGCTGTAAATCATGATGCCAACATCTTTGTAAGGATCTGTAGCCTCTGCTCCTTCATGTTTGACCACATAGATTCCTAAGGTGGTCTTGCGTATTGAGGTTAGGACTTCATGTTCAACATCCTAAAAAAAAAAAAAAAAAGTCAAATACAAAAAGCAACAATTAAAAACAGATCAGTTGGTTTTAGAGAAACATACAAGATTTTTTATAAATGTAAATAATTTACCATGCACTCCTTCACAAGGTTTGAGAGGGCCAGGTAAACAGCAAGTGCTTTCAAGATGCATTCATCTTTTCCCAGTGGTGTCATTCTGAACAATGAGACAAATAAGCAGTGTTCAGAATAATTAACACAAATTATGCCAAAGTTATTTATACAAGAGCCAAAAAAAATATTATCTGCAACTGCATCTGTGAGGGCCTCAAAATTCAGAGAACCAGTACAATAAAACTAATAAATGGTTCTAAACCAAAAGCTTTGCAACAGAAAAGCTATTAAATAATCTTGGATGTCAGAGCTGTTCCAATTGTAGGTGCATAAATCACAAATCTGATGCTGCTGAGAAATAGGGTAAAGCGACGAACAAGCTCTGAAATTAAAACAGAATTAAGCATATACATATTAACATTCCAGACCGTATATACCAAAATTCAAGGGATACCCAACAATTCTGTATTTTTTTACTGACACTTATGTCATTCAAACTCCCAAAGTCTTTTTTCCTTCCTAGGAAATTTAAATTTTCCTGGTTTTCCTGCTCTTTTCTGTCATTACAATGACAGTCAATGGTGAATTCTTCTTCCGAAGCTTCAATAGCATCAAACAATTGCATGTGACTTTAGAAGCTTCAGAACAGGAACTCACCGTTGACTTTTATTCATGGACAGAAATGAGCAGGACAACCACATAATTTACCTTTTTAGTTAGAAAAGCTAAAAATAAAAGGGATTCGGTGACATGAAGCTGAGTAAATAATGTTCATCTTTGGGTATACTATTTAATCTATAGTGAATTATTGTCAGATTTAAAGTGATGAAGAATATAACAGAACATACCAGATTCATAACTGATAGGATGCTTATGATCTTCTGTGCCGCTGTTCCTTCTGTCTTTTTGAAAGTTTTGAGGAGCTGGGTTTAGAAATGAACAAAAAGGACAAATCAGGTTGGATGCTGATAAATTTGTGAATCGTTACAATATTATCATACACTAACAGTATTTCTTTAACAGCATTTATCTGAATTACATCTAAAAGACTTCAATTTATAATTTGGAATTGCATACAATAACCATCCAAGCAATTCATCACAGCTGACATTACTTATAAAGACTTACCTCTAAAGAGTGCTGGCTATCTGTTATTAAATTCAGCAACGAAAGGCAAATCTTCAATCATCTCATGCCTCCTGTGCGTAAATGTTCTGTCCATCAGCACCTTGATAACCTGCACAAGTATTGAGCATAAGTGGGACCACAGCGAATTCCATGTTTTAAAACTTTGTCTGTGTCCATGTACCAACCTGAAGTGTAAAAGCTTAGATCTGGATGTGTGAGAAGAGCCACAATCTATGCACCTCACATGTAGGACTCCAAAATTCTGAGGAAACAAAAAATGAATATGTGAGTCAAAGAATAACAATAATACAAAAAAAAAAAAAAAAAAAAAAACTCTAGGTTGCTGACTAATAAACTGTAGTAAAATTATTTTGGATGACCTAATAAGCTGTTTATTGCCATAGGCCCATGTGTTATTCTGTACTTCAAAAGTTTCAGAGTTATTATCTGACATTAAATAAAAATGCTCAACATTAAGGAAGTTATTAAAATGTATACTAAAACTAGATAAAACTGCTTTATTGGGGCACAACATGGAGAAACTCTTATTAACTAGCAATTTTATATTAAAAATAAGGTCATTTGCCATTTTTTGTATGGGTGAATTCAAACATTATCAAAGTTTAGCGAGTTTAAAAGATCACATAAGAGCTAAAAAACGCTAACAACACCACTTGAGGACGAGTGCTAAAAGCAACTTCAATAAAATACCAACAAAAACAGCGATTGACTATTCTAATTTACTGACAGCCTCAATATTAAAGGATAGGAAGTAAAATAACTCACCTTTTGGTCCAGATAAATACAAAATGTTGATTGCATCCTCCGTTTGAGCATGATTTGATTCCCTCAAAATGGAGAACAAGCGCTAAAAGATAAGTGTCGCATTTAACGTGCTTTGAAACATTTGCGCATGCGCAAATATAGCTCCACCTGTTGACCAAAGTGCGGTACTGCAGCAGTAACACAACTGCATTTCGTTAATTTAACTTAAGTGAGTTGTGTAAATTTGACAAATTACTTTTTCTAATTCTGTCAACACAACTGTTTTAGTTTTAATGCACAAACACAAGAACATTATTTAATTTGAGCATAGTTACATTTCTTTGGATCAACAACAGCCATGTTTCATTTTTTAGAGTGTACACAAACAGGCCACATCAGTGCAATGCCACGAGGAAACTAAATCTCACCTGTGTCTATAAAGGTACGTGATTACCTTTATATTGGACACAGAGAATTGGACACAGATTAGAGCTCTACCTCATGCCTCTAGGTGTCGCCAGCTCTTTTCAGAAAGAATAAAACAGCAGGAGTGATTTCTAACAGCAGATATTAAGGGAAAGCATGTACTGGCATCAGTGTGGAGGTGTAAAGCAACCCAAGAGTTTCTTCATTTAATAATATTAATTTGGCATGATGTGGTAAATGACCGTGGTGTAATCAGAGTGAATCTCCTCGTTGTTGACGGACACTGAAGCTTCACTGAGAGACTCTTCATGCTTCTGGAAACTGACAGACGTGTACAGGAGCTCATCAGAGGGGATTGTGGGTAACTGGACTGGAGTCGATCCACATGATGAAACGATTCCTATGTGAACAAGAGCAGAGAAAATGTGAGGTTAAACCGAATGTGTATTTCTGAACAGCAGAGGGCGACAAACTCAGATTTACTAAATGTACAGTATTGTGTGTGTGTGTGTGTGTGTGTGTGTGTGTGTGTGTGTGTGTGTGTGTGTGTGTGTGTCTCACCATGGTTACAGCTGTATTTCAGCAAGCCGGATCAAACCATGGAGACACAGAAATCAGAAAGGCCTGAAAACACACAAAGTGATTGTCAAGGTGAGACTATGACATCATGTCCAAGCATTCATACACACACTGTACATCAAACACTCGTTTCAGATCACAACTCAAACTGAGCAACGGATCTGTTGGATCTGACCAGACTTTCCTTTTTCCATTCAATAATGTCTTACAAAAGAGGAAAAGCAGAGAATAAAAAGGGGCTGTTAAGCTTAAAAAAGCAGAACTGCATTTCTGCAGTTTCTGCAAATTTCAATCGAATCGATTAAGGTGTTTACATGAAGGTTTTTTAGTCCGATTGAGCCGTCAATCCGATTATAAGTGTCCATGTAAACGCAGCTAGTGTTAATATATGATAAATATAATAAATCATGATTTTTGCTAACTTGTGAGTGCAATAAATGTGATTAAATGTTAAAAAAAATAGCTTTCTGAAATTAGAATAATCGTCACAAATGATTGGAGTTATATATATTTTTTAAGCAAAACAATTGTGATTATTAGTTTAATTAATTTTATTTGATAATAGTCAGAAAAGGAGAAGTATTTATATGCTGTAATATATGCATATGGTATTTGATTTATGGTCACTGTACGTACGAGTTAAAGTGAGTTGATGTTGATTGGTGAGCGAGACAGAAGTCAGATGTGTGTCTCTGGTTTCGGCTCCACACCAGTAAACTCCAGCATCTCTCACGCTCACATTACTGATGCTCACTGTGAAAACTCCTGCTGGACCGGCAGAAAACTCAAAGCGTTTCTTCTCTGATGAACTGATGCTTTCACAGATCTTCTCCTTGTTCTCTTTGCAGATGTGTGTGAAGGTCTCGTCGTGTTTCTCGGCGAAATTGCAGGTGAGTTTCACACTTTCACCAATAATAGCAGATGCTTTGCTTGATGCAGGAAAATGATCAACTATACACAAAAACAATGAAAAATATACAATATAAAAAAAGCTATCTTTCTTATTTTAAGTCTCTAAAATGAAGGTCCTCCCAGAAGCTCTTTACCTTGATTTACTGTCAGTGTAATCTCAGTGAACAGATCATGATCAGCGATATTCACTCCACATCTGTACGTCGCTTCATCAGCCGCGGTTAAATCACTGATGAAAACCTTCAAACGTCCTTCACTGGAATCATCATAGATGTGCACTTTACCATGACGAACCCACTGATTCTGTTCATCAACGAAGATCTTCTGTGATGAATCTTTCTGGATGAACTTCTTGTTTCCTTTGAATTCTTGTGGAAATTTACACGTGATGAAGACTGATTTACTGGAGTAGGCCTGAACCTGGACAGACGTGATTTGACCTGCAAAATAAGATTAATATGTTGATTTATTACATCATTAAAAGTCAGGAGGAATTTACATTCCTTATTTAGAGCTGTGAGGATATTTTCGTTAAAAAGAAACTAAACTCACCATAAACATTCAGCTGAATCTCTTTAATGAAGGTTATGTGAGTAATTGACTGATCTGAAGGTCGAAGATCTGATTCGCCTCTCTCCACTCCACATAAATAAACTCCACCGTCCGCTGCAGAAATATCTCTAATGGTCACATTAAAATGATCTTCATGACTGTCAGACAGACTGAACTTCTCCTCAGATGATTGTGATGATCGTGAACTGTTCAGAACATGGACAGGATCCTCGTTCAGTCTGTAGAAAACTTTGGTGTGTGTTTTAAACTTCTCATCATATTCACAGCGGAAAGTGATCGTCTTTTGTCCAAGATACCCGTCCCGGATAACAGACTTTCCACAACGAGACTCTGAAAATGATTTCAACAAAACCTTGAGACATGAACTTAAATCTAAAACATTATTAGTGTTATTAAAGGTGCACTAGGGAACTTTGGCCTCTCTATCGCCATCTCTGTGTGAAACATACAATGTCATGATCCTTGCAGTGTTTCTTTTAAATGTGTATTGTGGTTGTTTTTAGGTATATTTATAGTTGCCTGAGATCAGAGTCGTGACATCCTACGCCAAGACATACTGACAGAAAAACACACATCTGAAAATGTAATCTGAACAGGGAAGATACATATATATTTTTTCTTTTTACAGAGGAAACATGAACATGCAAAGAAGAATGACATACAACATAAAACTGACATTTTCCCAGCATAATCCAACCTGACAGCTCAAACTATGGATTATTATTATAATCTGACCATTTTGAATCATTGTAAGGCATGGAAACGGTTTTACATTTTTTCAGTAATTCATTTTTGTTCATTTTTACTCAAAATCTTCCGTACTGCACCTTTAATAGTACTATAAATAATTGCTGTAGTAAGTTATAAAGTGTCACACGTACCTTTCTTCTCCACTAACGTAACATAATAACTCCATGTCTGATTGTTTCCACATGTATATTCCCCATCATCCTCTCTGCTGATGTTCCTGATAAACACTGTGAAGAATCTGCTGTTTTCATCATCATACAGAGCGAATCTCCCGTTATAAACCCATCGACTCTGAACATCAGTACTGATGCCCGTCTTACAGCTCCTGTCTCTGCAGAAATACTTCACTTTATGTTGATCATCAGTCTCTCTCTCGTTCTTGTACATGCACTTGAACATTAAACTCCCTCCAGTGCATCCAACCACTCTGAAACAAAGTACTTGACCTGCCAAACACAAGTTCATTTGCTCTGGGTTATTATATATCATCAATCTGGATAATATAGTATATTATTTGACCCAGACTGAGCAGTGAAGAACTGACCTGAGATCAGGCAGAGGGTGATGAAGATGAAGATGATGATGGCAGCCTTCATTCCAGATTGACTTCAGTCTCAGATATCCAGAGAAAAACCAGATCCGATCCCGATCCAGTGAAAGCAAGAACTGATCAAATGTGTTTCTTGAATGCGATGTAAGTCACTATCATTAGAAGTACACAGATCCTCCGTCAGTCTTTCTCACGTTTCTTCTTCCTTATTCTCTAACGGTTCCACCCAGATCTGCACTGTTAACAGGGCGGAGAGTGTTGAGATATGTGTGAAACGTATATGTGTGAAAGACAAGCAGAGAAACACAGAGGACAGAGACACATCCGTATATTAATATAAACATATACATTAAAAGTGACAGAAGAGTGTAAAGACTTCATCCTGCATTCATCATGAAAACCACAGAGAAACTGGCGTGTGTGAAACAGTTTTAGTGGACCTCAGTCATCTTTAAACATGCCAGTATTTCCGGTAAGAGGGCATACAGACACACTGTGAGAATCTAATGTGCTTTAGATGTTGTGAAAGATCTCTAAGAGATTACTCCTGATATAAGAGCACTTCTAGGCCAGGTTTCACAGACAGGGTTTAGATTAGGCCACGATTAGGCCTTAGTTAAATTAGGACATTTAAGTAGCTTTTATAAACGTGCCTTAGAAAAAAAAAAACAACATTGCTGATGTGCATCTCGAGACAAAACAACGACAGTGACATATTTTAAGATATGCCAGCGCAAGTTTCATTTAAAACAGGCATTATAGTCTGGGACTAGACTCAAGGCAGACGACACATCCAAATATGTGAATACTTGTTTATTTACTCATTTATTTAATAATTTACTTGTTAATTTACAGGAAATGCTCGAAATGTGAACCATTAACTATCATTTTGCGAACAATTGTAAAAAAAAAAAAAAAAGGAGTCACACTGAAACACTGAGACGGCGTTTTGAGTCAACGAAAACGTAGCATTTTGAAAACACTCTCCAAATTGATGAATTTAAAAACGCAGTTTTTCCATCACCATGTGGACTGTGAAAACAGAGGCTTTTTGAAGACAATGACGTATTTCTAGTCATGTGATGCAGTCATGTGACCAGTTCAGCCAAGATGGTGGACGACATACAGCAGTTGTTTTTTGCTGCTCTCCGTTTTGACAGCCTTGCTAAAGAGTGATGTCAGTTTGTACATTCTGCAGATATAGCTTTTCTTCAAAGGAGACGGAGGTTTACTCGCAGTTGTTGTTCAGCGGTGAAACTCGAGCGGAGATTTTAGGATAACTTTGTGCGTGTAACTGTCGTGCCCGAGGAGAGGCGTGACAACTTTAGGATGTCTAGGGATTCTCTGTATCATCTGAGTGAACTGTTACGACCTCACATTCAAGGCCAGACAACATGACTGAGATCACCGGTGGACGTTGTTACCAGGGATGTAGTGGAGGCTAAACGCTCATAAACACCGTTTACACACCTCCCAAAATTCGGAAATAGTGTTTATCCACCTCTTAATAGCCTAAAGTTCCTAAGCCATTTTAAATTAAGCTTATGTCGTTTTTAGTTTCATATTGTTCATTATTAGTTTCATAGGTTGTTAAACCTAAGACGAAGTCTTTCATATTGCGCTGCATTACTGCATCAGTGCGATATCATTAGTTTGTAAAGCTGTCAATCATCTCACGTGAACCACGTGACCATAAGGCTGTCCTTCTGCAATGACACTGTCTGTGTATACTTCCTCATTCTGAGCTACGAGACAAACAAAACTAAACACATCTCTTCCTCTGATTCAAGAAGCTAATAAATGCAGGATTCAAGTATATCAAGTATATCTGGTTTGTGTGTGTGTGATTTCTGTTCGATTTTGGTTATTTTATAGGAACAAAGAATGTTTACAGTATGCATGCTAGTAAAGATAGCCCCTAGCTTCATATAAAATGCTAAATATAACATATTTTTTGACTTGAAACCATTTTAAACGTGACTGGAATATGATACAAATACTCAATGGTGTTTTAAAGTGAGCTTTAAGTAAAAGTGTAATATTAATAAATTAAATTGTGTCATGTGGCTTGAGGCTACCTGTTGTGCTAATGCACCTGCTGCAGGAGCTTCTCTATTCCATACAATCATTTTTTTATTTTTTTTTATTTTTTCAAAAACAGTTATTTTTTGTTGGTTTTCTAACAAGACTTAAGATAATAGATGGATTACTCTCGTATAGTGGAATGACAGAGATTTAGATGGTCAAGCAAAGAATACAGGACTACAGGCTATAATGGCTGAATTCAAACAAATGAATGATGATAAAAGAATAATGAAGATTAAGTCTCTCTCTTGCAAATGTGTTAAATGTTTGTCGATTTACATGAATGGGCCTTTTCTCCTCGCCATACATTAGTCACAGACTGTAAATGGGTGTTTACAGGGCAATAAAATATCTGAAAGCATCTTATCAGCCTTTTCTAAAACTTCTTCAAATCCTACCATGATATGTTCTCACAGGCTTCATAAAATGCATAATTTTAGAGATATCATCCTCAGATCGGATCCTCATGACCACACTAGCTACGTAGCTACACTTTAGTTGTGGTTATGAGTTGATGTCCTACATTCAAAAAAATATTTTATACATTTAAAAAATATATTCTTAATATTTGTTGTTTTTGTTCTGCTATAGCATTCAGACTGGATACCTAAACATTGAATGCATACTACATAATTTATTTTAATGGTTTGTCTGAAAGGGTTAGTCTATAGGTAGTCATTTTTTAAGACAAAAGTAAAAAAAAATCTTTGATTCCAGCTTGTTAAATGTGAATATGTTCTAGTGTCTTCTCTCCTCTGTGACAGTAAACTGAATATCTTTGAGTTGTGGACAAAACGAGACATTTGAGGACGTCATCCTGGGCTTTGGGGAAACACTGATCCACATTTTTCTGACATATTATAGACCAAACAACTAATCGATTAATCGAGAAAATATTCAACAGATTAATCGACTATGAAAATAATCCCAAATCCCTAATCATTATGTACAAGTGCATTGCATTGGAAGCCCTGGATATAAGCCTCCCTCTCGATCTCTCATAAATATTTTTGTTCTCTCTGTTTTATCATTTAGTAAACTTGATAGTACTCCATATTATTCCTTCTTGAGTCTCTTTAACAAGAACTTAGATTAATGTATGAATTGAATAGTGATTGTGTGATCTATTCAATCAGCGTATGAATCTCAACAATGGTTTTACTTAGGATCTTAAACTCTGGTTTAGACTAAGTCTAGGACTATTTAAAACCATGACAGATAAATCAGATTTCTGTTAATCTGAAGACAAGGCTTTATATCTCTCTCCAGGAAACCGCCCCATAGTGTCTTTTCATCAGTAAATCTGGATAAAGACTCATTGAGCTCATCCTGAAACTGTACATTGAGCTCTTTCTGCCAGTAGGAGGCAGTGTCACATTGAGCTTGTGGATTGAGAGAGTAGAGATGGATTGAACCAAACTCTGTAAATGAAGTTGTGTTGGACAGAATAGAACAATGATCGTATCTTAAACTTGAGAGATTGATTGAACTTGATCTATTAAAAAGCCTCAAAATGGTTTCTATGAGTTCCTGGATTTCATAACGCTGATAAACATGTGTTAAGTGTTGAAAGTGGCTCAAGGATGATTGTAAGGCAATTGCACCATTTTTTCCATTGTTGGATGGTTTTTATTGGGATGTTAAATATTATTTAATCAAGAAAGAGATATGGTTTTCCTTTCACGCAATGTTATGCATTTTCAATGCCATGTGTTTTCCCAGAGCATTTGTGCCACCATGTCAGGTAAAATAATTACGGCAAAGAAATTAATCTTCTGGATGGAAAAACTTTTTTTTTTTTTTTTTTGACAGCTTAATGTGCTGATCAGTGTCTGATATAGCCTAGTTTTATTTATGTGGCATTCTCGTGTAAACAGAAATCTCAGCTACAGTTTATTTTACTAAAAAACATGGCAGTGCCACATCAGGGCAAGAAAGGACCGTTATTTACCTCAGTTCATGTTTAGAGAGCTGAACTGATTCAGACACAGAAATGCAATAATACACGATACGGAAACGTTAGGAAATCAAGTGCCGTGAACAAATCAAGTGCAAAAATAAATTACTTACATCGTGGACATCAATTGAACAATTTAACTTTAACCATAGAGAAAACATAAACATGATTCACGTTCGTAGCTGCACCACAGGAATTCAAGCTTGTTTTTGATATAGAAAAAGATGGAGAAAGTTTGCTGTAGACACGATATCTACTGACTAGCGTTTCTTCCTGAGACCTGTAGGAGTCGCTGTGACGCTCTTCAGTCCGCCGGTAAAACCACTGAAGAAGAGGAAGCCTGGCGCGCTCAGACTGAGGTGTGTTGTTTTTAACTGTGTGTGTGATTGTTGATTTTCTGTCTGTTGTGTTTTAATGAGCTTTAAATTAACTACTTATTCGCATTTATCATAAAAAAAAAAAAAAAACGAATTAGCCATGATTTTACCACAGTAACCATAGTTTAGCCTAATTGTAATAATAAATAACAGTATAATTGTAGTTGTAAACACACATGTACTGTTTCTTACTACAGCAGCTGTGTTTTTAACTGTGATATTTGTAATAAAACCAAAGTTAACACGTTGTTTAATTTTGATTTTAAATAAATTTTCAATGCTGGACACTTAAATGATGCTTTGAAACGAGTACAAGTATCACATTATCATGTTAAATTTCTGAAATCTGTGTTTAAATCCAGAAGCTAAATTTAAGTTTTAGATATTGGTAATGTGTTGTAATGATATATATTACAATAGTGAATTTAAACATAAACACGCCTAAACATAGGCTATGTTTATTTTATATCTGTAATTAATATCTACCTGTGTATTAATATTCTCAGAAATTGCAATCATGTTCTTATTCTGTGTAGTTCTGTTCTCCTTAATTTTCATTACTCATTTTGAGTTTAAATCAGTGTGAGTTCATTATAAATGCCTCTTGTAGTAATGATGTTGTGTTTGTCTTCAGATGTTGACCATGAGAGCGCAGATGGATGTGATCTGCTGTAAATCAGTAGGAACTGATCTGTCCATGCTGGATATTGAGGATTTCATCACTGAAATCTGTCAGCTGAAGAAAGAGGTGGCGTCACTGGAGGCAAAGCTGAGAGAAAGAGGAGACAAACCCAACAGAGAGGTTTGAGCAGCTCATCATTTCATCCTTCAGCTCAATCAAGCCAAAGCTTTGTTAGCTTCTCACTTCTTATGCACATCTCAAATTAAGCCAGCAGCAAAATATGCAAACAAATCACCAATATAACCACTAGAGATAACTGCTGAGTAATGAGGCTAATATCAACAGGTTGTTGTTTATTTGTGTTGATCTACGATGTGTTTGTCAGGATCTGGAGAAGGTTTCAGTGTGTGTGAGTGATGGGACAGAAGCTCAGGATTCAGTCTGGAGATCCAGAGACACACAGGACTCAGAGCTCAGCCTCACTTTACTGTGTTACACTGACGCTCAGGATCATGGATCCGCTGATCAAACCTCTGACTGTAACGCTGGAGAACAGCAGATGAAGATGTGCTCCGTCAAACTGGAGGACTGCAGGAACCTGATAGAGAGACGAGGAGAAGAAACCACAGCAGAGGAACAACAACAGAGCCATGAGGAGGAGGAGGAGGATGAGGATGAAGATCAGAGTGAGGATGATGAAGGAAATGATGTTGAGGATGAAGAAAATGAGGATGAGAATAATGATGACAATGATGATTTTATTCCTTCAGGTATGTATCTTCCATTTATGATCTTTTGTTATGGCAAATCATAGTCAGAATGTGTGTAAAAATTTAGTTAAAGCCGCAGTCCGTAGTTTTTCCTCATTGTCGCCATCTCTGTTCGAAATCTGCAATTGCAGTTATTTGCGGAATTATCAACTTTACGTGGGTTGTGCCTCGGCATGAAACAGCGCGGATGAATCCAATGTTTTGAGGAGAGTGTGCGGCTGTCAATCACCGCGCCGGTGTGGATACGGGCATTCAGAATCACAGAATATACTTTATATAATCTGTATGATTATATATAATCAATATTAGAAAATACTTTTTGGAAGTATGACCAACATAAGAATTTTCAACAGAAAATGACGTCTGAACAAGTAAGTAACATCCACTTTTGTGGGATGAACTAAGGGAAAAAAAAGCATTGCAGTAAATCGCTGATTAAATCCAACGATCGCTTATCATATCATGTCAAACCGTGCAAATCATAGAAGGGCAGTTATTTTGTACAAACAAATAACAATCATAGTGCTATGAAATAAACGGTGTATGAACGGAATCCCTGTTATGCGTAAACGTGTTATAATATAACATAATATAAACATCTTACGACACTTTACCGATCTGATTCAGATCCAATACTTGACAACGGAGGAGGCGGGTTTGATTTTCTTGGAGTGGAGGTGAAGTGCTCCCTCTCATAGCTAGCACAAAATAATTCATATTTACCATAATAGCAAAACGAGAAAGGCACAACAAAGGAAACTCCGTAACTGTGTAAATTAAGCGAACAAGTGCGAGCTACTGTTACATAATTGAACTATTGAACTATTGAACCTGTCTAGCAAAAAAAAAAGCCGTCTCTGATCCCCTTTAAAACACGGAGTTCACGCCATCTTTCAAAAGCCCTGCCGATGTTTATCCTTGTTTTCGCATGACCCGGTTGAAGTCTCTTTTTTTTTTCTAGCCACTCTGAAGTCCGAAGTCTTTTGGGTTTTACAACTGGTGAATCTCTAGTGGTGATTGTCGTTTGAAACATTCTGGATCTGCCATAAGTTTAATTATTTCAAGTGCTGTGAGAAAAGGCTATAAATCTACACCTCGAACATCCTCACACGCAATATAGCCTACTAGCCGAGACTCCTTCTTTATGTGGACAGATGTGACGTAATGACGCAATATAGCCTACTAGCCGAGACTCCTTCTTTATGTGGACAGATGTGACGTAATGACGCAAAGACATGCTCGAATTTCCCGCGGAAATCCACCAGTACCACTGGAATTAAAATCATTATTAAAAGCTAACCGATTTGAATCGAGCTAAGGCAAGCAGAGAGTTTTGAACACTGGCTGGTTGTTTTTATTTTGGATAATTTTTAACACAAAATATTACGGACTGCAGCTTTAAGTTCCTAAATCAGCAGGTGCAGACATTAGTTACTGTGAACCGATGTGTTGAAAACACTGTATCATGAGCTGCATCACAATTTCACATTTATCTTGATTAATTTTTAAGCTCTCAAAGTTATAGAACAATGTAGACAGATATTATAGAATTTCATGATGGTAAGTGCATGATTCATTAAATCTATTTGTGTTCATTTAAAGTTAGACATTTTAATACCTTTTTCTTTTCAGATGTGAATGGCGGTTCATCTACTGATGAAGAAACAACTTCGACATCAAAAAATCAGCTGAAGGTCAAGAGTTTCTCCTGCGTCACCTGTGGGAAAACATTGAGCTCACAGAGAAATTTAGCGAGACATGAGAGAAAACACACAGAAGAGAAAGACTTCACATGCAAGAGATGCAACATCAGCTTTCCTACCTTAGAAGAGAAGAGACGTCATTCAAAAGAGCACAGCGTGAAGAAGGAGTTTCACTGCGAACAGTGCGGGAAGGATTTTTTCACCACTCCATCTAATATGACAGCTCATATGAAGACACACACTAGCGAAAAGACTTTCCACTGCAGTGAGTGTGACAAGTATTTCCTCACCAAAGGGAATCTTGATGCTCACAAGCGAATCCACACGGGTGAAAGGCCGTACAAGTGTCCTCACTGCGATAGAAGATTCATGTATGGATCCCATTTGAAGAAGCATGTGCGCGTTCACACCAACGAGAGGCCGTACCAGTGCAGCGAATGTGGGAAAACCTTCACAAACTCAACCTGTCTAAAGTCACACCAGAAAATACACTCTGAGGAGAAACCGTATCAGTGTTCACACTGCGATAGAAGATTCCGTCAAAAATCTCAATTGACTTTGCATGAGAGGACTCACACCGGAGAGAAACCGTACCTGTGCTCCTACTGCGGGAAGAGCTTCTTTAGTCCGGCTAATTTTGGACTTCATCTGAGAGTTCACACTGGAGAAAGACCGTATAACTGTAGCGTTTGTGGGAAGAGTTTTGCTAAACAGTGTACCTTAAAAAATCACCAGCGGATTCATACAGGAGAAAGATCGTTCAAGTGTTCTCAGTGTGACAAGACGTTTGCTCGATCGGACGTCCTGAAGACTCATGAGCGAGTTCATACAGGAGAGAAGCCTTACCGCTGCTCCATCTGCGACGAGAGATTCGCTTATTTAGGTAGTTTTCTGACCCACCAGAAGAAACACGCTAAAGAACAAACTGCTCCTGAATCATCATAGTGTCTTTTCATCAGTAAATCTGGATAAAGGACTCATTGAGCTCATCCTGAAACTGTACATTCAGTCAGTAGGAGGCAGTGTCACAGTGCGCTTTCATGTGGTTTCAGAGAGTAAGAGATGGATTGAACCAAACTATGCAAATGAAGTTGTTCGACAGAATAGAACAATGATTGTATATTGAACTTGACCTATTAAAATGCCTCAAGATAGTATCTATGAGTTCCTGGATTTCATAACGCTGATAAACATGTTTTAATTGTTAAAAGTGGCTCAATGATGATTGTATTTGTTCCATTGTTGGATGATTTTCATTTAATTTTAATTAAAAAATGAAGTTTTATTTCATCATGAAAGAGCCATAGTGTTCTTTTCACACAATGTTACTAATTTTCAATTTCATGTGTTTTCCCAGAGCTTTTATGCCACCACATTACACCCGTCACTTGAAGAGAGTTACAGACCTGTCTCTCTCCTACCATTCATAGCGAAAACACTTGAACGAGTTGCTTTCAACCAAGTATCATCTTCCTGTCTCAGAACAACCAGCTGAATGTCAACCAATCCAGCTTCAAGAAAGGGCATTCAACCGAGACTACATTACTGTCAGTCAAAGAAGCCCTACTTCACTTCTCATTCTCCTGGATCTGTCTGCTGCCTTCGACACTGTGAATCATCAGATCCTTCTGTCCACCCTCTCATCTCTGGGCATCACAGGAACTTCACTCCACTGGTTTGAGTCCTATCTCACAGGTAGGTCCTTCAGGGTCGCATGGAGAGGCGAGGTATCCAGAGCACATCAACTGACCACAGGGGTTCCCCAGGGTTCAGTTCTTGGTCCCCTCCTCTTCTCCATCTACACCACATCACTGGGACACATCATACAGGCACATGGTTTCTCCTACCACTGCTATGCTGATGACACACAGCTCTTTCTCTCATTTCAACCAGATGATCCCACAGTAGCTCCACGGATCTCAAGCTGTCTGGCGGACATCTCGACATGGAAGAAGGAACATCACCTGCAGCTCAACCTGGCAAAGACTGAGCTTCTCGTCCTCCCTGCCAATCCATCTCTACAGCACGACTTCACTATCCAGCTAGAATCAGCATCAATCACCCCATCAAGGTCGGTCAGAAATCTTGGAGTAATATTGGATGACCAGCTGACCTTCACAGATCAAATTACAAAGACAGCTCAATCATGCAGTTTTGTACTGCACAACATCAGGAAGATCAGGCCTTTCCTAACTGAGCATGCAACACAACTTCTTGTCCAGGCCCTGGTCATTTCTAGGCTTCATTACTGCAATGCTCTTCTGGCTGGACTTCCATCATGTGCAACTAAACCTCTACAAATGATCCAGAATGCTGCAGCTCGTCTTGTCTTCAACGAGCCCAAAAGTGCCCACATCACTCCTCTGTTCATCTCTCTGCACTGGCTACCACTCGCATCAAGTTCAAGGCTTTGACATTTGCTTACAGATCTACCACAGGCTCAGCTCCCTCCTAATTTCACTCGTTCCTTACGAGTCTACATCCCTACCAGAAGCCTACGATCGGTCAATGAGTGACGACTCGCGGTACCATCACAGAGAGGCACGGAATGACTCTCCAGAACATTTTCATTCACTGTTCCTTGATGGTGGAATGATCTCCCCACCCTCATCTGAAATGCAGAATCACTGATAACATTCAAAAGACAGCTGAAACTCATCTCTTCCGTGAGCACTTAACCTCTTAATAAGCAAATGTAACTTTCCTTTTTCTTTAATACTCCCTTGACTGGCTTATGCTACTCTAAGCAATGCCTGAACTTTGTATTTTGAGCACTTCTTGCATTGTTTTTGCCTCTTCATGATGACCTGTTTGCTTCAGTCCTCATTTGTAAGTCGCTTTGGACAAAAGTGTCTGCTAAATGACCAAAGACCCTATCTTGCACCCGACGCACAGCGGACTTTTCCCTCGACAGACGCACGTCGGTAAATTAGGGAATGAACTTGCGCTCCCGGGGGCGGTTCAGCGAAAAGAGGCGGCGTTTTCCGGCGCAAACGTTCCCTGGTGCTATTTTGCAGTTCCAGAAAACAATTCCGCCACAGACCAGGAGAAACTTCGTCTAAAGTCAGTGGCGCGTTCAGATGCTATTTTAAGGGCACATGCTTGGCCATAATGTAGCGTGTGCACAACACGCATACACTTTGCTTCTCTCATCTACGCACAGATGCAGCAGTTGACATTTTTGCAAACAATACATAATTACAAGGAAAATATTCCATACGAGGGAAATCATTGTTGTGTCCATGAAGATGTGAAAAAATAGGCTTAAATCTAGCCTACACATTTACCCAAATTATTATACGCCTGTTTAACCGAAGCTAATTTGGGTGGGTTTCTCCATCCCCATGCAATGTCACTTCTCTGTGTTTTACGGCCCTGACGAGAACGTCGGTCTCCTCAGCTGTGAACCGCTCCTGGCGTGCGTCTGGCAAATCCGCCGTTATATTAGCAATCCGCCATGGAACAAGCGCGCCTGCTCTTAAAGGGAATGTGAGATGACGCTCTGATTGGTTTATTTCACGTTACACCCAAACCACACCTATGAGTAATGAAGCTACTTCAGACCAACCCATTTTAGATTTGCGTCGGGCAAGTCATTTATCCCGTCGGTATAATAGCAACAGTGCACGAGATCCGCCCACAAAGTTACTTGCGTTTCGCGTTTGATACTTGCGTTTCAGATCATTAAAATATGGCCCAAAATGTAAATGTAAAATATCAAGATGTATACCGCAAAGAAATGAATCCTCTGGGTGGAAAAACAGCATGTTTATTCAGGGTTGCCAACTCTCACGCATCTGGCGTGACACTCACGCTTTCAGCATCAATCTCACGCTCTCACGCACACGCAAGAAATGTCACGCCAAAATCCACGTCCTCAACCCGTTCATTTTCTGTTGATGACTAGATCACTGAGTATTAATTACAGGAGAGGAGTTTAAGGCCCATAGCTGCAATATCTGCCTACAACGTTCTCACTGCAGTATTCTCTGATCGTTGATTCGCTGAAAACCTTGCACCTGATACGTCAGTTGCGTGTGAGAAGTTCAGAGAGAGTTCAGAGCATAGGTTCGGAGTCGGAGCCACTGATGCGCGTTTGAAAGTTTGGATGACAATCAAGGTAAGCAGATAACAAAATGGTGTGCCTTTCACTCACGGGCGTAATTTCCTATGTGCACAGGGGGGACATGTCCCCCCCTCTTTTCGAAATCCCGTTCGTCCCCCCCCCACTTTCAAATTAGTTTGTTATGATTTTTTTAACCGCACGCCGTCATCGCCAAAGAGGAGCAGGACCGAGCAGGACACACAATGCGCGCAGCCGTGTCCAGGAACGTCGCTTGCACACACTAAAAATACCTCACTGAAAGTTATAATGAGCAGGTATCGCGCTGTCTGTGAATGTCCTGACGCACACGACGCACAGAAATACTCACGCCAGTATCGAGCGCACAGACAGCGCGTCAGAATCAGTTTTGCTGGGCAGTTCTCTTTCGCGCTTGAACGAACAATAACACATGCCAAAATGTCAGTTTTGTCGAGCATCCTCATAACAATAAGCGGTCTTAAATTAGTTACATAAAGTCTCAAATGAACAAGAGTAAATGAGAAAATGAGATGCGTGAGAGCCTTTCAGCAGCGGCAGATCTTAAAGTGACAGCAGCCACTAATTCTGTAGTCAGTAAAGTTAACCAAAGAACAATGGGAACAGAGAAAATCACTAACTGCTCTTGACTAAAGAACGCTTGCAGCTTTAATAAGGATTAATCTAATTTAATTCATAATTTATGCAGTGCGGACTGTTTGATAACCTAATTCAATTTCTGTATATTTCATACCTGTTAGACAGGAAGGGCACATGTAAATATTACATTTATTTTTGGGTTTATGTGAGGAAATTTTTAAGTTCACTTATATTAAAAGTTGTTATAATTTTCAAAAGTAAAAAAAAACATTTTCATGGAGACATCAGAAGCTACAGTGATACTGGCAATCACACAGAAAACGTGTCAGTTCAAAACAAATAAATACAAAAATGATAAAGAGTAAATAAAGCAAATTGTATTACAAAACAAGCTAAAAACAAAATGCATCTAACATGCAACATTTTGTACTAACAAAGATAATCAGTTCATCTTAACCCAGCTGATTTTTAGCCCGTTAAAGGATGTTTAGGCCTCGGGCAGCTTCTCTCTTACCAAACAATGGTTTTCCTGCGCAGGCAAAACATCATGCATCATTTCTTTGAACTGTCTGTCTTTATGTGTCCGTGAGTCACTCTGAAACTGAATATTTAATGGTGTTTGAGTAATGGTGATTCATCAGAGCAGTGACTCAAATGAAACCTTTCTGTGTTTTCATTATTGTGCCATTAACACCAGTGAATGAAACCTATGGAGTTATGACCCTCCTGTTCGACACTAGGTTTGACGCCGCCTCTCCTGATTCGCCATTCCCGTCCTCGTGTGCCTCGCTCTCTCCAGCGGAGACCCCTTCACCAGTTCTGTTCACCCAGGCGGACCACCACTATTGGATGGAGATCCAAGGCGGCTCTCCCATCTAAACCCTGCAGAACCACCTCAGCTCTCGCTGGCCGAGCCTACACCTCCGCTGGCCAGGCTGCATCGGCCCTGCACAGCATGGCGGCCCTCCATGGATTTGCAAAACATCATGCATCGTTTCTTTATGTGTCCGTGAGTCACTCTGAAACTGAATATTTAATGCCGTTTGTGTGATGGTGATTCATCGGAGCAGTGACTCAAATGAAACCTTTCTGTGTTTTCATTATTGTGCAATTAACTGAGTAGTAGTTCTTAGTTTTATTTATATTTGACATATTTCACTCTTTTTTACAGCTTTTTGTTACTCAGTGATCAGGTTTAGCGGTTCTCAGATTATGAATCTGTTGGACTGCAGATGAGAAATATTTGAATAAATAGACAATGATAATCTCACATTAACAACACTCTCAAAAAGACTAATAATTATAATATTGGAAATACACTTGTTACAGTCCTTTTAACCTGTTAACCTTTGCCAGTGCGCCGGCGCACTGAAGCGTTTTATATATATATATAGTTCAAAGTTACTATCAGATTTAATGTTATTACCTTGACAAACTATACATCATTAAAAATATATAAGACTCAAGTTTCAGTATTTGACCACTATTGTATTCTGAGAAACTTAGTGACAGTTATGTCTTAATTTGTGTCAGGAGTTGAAAAAATGAAAAAATGAGTCGATACCTTTAATATGAATTATGACCGTCAGCCGCTCCCATTCAGGAAAAAACTCTGTGCTGTCGTCATAGAGACAGAGCGCAACTCGTCATAATCTGAAGACCACGCCCACCAAGGGGGAAAACAATCCAACCGTCTCCATTGACTTTGCATTGCGAGAGGCTGCCTCCTTGTCATTTCTTGCTTCTAACAAAAGACAGAATAATGTCTAAAAGCTGCTGTGTGACAAGGTGTACAGCAAACAAGCTAAGAAACCCAGAAATAAGTTTTCATAAGCTGTCGACCCCAAAAAACGAGCGTTTGAGGACATAAAAGTGGATATTCATATGGCGCCTCATACGTAATGTTAATCCTCCGGCGCCAATTTCTGTCATCCGTTTATCGAAAACATTTCTCAGAAAACTCGACGTTTTTCTAACAAAAGAATATTTTTCAATAAAAAATAAGTACACAAAAAAAAAAAAACACATACTGGCCTGAAAATTGTGTGTTTGAAATGGATAAACATACTTGATCACAAGAGAGTCCGTTGAGTACTACCGAGGCGATGCTTCTGTGTAGACTTGATCACGCGCATAAAAACGTGCACGCGCCACCTAAACGCCCCCTTGGTTAAAAAAATGGCAATATTGACTTTTGTAAATCACACTTGAATTTGGTAAATGTTTCATTTGCAAATTCTACTCAAAAGAGATGCAGTAGATTTTGGCCCGTGCTTGAAAATTAATGTATAAAAAGATAACATTAAACCTATGTAGTGGGTTGGCAGTGTTTATATATTTTTTTAAGGGACTAAGGGACTAGCTGCGTCGAAACAGAGCCTATCCAGATGGATAGTTGATGCTATAGCGCTAGCATACGCCTCCAAGGGCATGCAGTGCCCGTTGGGTGTCAGAGCGCACTCCACGAGAGGCATGGCCTCTTCGTGGGCCTGGTCGAGTGGGATTGCCTTGCAAGATATTTGTACGGCGGCAGGCTGGGCCTCCCCGTCTACATTTATAAGGTTTTACAACCTAGAGGTTCCCGCCCTGCAGGCCAGGCTGCTGTCGGTCTAGTTAACCAGTACTATCTGACCTGATGCTATCAGCTCAGAATGCTGCGTCTACTGAGCGCAGCTCGACGATCGACAGTGAAAAGCAGTAGCACAAGATGTGCCTGGGCAAACTGTGTAAGACCCACATTTCCCCATCAGTTCAGGCCGTACCTCGCCCTGTCTGTATGATGAAATTCGCGTCTAAGCGACGCTGCCATATGTGGAAGAGTGCGGCTTTTCCCCTCCCTCTTCCCGGACTCCCTGTGAGTTCCCTGGGTGATTGTGCACTATATGAACCCTGGGCTTTTGCCCTTGGGTCTTTGGTGTCAGATCTCAGCATGCACGGCGTTTTGCATTGGGTCCCCTAGCGTAAGATATCTTACGCAGTACGAGAGACCTCTCGTAAGAGAACGTACTCGGTTACTAACGTAACATCGGTTCTCTCTAGAAGAGGGAACGAGTACTGCGTATCTTGCCGTGCATGCACACGCTCTGGTTGCTTCGATGATGAAAAACCAGATAATAGCTGCCTGCGAGCGATATTTATAGGCCTAGACCACGCCCGTTTCGGCGGGATGTGACGCAGCGGGCGCGAAGCACCCTCATTGGGTCTGGTGTCATGCCAGGCCTCGCTCGATAGGCTGCTGCAGTTGCCGCAGAACAGCCAATAGGCGCGCGAGCTGTCTCGCCTATGTCTGCATGCTGCCGCAACGCGTTTTGCATTATTACAAAATTAAGGATAATTTTTGGCTTCAATATCTCGCAGAAAAAGGATTTTCCCCTAGCGTAAGATAATTTACGCAGTACTCGTTCCCTCTTCTAGAGAGAACCGAGGTTACGTTAGTAACCGAGTACGTTTTCACAAAAGCACATTTTGTAGTTTACTCTGAGACAAAAACAATCATTTTAAACTTGCACTTTGAAACCCATTTTCAAAAGTTTTGCGTTTTTAGGCCCCAGAACACTCTTGTATAAATGAACAGCGAAAAGGCATAAAAAAATTCAGTTTTTAGTTGAAAACTGCGTCATGTAAATGTCCCAAAAATCTATTGCTTTTTATGCTGTTGTATGACAGAAGACTGTAAACTTGCAATATCAGATCTTTATTTTCTGCGTTGAAAACAAACAATGAGGCTTAAAGTTAAACAAAACATCTTTAAACATTTAAGCTAAACAAACTATATGTAACAAAAACAATACACACAAATGATTACACATTTTTATATCAATTCACGATGCTTTTCAGGGCTCCACACACAAGAGATACAGTGGATATTAAAAGTCTACACACTCCTGTTAAAACAGTGATGTAAAACATGAAGCAAAGATAACTCAGTCAGAGCATTTGCACATTGAATGTAAAAATAAAGAGCTTATACAAAACATCAACGGGTTCTCATTGTTGAAAGGTGGATGGAATCGTGAATCAAAGTGTTTTTGCAAAATAAAAAATAGAGTGGGAAAATGTTGCCATGTCAAGATGAGACTCCCATCCAAACAAAGTCCTGTAATAAAACCAAAAGATGCTTCAACCAAGTATAAGTTCAGGGGTGTGAACACTCTTTTATTCCAAGTTTGTTTAGCTTTATTTTTTCCCCTGAAATGTTACTGGTTTTTAGTGGCATTGCATAGGTTGTAATTATTACATTAAATATGCAAAAGTTCTGATGTGATTTATCTTTTGTTTCAATTTTACATAAAAAATGCCTAGCTGGTTTAAAAGGGATGTGAAGACTTTCTATTTCCGCTGTACATAAAGGAATTTGCAAGCGGACATTTTTGTTGCTCTGTGTCCCAAACACTACGGCCTCATGTTTGGCTAAAAGAAAGAAACAATGAAGAGAAAAATAATGAGAGTAAGTGAATGAATATCTAAGTAATACTGCTTTTTTTTTATTTCTTTTTTTTTTTTTATCTTTGTTATATGCTTAGTCTATAGACATTTGATATTCAGTGAATAGTGTGAAATGCTCAGTAAAAAACACTTAATATATATATATGTATATATATATATATATATATATATATATATATATATATATATATATATATATATATATTAGTTTATTTAGAATATACTTAATCATCACTCAACTATATTCATGTATGTTATGGACATCTCACATTACAATTAAACATAACATTTACCTTTATTTTAAGGTAAAAATAACACGATCAGTAAAAACAACTGGGAAAAAATCACATTTCGTGTAAATTAATTCATTTTATGGAATTTTACACTTCTAAAGAAAGTGTGAAATTATTGTAAAATTATCCTGCATTTTATCTGTAAAAATACATATTTTCACATTGATTGTATATTTATGTTATGTTATTTATATTATGTTACTGTATTAATACTGTCAATTTATTTCATTTGAATCCACAAATAAGGAACACTACTGGTTATAAATTTAAACTACAAACCCATAACCAAATATAACATCAAATGAACATCAACTTACCTTTATTACTTCAACCCAACCATTAGCAATAGCACACATGTATGGATTAATCACTGTATTGACAACTACAACGATCTTGATCTTGAAATAATGCAAAATGCAGCACATTATCAATGCGTCGTCATCTTCTCCTCGACCTAAACACAGACTCTTCAATATAATGGTGGCCCACAAAACACAGATAACAGAAACACTTTAAATCCCAACAGATCATTTAATGAGATAATTAAATGAATAATCAAGTGATGATTGACCCTTTGTTATCACACCGGCTGTCCACAACCACAATCACACAGTCAAAAAATAACAACAAAAACAAAACGGTGAAATGCATGGCAGCACAGGACGCCAAATGTTTACCTTTAATGGACAAAACAGTCATAGACCATCAACTGAAGTAACCATGGATTGAAATTAACACCAGCCAAATGCTGGTAAAAATCAATGGTGGCGGGTAAGGTTGTCTAATCACAAGCCAATTTGGAGTGTTATTTTCTGCGTTTACTCACTTTTCTGGGTAAGTTTGTGTTAGACAAATCTGCGCAAAAACTCAACTTATGAGTTATCATGATATTTTAAATACAGCGTATAGCTCAGAATCTGCGCATATCTGGCTAACTTGAAAACACACGTCACTACACAACAAATAATGGCACGCTTGTTCATTTGCATTGAAGCAATAGCAAAGATTCAAAAGCATTTGGTTAACAGAAAGACATTGTTATTTTCCAACATCCTACACTTTATGATATTTCATAAACAAAGTTAGAGAGGAGCATGTTCAAATAATCAATGCAATCAACGAGACGAGAATTAAATGATTATTTTGCGTTATCGTACGGAGGAACCCACTTCTATACTTACCGCATATACGTCCGCATAGCCCAGTGGAACCAGTGCCCTTAATGGGGCTCCCTAGACACAGAACTATACAATAGAGTGTTCCTAGGCTGCTGTAACATATCCTGCGCTGTGTGCAGATCCGTTTTTCATTCCATCATAGCTTGTCCTTTGATTAACCCTCCAGATCCTCCTTGCCAAGATTCACCAACAGGAAAATCAACCAGTTACGTCCCGCGGACAGCAAACATAAATTTCAACGACTCAGCCATAGATTCCAAAAGAAGATGCTTCTCATCCATCAGTCAAGTTGGTAATAACTTAAACTCAGGACAATGCTCACGGCATGCTGCCGTTACTTACACATTTGCAGCTATTGTGGCGGCGCAAAACCAACCACGTCCATCGAATTTCTGGCCATTAAATTGGACACAGTTAACTTCCAGGCCTCACTGCCCAAGAAAAAAAACGGCCGGATTATTCTGGTCGCATCCACCCTCCTAGAAAATCCAAATTGTTCTAAACCGAGCTACTATCTCTGCTCGGTCACTTAAACTTTGCAATGCGCATCATCCGGCATGACCGCTCTTTCATCCCACATCTCCTACTCCTCGCGTCATCAGTTCACACGCTAAAGGACCAAATCTCTCTAACTACTTCATGTTGCAACAATCTCAGTTTATGGATAACCTTCCTTAAACAATGGAATGGCCTGTCCTTATTCTTTAACCCTCTGGGGTCTGAGGTGTTTTTGGGGTCCTTGAGATGTTCTGACATGCTCTTACATTTGTGTTTTTTTCAGTTGCTTATAAACATGTTAATGGCAAAGGTGTAATTACACTCTATTTAGCACAAACAGGGCTACCATAATATGTGAGTAACATGTATGTACATGTTTGTATTTTTGAGAAAATAATGTTTATGCATGGTTATTGAAAAAACTAAAAGTGAAAATGTCTGAAATAAGGCCACAAAACACATACTAAATATGTGTCAATAAGACTTCTGAATAATGCATTTTGTCGCCTAGATTTTTTTCTTCAAAATGATGTGAAAATCATCCTGCCTAATCATTCACATAAAATAATACATTGATTTAAATTTTGTAAGTCACTTTTTGTTTGGAAAGGCAATATGCAGGTGGGCGTCAACGATCCAACACCATCATGCATATAGAGTGGTTCACACCTGAGGAGACAATGGGCCCCTGCATAATGAGGCTGCATGCGTAATGAGCCTTTCATTCAGGTGTGTGACTGGGCCACAAGAAAGAATGCAAGGACAATATATATATATATATATATATATATATATATATATATATATATATATATATATATATATATTTGGTTCACAGTTGTTGTTTTTTCCACAAATTGTGCTTGCAAATTGTATAATATCCAAGGTAAACATTTCTAGTAATTGTGCAGTTAATTGTTCTCATACTGTATTTTCAGATTTGGAATATATTCTCTACCCAAATGTGTCACTAATAAAGCATAATACAATTATTTAAAGAGAAGGCTTATATTGACTTTTTAAAATTTTGTTTACATCTATCCTTGTATATATATATATATATATATATATATATATATGTATTATTTATTTTTTTAAAAAGGTTATACAATTACAACAACAATTAAAATTGTAACAATATTTCCAGTATAATCTTTCTTTGTAAAAAATAAAGTATATATTTTATCATACGTAATTCAATTCATATGAGCAGAAATTGGCAACAGTATAAGCTTATTTGATGTGGCAGTATTTTACAGTAAAAACTTTATAATCTATCCGATTTTTACTCATCTCAGTATAGCAATAGAGTTTGGTAAAAGCTGTTCATTCATTCACACATAGAAACGCGATTCATATTTAAACAGTATTTTTTCCAGCTGTAGCTACATAACAGCGTGCACCTGTGCGTTCATTCATTCATACATAGAAACGCGATTCATATTTAAACAGTATTTTTTCCAGCTGTAGCTACATAACAGCGCGCATCTGTGTGTTCATTCATTCAGCGTGTACAGACACTTGCGATTAGAACAAAGGAAATATAGAACTGACCTATTCCTCAGCCGGATCCCTTTGCTCCTCGAATCTTCCAGCACTTCTGAGGTAATTTTTCCAGGATTATTATCAAGATAGTCATTTTCCTCACAGCGTTGTAAAGTACATGAGTCTGAAAGTGAACTCGCGGTGTGTGTTATCCAGCTGATGTGGGCGTTTCACAGGATTGCGTCCTCAGATCATTTGCGTTTGAATAGTGCGCGCTCTCCGTGGGCGGAGTCACATTAAAACTTAAAGGGTTAGTTCACCCAAAAATGAAAATTCTGTCAGTAATTACTCACCCTCATGTTGTTCCAACCCCGAAAGACCTTCGTTCATCTTCGGAACACAAATTAAGATATTTTTGATGAAATCTGAGAGCTGGATCACTTGTCCATAGGCTTCTAAGGGATTGAAACTTGCTGGCCCAGAAAAGTTATTAAAGAGATCGTTAATATAGTCCAAGTGACTACAGTGGCTCAATGTTAAGTTTATAAAGCGACGAGAATACTTTTTGTGCGCAAAAACAAACAAAAATAACAACTTTATTCCACTATTCATTTCCTTCTCTCTGGGCCTCGAGTCTTTTCACGTAGTGTTTTTGCGCAGCGCGTCTGTGTTGTACGTCATGGCCCCACCCAGCTGTAAGACTCACCGCAGTCACTAACATCCTCAGCGCTGTCCGAGTTTTATCCTTTAGTGGTAGCAGCTTTCCTGTGGGGTAAAGAATGATTTAACAGCCTAACAGCCTCATAGTGCACTGTGACATTGAAGCAAACATGCATTGCATCAACAAAAGACGCTCAAATTCTCCCGTACTAATGCCTCTCCTAAGACGCCTCATTTGGATTGCAGCCTGCGATCAGTTCATCATAACTGCAAAACATGTTTCCGGGTCCAAAATACCTCAGATACTCAGAACTCACCATCACTTCCAGCTTTAACCCAAAAGCCCACCCCACAATCACAGATCTATCAGTGTTAGACAACGAAACCATCTCTAATTTCATAAAGCAAAGTAAGACAGATCAAACAAGGAACGGCCATTTCATATACATTTTCAATCTCTCATCATCAATCCAACCGTATAAAACTCTCTCAGCCTTCATGCTTTTCAGAAACTCGCAGACTAAATCCCTTTCTGACCCACTTTTCGCAGACGACTCCAACCGCCCCGTCACACGTTTCTGGTTTCAAAAACACCTTGAGTCTGTTTTGCTCCATTCAGGCATCCCAGCAGACCACTTTTCCAGCCATTCATTTGGCATAGGCGCAGCAACCACAGCTGCCCAAAAGGCCTCTCCCAGCAGCAGATCCAAGCACTTGGTCGCTGGTCATCGGAGGCCTTCAAGAGTTACATCGGCTCAAATCGCTTCCATATCAAAGAAGCCCAACGAACCCTCATCAGCTAAATTCTTATTGTCAACTTCTCATACACCCAACTGTACAGGCCACCACTCCTGCAGGAGCCATGTTCCCCATCCTAACTCGCTTTACTGCCACAGCAGTGCTATTTTCTGCTCCAGCAAGAGCTCAGATCTTTGCCCACTCACCTTTCGGATCAAAGTTTGAAAGCAAGTTGTTTTCAACACTACAGCAACATCATTTTCCTCCAACAGGAGCCCATTCTCCACCCAACTGGCTCATCGGACAGTCAAAAGCAAGTCAAAAGCAAGTCTTTCTGCTACAGCTAATCCACTCCGCTCCAGCAGGAGCTCCATTACTCCGTCCAAACTTGCTCAACTGCCGCAGAAGTGTCATCTACACCGCTCCCGCAGGAGCTCAATTCTATGTCCAAAATTGCAGTGTCGTTTTGTACTCTCTTGCTTCCACTTTAGCGGTTATACCATTCTCCTCCGCTTCCGCAGAAGTACATCATGTATGACCATCCCCAGCCTACCACCTGAGAGGCACACCCATCCGACGTCATGACAACCAACTCCCGCCCGATGTTACAAGAAGCCTACCAGCGACTAACCCCTTCCCACGTCTGATACCTTAAGCCTTGCATACCACAAGTTTTTTGGGGGTCATCAACATCATTCTGGTGGCTGTCCTGCATTTATTTGCAGCTTTTTGGGGAGTACTCTGGGTTCGGGCCGAATACCGAGCCCGGAGCCCAAATATTCTATCTGACTTATTTGTAAGTATTAACTCGTGAAATTAAAGTTGAGGAGGAGCACGTTCAAATAAAAACCAAGTGGGTTTCCACAATTTTTTTGGGCAAGTGGAAGTTATCCGTCAAACGAAACAATCATTCATCAACATCTAAACCTCTGTTAATTTTCAATAAAAACTTATGTTGACGTCGGACAGAAATAAAGTCAGTCTGGTTAGTAATAAGTGAAGCTGGTAATGCTGTTTGTGGAGTTGTTTAATCCTCCTCTAATTAAATGTCTTCTTTTATATTTAATTGATTTAACCTAAGACTGTGTCTGAAGAAAGTTGTAGTTTGTGTTCTTATTTCTCTCTCTTTCAGAGCTTGTTCAAAGTGTTTTAATGATTGAAAGACTGTTTCAGGAACATCACACTAACCTTCGAATAACATTCTATTAACATGGACATAAACTGGACATTTTCATGTTCTTGGAATGTTACAAATCAGCGTTCCTAGAATGTTGAACTGTTAATCAAAATTAAGCTGAAAGAACGTTTGAGGAACATCATGCCTTCTAAAACACGTTCCTCTAACGTCAAGAAAACTGGATATTTTTTATGTTCCCAGAACCAACACTGAATATCTGGAGAACAATCTTGTAACAAAACTCTGTTAGCTGGGTCTGAATGGCCGGTAACTTAAAAATTTAGAGGCGAGAGACGAGACACAAGAACTACAACTGACTAGCCACAGCTTTAAATGAAATCAACTGAAGATAAAAGATTCTCAGATGATTAAACAACTCCACAAACAGCATTACCAGCTTCACTTATTACTAACCAGTTTGACTTTATAAGTTCATTTTGAGAATTATCTAGATGTTGTTTTATTGCTTGGTTTGTAGTCACCACGATGGTGATCAGTGTTTGCTTTTTAGTTGGGCTCTTGACCCTTGACTTTTTTATGAGTTTTGATTGCTTCTCTAACCATGTCTTTTGAGACACATTTCTTATGGCAATTTTTGAATTTTTTTTATAAATGTGAACATGGGGATGTTGGTTATTTATTAATGGTCACAATCATCATCTTTTGGCCTGTTCTTGTGTTTCTCTTTTCTTCCATTTATTTATATTTGTTGACATCTCAGGTTAAACTTCATGACATTTACCTTTATTTAAGGAAGAGGGTCTGGTTTTTCAGTGGTCTGAATGTCTGTATTTTTAAGGCAATTTAGCAGTTCTATAAAAAATTGTAGAATCATTGTTTAATTTTACTGCACTTTCTCTGTAATAAAAAAAAAAAAAGAATGCATGTGTGTGTGTGTAATTCTGTGATTTTCTCTTTATCGCTGCTCACATGCATACTGTTATTTCTGCAAACTTATACAACACAGGAGAGTCAAACAATTAAATAACCTTAAATTCTTTACTAGAACTGTTTAATAAAAGACACTTAAGACTTATATGCAAAATTATATAATCAACACCAAATAAATGTTTACAGAAGTTGATCAGCATCTGTCCAGCATTTGACCACCACATATTTAATAAACTGTCTCTTAATATCATTGTTGTCCTGGAGAGCGAAAATTTTATTTTCTATTTTTTATATTTTACATTTTATTTATTAATTATAAACTACAGAAAACAGCTCATCAGTTTAGCAGACATTCATATTCTTACATAATCAAACTAAACAAAAACATAATATAACTAAACAAGAAACATACTATGTTTGTTTAATGAAATATCCACCCAAAGGAGAGAAAAAGTAGAAGACATTTATTTCTCACTGGATTTGTTATGAAGTGTCTTTGGATCTTTGGCAGAAACTGTATTTGTATGTACAGATTTAACACCCATAATGAGGATAAAGATGATGATGATGATGATGATAAAGATGCTGATGTTGATTGTGGTTTGCAGTGCTGTTGTGCTTGTGTTGATCATGTTCTTCACTGGAGCTGAAACACATCCTGGGTCCTGAGCGACAGCGTCTCCACAGATCAATTTACTCTGGACACATTAAGCAAAAAAAAAGAAAAATATATATATATAGTGTATTATTGACATAAAAAATTGTTGTCTTGTTTTCCAAAAATAATAATAATAATCTAAACATCCTTATACTCACTTTAATACTTTAAGTTTAAAAAAAAATTTTTTTCATGTTTAGATCCGAAATGTAATAATGTTTATGCCAATGGGGTGAAAAACAAAATTCAAGATTTTTTTTTTTTCTGAAAACAAGACAAATCATCTTATAGGAATGTAAGTGAGTTCTAAGGATGTTTATATTTACTGAAAGATTAAAATACATTAAGCACTTTTTTTATATTTTTCTCCTATTAGTTTTCAACTCTTCTCCATGGACAGTAGTAAGTGTTAGTATGACATGTTTCAGTAGATTGTGACTAGACCACATGTTAGCAAACATTTCTCACCTAGGCAATATCCTGCAAACACTCACAGCAGAGTACAGTTTTGAATACCAATAGAAAAAAGGTCACCACAACAATCAGGAGATGATGCAATACAGCCACAGCAAAAGTTCCAACAACATCCACAGCAGCAGTTTTCACAGGCCTCAGCACTACAGCACGAAGAGTCTGATTTCTGACATTCACAATTTTTCTTCATGCACTTCTCACAAGAATCTTGGTTGTTTGTAGAATCCATTGCTTGACCAGCTAGTTGATTAGTTGCAACTGCAGAGCTGGTTTGGAAACATTCTCAGATCTTCACCAGTCTTTATCTTGTGCAGTCAGACAGTGATTTGCATATGGACGACCCTACAAGAGAGCACTGAGCGCGTGCAGCCAATCCACTGCACTCACACAAATAAAATTAGCATAACATGCATCTGCCCAAAGCTATGTATGTGAAACAGAGTATGTGAGCGGTGCGGAGTAGGAGCGTAGTGAGGAGCGGAGTTGCGTGATTTTGCCAGGAGCGAGGAGCGGATTTTTTTAACCCTTTCACACAAGTTTAAAATATTCTGGCTGACCGTGAGTTTTTCAAGGCGACCGTTATTTAGAATGTGTCACTTTATGGTTTCCATGGTGACGCGTCATTGCTTGTCACGTGTCACACCGCAGCAACAACAGAGCTGAATGAATGATGTTCTGCTTTTATGTAATTTTCCTTTTTTATTCAAAATATTCACAAATTTGTTAGATATGGCATGAAATATCTGATATTCTGATTGTCAAATATATGCAAGTGGAAGTGTTTTGTTGTTTAAACACCTTTATAACGATCGCGTTAGTTGAGCTGTAGGGGGAGAGTGGGGTAAAGTGAGACATTTTTTACATTCGTTACCCTCTAAGCAAGCTAAAATGATATATCAGTCAAATTTACACATTTCCCATTAATTCAGGATGTTTCCTAGCAATGAAAATTATTAGAATGTATTCAGGACGAAGGGCAGTGAAAATATGATTGTTTTTAAAAAAGTGGTCTTGTGTCTCACTTTACCCCAGCTTAGGGGTAAACTGAGACAGACCAGAGAAATCAAGGGGGTAAAGTGAACCAGCTGGGGGTAAACTGATCCACTTACTTTTTCCACTCTGAAACTTCCATAACAACACATGTTGTAACAGTAAGAATCTTGACAGCTAGCTTGACAACCACACATTCCAGAACTAATGTCGGACTAGTAACAGAATCATGGAGATTGGTCAATTAAGCACAATTTTTTGATGACCCACCAGTGCGCATCCAAGTGAAGGTGCAACGCCCTTGGCGTGCTAAGGGTGAATGGCACACTGGAGGAAATTCCTCCTAAAAAAAAATTAACTATGTCCAAATTATTGTGATACATTTGGAAAACTCAATGCTGTCAGACCTCCCCTGGCCAGCCCAGGGAGAGTGGCCCGTCCTGAGCCAGATTCGGATTTGTCCGCCACCGCTGGAGCTCCGTCTGGAGCAAAGTCAGTCCTAAAATGGATCTTTGGGTCTTTGTGGAGGAGGGACAATGCTCCGCTCGGACAAGGAACATGGACCAGAGAACCGTGGTGGTCAGACCGGGTGGAGAAACAGCCTGACCCAGGCCAGAGAAAGTGCACTTTGTGCGGGCGAGACTTCCAGTAAATAGGGTCTGGTTTGGACACCCAGTCCCTCGGTGCCAGGGCGTGCACAACGGTGAACGTGCACCATCCTGGGTGAGCTAGGGGTGAAAGACACACGGGAGGATATTCCTCCTTGTAAAAATGTCCAAAAATATCTTGTATTTGAAGAAGAGCTCCATGCTCGCAGACCTCCCGGGCCGGCCCCAGGGAGGGTGGGTCATCTCCGGTCAAAGTCAGATCCGTACACCTGAGCCAAGTAATTTTAATTAATTGTAAAATGTAATTTTTTTCTAATATTGGCATTTAACACTCATGTAGTTTCCCACAAGTGAGAGTAAATTGAAGAACTAAAAAAAAAAAAATAGGAAAAGGCAGTTGTTCATAAGTTTTTTGTCATAAGAAACATATATAACACAGTGCTAAAATAATAAAAGAAAAAAAACTATATTAAATTGTCAAGTAAAACAAACACTGATCACCATCATGGTGACATCAAGCGTTATTATTTTCAAGAAAACATTAACATTTGAACCTCTGTTCATTCTTAATAAGAGTTACGTATAGTTACATTAATTCATGCATGTGTGCTATTGCTGATCAACTCCAAGACATTTGCCTTACAGTGAAATACAGTAAAATAACTGTGTTTTATGGAAATTTATTTTTGTACTTTTGTTGTGTTTCTATACCGCTGTAACATCTGAATCCTTCTACAACATTCCCATAACCTATCACAATCAGAGATTGTCCTTACCTGCAGGTTAGTGATGCTATAAATGGCTTCAGAGTCCTCGGCGTTGTCCGATCCAGTTCAGTCCTGGGTCTGTTTCACTGGGCTTTTGCTTAGTATTAGTATAGTATATCCAAACTACAACATAGTAAAGATACTTCTAGGAAAAAATCACTCTGAGACTTGTTTTAAAAGTTCTTCGAATCACCAAGAATTGGTTGCGTTTTACTTAAAAAGGTTTCACAATAATACAAAGACAATAAATTCAAAAAGGAAAAACGAATACGTATAGGTCTTCACCTCGAAGTGCGGCCCCGAACAACGGGAAACAAAACCTTTTACATGGTTTGATTGGGGCCGTCTTAAGCGTTTAGGGCTGTCTCTTACAATGAAGCAATTCTTCAAAAGGTAAAATAACTGGCCTGGAATATTCCACTGTTCCAAGGCTATTTTGCTATAAACATATGTGTATATCTCATATGTGCCACCAACGCTAAAAAGCTTAATAGACATTTTGACCATTTCTTCACCTGCAGGTGTTAAAACCACAGCCCGCTTCTCACAGTTAGTGAGGCGGCCTCTTCATTACTTCTTAAATCATGTTAAAAGGTCAACTAAGCAGACATGGCCTTAATACCTGTTGTTCCACTGGCACTATTCAGAGAGAGCAAAGGAAACCACAAACACTGTGTTTGCAAAGCAAGCTTGCAACATGCATCTAGCACTGCAAACTTCCTTTGCAAAGGCAATGGCAATGACATTTAAACTTCAAACAGGGCAAGCTCGTATCAAGTGATTCGTATGATTCAAGCCTCTCCTATTTCACAATTAGGACATTTAAACTGATTCGCTAACATAACTCCCCTAACAACACTAAGTAATCTTTTATGCAATCTCTCCATCTGCCTGAGAATCCTCATCATTTGTTTACATTGATAGATCAGCTCGTTCTGTGAGAGATGGGTCCTTCTTCTTCCTCTTCTCGGTTTTCTTAGCTTTATGAAGTTCTCTGGCGTGGTCTTTCTGGAGTCGTGCAACTAAAAGATCATCCATAGATATTTCAATTTTGTCTGTTAGCTATAGCTGACTGTCATTGTTTATTTTTTACTTCTTTTTTTTTTTTTACAGTATAACTGAGGATCATAGCCCAGTGTTGATTTGTATTTTTAATATACAAATATAAAAAATCCTATTTTTGATCAATTGACTAGTCAATTGACTAGTGCTTTACATTTTTTTTAAGGATTTGTTCCTTTAAAGCAACACTATGTAGTTTTTCAACCTCCATAATATATTTCCAAGACCCTTGTGATGGTACATCGACTTACAATAGGTTTAATGACACGTCTGCCATAGCCTGACGGTGTCTGTATCGCTTTTACTGGCACTATGTAACTTCTGGGTTCGGGTAGTAACCAGAGCACAAAAAGAACTACAAAATTCGACTGCTTTACGGCATACCTCACTTCCCCCAACACCCCCCAAACCCCCGGGAAAGTTTCGGGAGTCATTTTGATAGCGGCTCCCTGATACCCGCAAATGAGTTAAAATCTCCCGGAATCTAGAGCGAGTGAGCAAGAGCACGCATGGGAGACAGAGACTGTGCTCTAATATACGTGTAGCGCGTGCACAGCAGAGAGGGAGAGGGAGCGAGAGACCTTGCGTGTGTGTGCTAGTGTGCGTGTGTGCCTCATGAAGCGCATGTAAGATAGAACCGAACCGAATTAATCAGTTCAGTGTATCTAGACACAGGAGCGCCATGGCAGAGGGAGAGTGCCCCAAAAAATGAAAGTACAAGACACATTTTAAGCCAGACTACATGAAGTATACCCCTGTCTTACAAAACATAATGATAGTCTTGCATGCTGTACAGTTTGTAACAGAGACTTCAGCATTGCCCATGGTGGGTTAAATGATTGTAAAAGACATGTTGAGGTGAGTTCAACAAGTTTCATTTCATTCATGTGCATATTATTCAGGCCGGCTAGTTGCCAAGGCTACATGAAAGCAACAAACTCCTTAGACCTGTTTAAAGCTAGCCTAGAAATCTAGACGCACCCTAGCGGCAGCAAAATGTATTTTGCAGCCAGGGTAGTCTAGAAACTCTCCATAGACTTTCGAGCTGCAAAAACCTAAATTGGGTCAGGCCAGTCACGTCGCGTATAGAGTAGGCGGGGCGGGCTTAACATATGACGACAGAGTTGCGACGGTTCCCTGGCTGCGACTTGAAAACACTGAATGACGGCTGCTGCTGGAGAACAGTCTTTCGAATCGGCTTTGGCCGCGACTCTGGAGGATTTGGAGTTAAGTTTTTCTTTGAGAAAAGAGCAAAGAACGGCACTGAAGTCATTCTTAAAAAAAGGAAGATGTGTTTGTCGTTTTGCCGCCCAGATATGGCAAAAGTTGAATCTATCGTTAGCTCTGCTGTTGGGAAAACGCTCTGGTTGGTTGAAGCGCTGTCCTATTGCGTGCAGAGGGACTTTGAATGACAGCCGTTTATCCCGCCCCTCGGATTAAACCGCGTCTATGGTGAGTTTCCAGACCTAACATCTTGATGTAGGTCTGGCTTGCCAGGCTAGTTTAAAGCTGCAATGGAATATAAATAAAAGCAGTTTACATGAATAGTATAAGCAGTTTAGATAAATAGTAAAAGTAATCTACATATTGTAACATTATTATCAAATAATTGCATAGGCCTAGCCTATAGAAATCATGTATTATGCCTTTATATATTTAAGGGACAACAACTCTGTGGTGAAATGTCATATCCTTGTCCTCCTTCCTTTTGTGTGTGTGTGTGTGTGTGTGTGTGTGGAGGGGGGGGGTCTTTGGGATACCTCCCTGAACTGACCTTTTGCAGGTTGGGATGTCTGTCTTTTAGGCTAACTGACTGCAGGCTGATAGTCATGTTTGTTTATTTATTTTTCTGGTGAAAGTGTCTTGCCTCAGGCTATAATGCAAATCGATTTTTCAACTTTGAAGATTCATCTATGGTAGCTTGATATTATAATACTGACGATATATGGCTATTACCTACCACACAAACATTGAATTTAATTAGCATATCCATTCTGTAAAACAGTAGCCAAAAGGCTACTATAATGACGCTGGCTTGTAAACATGAGCTACGCGATCTTTTGGCGTTTGAAAAAAATAAAACCCATGAAATTATATTCATATGACATGCTGAAATATATGCCACACAGCAAAAACTCCAGTGTTAAATTAACACTCCTGGGAGTACATATGAGACCACACTTGTAGAGTGTAAAGTGTTAAAATATGAGTGTTAAATTAACACTCAAGAGTGTTAAAGTTAATGAGATAATTAAGTGATTAATTGAGTGATGATTGAACATTATTGAAGACACCTGATGTTAACAAGCAGAATCACTGAAGAAGAAAATCACAAATTGTAAGCCACCGTTATGGTGATCAGTGCTTGCTTTAGTTGGGCTCTTGACCATTATATGTGTACTTTAAATGTTGCTTGTCTGCTGTTATTGATTTATAACAGTCAGATGAACAAAGAAAAAATGTGATCTGATGGTGTTGGTTATGTTTTGACATAATCATGTTGTGATCTGAAAAACTAAACTTATTGAGATAGTTTGGATTTGTTAATTACAGCAACTCTGTGATTCTACAGCATATGATTTTCAGTATTTTTCATGTAATCCAAAATATTTAATTAACATTGTTCTGATCAAAAGACTTTCAAATTAATGAATTTATTTAGAAACACAGACATCAATAATCAGCCTGTGAATCTCAACAATGGTGACAATAATAAAGCATGTTGCAGTGGCTGCCACCAATCACAACTCATTAATGGCTCCCATCATGCATTGCGGTATGAATAAATTAGGATCTGAATTGTCTAATTTACTTTTCCTAATTGAATATTCTGCTCGTCACCATTGTTGAGATGCATTGACTGAATCTTGACATCTGTGTGTGCCTAAAAGAAAGATTTTTTTTTTTTTAAGAAGTCCTTTGTATTATATCTAAAATTCTGGATATTTATGCAGAATCACAGTTATGCTGTAACCAACAACATAAATCTAAGTCAGAAATATGAATTCAGTGATCAAGTTCAAATGATGATTGTCATAATATAACCAACACCATCAGATCAAATTTTTTCTTTGTTCATCTGGCAGTTATAACTCAGATACAACAACCAAACAAAATCTAAAGTTTATAATATATGGGTCAAGAGTCCAACTAAAGCAAATACCCATCACCATAACGGTGGCTTACAATTTGTGATTTTCTCCTTCAGTGATTCTGCTTGTTAACATCAGGTGTCTTCAATAATGATCAATCATCACTCAATTAATCACTTAATTATCTCATTAACTTTAACACTCTTGAGTGTTAATTTAACACTCATATTTTAACACTTTACACTCTACAAGTGTGGTCTCACATGTACTCCCAGGAGTGTTAATTTAACACTGGAGTTTTTGCTGTGCACTGTACCTGGGATGAAGACATTTCACACGCAACGCAGGCAGTCTGCCCAAGACGTGAGCACTCCTTCTGCAGAGTTCAGGGTATCGGCTTGTCAACAAATGCACGTTTATCCCCTGGTATTACCATGACAGATTTTACGACAGTAGTAGAAGACAATACTGTTTCACGAACTGTAGGGGGACCTAGAGAGCAAAACCTACATAGTGTGGCTTTAAGTTTTAAGTTGTTAATACAAAGACATAAGAATGTTGGGAGAATGCTAGACTGTGCATTTATTTATATTTATTAATCTGTAACTTAAGGGATTAAATAAATAAGAACATCAAGTTAATCACTGCAATAGAGTTCATCCTTTTAAAGGGGTCATATAATGGTACATGCACTTTTACAAGTTGCTTGTACTGAAATGTGTGTTGGCAGTGCCTGTACACAACCATCATAAAATGATAAAAATCCATCCAGTGTTTTTTTTTTAATCTCCTTATATGTTAGACCATAGACATCATATATAGCTAGACGCCCTATTGGCCGCTGGGCGCAAGAAATGCGACCACCATCTTAAACCGGTCATACTCCTATTTGCGTTGCATAGCAGCAGTAGACGCCAGAGCACCGTGCAGCATATTCCTGCTCAAATCGGCGGACCATCGCTCGGGGATTACTTTTCACAAGTTAGATTTAACATTACCGTACTATTGGTTGTATTTTGTGAATAAAATATGCAATGTGTCCTGTATCATAGCTACATGTATGACCTTTGCAGCAAAAAAACCCGCGTGAAAATCGGTTTGGTATTCAGTGAGATATGATTAATTAAATGTGCTGACACCTGCCAAACAGATTACACTGAGCGGAGCGGTTGACCGGTTTAAGATGGCGGCCCCACGGCTCGTCCGTGCCAATAGGCAGTAGCGGTCGATAGGGCGTCTACCTATATGATGTCTATAGCTGCGTCCGAAATCGAATACTTCCCTACTATATAGTATGCGAAAAACAGTACGCGAGCAGAGTAGTATGTCCGAAATCATAGAATTCGAAAAACAGTAGGCGAGAAGTACCCGGATGACCTACTACATCCGGCGAGATTCTGAAGTGCGCATACGATGGACACTTTACTATCCCATGATGCCACGGGAGAGGAGTTGTCGTCGTTATATTTGAAAATGGCGGAAAACGGAGACGCGGCTGTTTTCAAGTGTAAGTACTTTACAAAACACTTTTTGTTTATTTGTGGTAAAATTGTATTCGTTTAACATCATATAAGTAAACGATTGACTTGTTAAAAGTTTAAATAATGTAAATCGAGGGTACAAGTTTGTGAATTGGCTGCTAAATGACAATTTTATCATTATTATTACCGAACAGAACGAGCTAAGTTAATGCCTGTCAGCTAACGTTAGTTAACACTGTTTTATTTAAACAACGACGTTGTTTCTCAGTTAAATGAGATTAGTTACAAAACATTTAATTTTTATTTTACAACGATTTTATTTCTCCTTTACCAGTGTTGATATGTAATATGTGTTGGCTACGTAGCAAGCTACTGTTATGTTATCAAGTGTACCTCAACTTGTCCATGTAACATTAATATTAATATAATAATATAGATTGCCCATGGTTCATCACTAATGATAAATTCTGTATTGATTTTGCAGGGGGCTGATGAACACACCTGTGTTCTTACAGAGTGGAGAGTGGCTAATGAAGGGGAGGAAAGAAAAGAAAGAGCGACGAGAGAGAGGAAAGATTCCTTCAGCTTTTAGAAATAATTGCTAAAAAAATAATAATAAAGAAAACAAATGTTACACACTCTCTTTCCATTTATTTTCATTTTGTCATGCTGTTTTTAGCCAGTTTTATTACAAAACACTTAATTCCCTAGGATTTACAGTAGTTAGATTGTCAGTTGTAAACTGCTTAATATGTGGCATTGAGTAATTAATATTTTTAAAGGGTGTTGTGTGTGCACTTATTTTGTGGCAGATTCCAGATGGTTTTTTGAAACAAGCAAATTGCAGGTATATCTGAAAAATGTTGTCTGAAGAGTGCCGCACTATAGAGTAATACACACACCAGACACCTCTAAAATGTATTTGCTTTATTTTTGTATATTATTTAACTTTTAAATGGATACAGAATACAAAGCTCAAAATAAAATCACAAAACTTTGGCACAAAGTGCTGATCCGAGAGAAGAGGGGCACAAAAATGTAATTATTTTTAATAGAGCTTAAAGCACCACCAAAAGCAAAAGTTTTAAAACTTTTTTATTAAAGTGTCATCTTGAGGGAAGAAAATAAACGTCAGCAGCTTCAGTAAGGTAACCTTCTAAAAGATCTAAAGGGACTTTCTTACTAACAATCTCATTTGTTGGGCATCACTTTAAAATAATTCAAAATCTGTTTCTTTAAAAGCATGTGTTCAAGATGGGAACTTTACACCTTGGGTAATTTTTGGATTGCCACTTGAATTTGTCCTACCTAAATTTAAAGTTAATAATTTGTAAAAAAAAAAAAAAAAAAAAAAAATGTAGCTGAACATCAGCACCTTGATGTCCTTTTTTCCCACCCAAGGTCGCAATCAGTGACTGGATGGACTACTGTGAAAGTTCCAGCTCCATCTTTAAAATATAGATGAAGAATTGGCGCAGTAGTTTGTAGGGCTCACAATCTGTAAACGTGTTTATAGTTTATTTTATAATACAATTTGAATCGACATGACACTTGTTTTCTGTGTTGCCTTATTTATAACTATAATTTGTATGTAGCCTATGTATTATATGTACCCACATAGCAACATTGTGTCGGCCCAGATCCGGCCCACATCTGGCACACGTGGAAAGATGATCTGGGCCACATGCAGCGTGGAATTACGGCACTTGGGTGGGCCGCTCCTGTTTGCCAGATCTGGGCCACAAGCAGGCCATAGCAATGCCACATCTCAGCCAAGAGCAAAGAAATAAACCAGAACTGGACCTTATCTGAGCCACAAAATCTGTGTATATTAAATATGAAGTCATCTCAGCCTGTTAACAAAAAGAATCACTGAAAGAAAGAAGAGAACAGAAAAAAGAGACGAGCAGAAACACAAGAACTACAACTGACTTCAGCCACAGTCTTAGATGAAATCAACTGAAGAGAAAAGAAGACATTAAATCTGTGAAGATCTCAGCAGAGGAGGATTAAACAACTCCACAAACAGCATTACCAGCTTCACTTATTACTGACCAGTACTTTAACCTTAGATTTCATCTAAGGCTGTGGCTGAAGTCAGTTGTAGTTCTTGTGTTTCTGCTCGTCTCTTTTTTCTGTTCTCTTCTTTCTTCAGTGATTCTTTTTGTTAACAGGCTGAGATGACTTCATATTTAATATACACAGATTTTGTGGCTCAGATAAGGTCCAGTTCTGGTTTATTTCTTTGCTCTTGGCTGAGATGTGGCATTGCTATGGCCTGCTTGTGGCCCAGATCTGGCAAACAGGAGCGGCCCACCCAAGTGCCGTAATTCCACGCTGCATGTGGGCCAGATCATCTTTCCACGTCTGCCAGATGTGGGCCGGATCTGGTCTGACACAATGTTGCTATGTGGGTAATCTAAAGTTTAGCAAATCTAAGGGACACAACAATACTGGTGTCTGCACTTTAGTTAGTCACAAACAGAACAATTATGCGTATGATATTATAAAGTTTAGCTGCATTGTACTAAGATGTATTATATTTATTAATCTAAAAGCAATACATATGTAATATTCCACAAAGCAAATGTTATGTTTTCAATTCTTAATATTAAATTCTATTAAAATTCTTTTAAATTGAGTAAATTGTTACTTACCTGTTGGCATCAAGGGGAACCCGTCCACAAACAGTAATAATCATTCCATCAATCAATCCTCCCTGAACTTGACAAGTGAATGGCACACTCTGTATGAAAGGATTTCATATACCAGACATTTCATTAAATGGGTGCTTGTCCATCTTCTTACTTGTACCTGATAGCAAGTTTTCATCCAAATCATTAATTTGGTTGAGACTGACATAATCAGTGATTAAAGTATGTTGAATCAGCACTGACGTTTTGATGAAACACATGTGCCAAAAAAAAAAAAAAAAAAAAAAACCCAAATCACAGTACACTTAAAGGAACACCGCGTTTTTTGAAATAGGGCTTATTCACCTTCTTTTTGTCTCAGTGCATGGATCCTTTGTTGCCAGCTAGCATGGCCTGAGTAAAAGTGATAAAAACCCCCACCTAATTACTTCTTGTAGCCTGCGCATTCACAACGAGTACAAATAGCGATGCAGATTAACACCAGGCGATTTCCTAAGCAGATATTGACTTGGGACTATATTAGGGGGAAGCACAGGCTATAAAAATGTTCGTAATTTTAACAGTAAAAAACTGTAAAAAAGCAACGGAATTTTTTTTTAAATTCCTTAACGGTATTTACCCTTACTATATACAGTGAAAAACTGTAATAGCTCTCACGGGACATTTCATGTAATTTTACATTAATATACTGTTAAATGTACGGATTTTGGAAGTACACTGTAAAAAAAAAAACTTACCGTTGCATTTACCGTACCTTACCGTAAAAAATACGGTAGCAAATGTTTACTAATTTTACATCATCGAACTAAAAATTATGGTGAAAAACTGCCAGCTGGTTGCCAGTACTTTACTGTAAAAAATACGGTATAAATATTTATGTTTTACGGCATTGAACTAAAGTTTACGGTAAAAAACTGGCAGCTGGTTGAAAGCGATTTACCGTAAAAAATATGGTAGTAATATTTTAGGTTTTACGGCAGTGATCTAAACATTACGGAAAAAAACTGGCAGCTGTGGTTGCCAGTACTTTACCGTAAAAAATACGGTAGAATTGTTTTTGCTTTTACGGCACTGAACTAAAGTTTACGGTAAAAAACTAGCAGCTTGCAAGTGCTTTACCGTAAAAAATACGGTAGTAATATTTTAGGTTTTATGGCATTGAACATTGAACTGAACTTTTATATAAAAAATAAAAACCTGCCAGCTGTGGTTTCCTGTAATCTAATTATTGAGAATTACCAGAGGTTTAGACGTTGATGTTTTATTGAAAATAATAAAGTTTGACGTTACCATTATGGAGATGAGTGTTTGCTTTAGTTGGGCTCTTGGACCCTTAACTTTTTAACTTTAGATTTACTCTGACTGCCTTTAACTGTGTAGTTATATAACACAAACGTTATGGCATGAAAATCAGAGAGAAAAAGTGACCAGGTGATGATGGCAGGTTAATGATGAGATAATCGTCATATTATGAGCAAAGTGATAATATTAATTATAATATTAAAAATAAATATTTCATATTATTGAGTATAATATCTCCGTAAGCCAGCAGTGAGCGACAGATAATCTGAAGAACTTTAAAAATACATGGTGTAGAAAAAAGGTTTTGAACTACTGCTTGATTTAAACCAACACAGACATCAAGATTCAGCGTATGAATCTCAACAACGGTGACAATCAACACAATAATCAGATAAAACTCTGAACATCACAAAACAAGCTACTAAAAAGCTGCAACAAAAACAACATCAAAAATAAAAGCAGATATAATAATAAAAGAAAATACTAAGGCAATTCAGCATAATGTATTCCTGCTGCAATGCATGCTGGGAGATAGTGATGAGTTTTGATTGGAGGCTCCATCAAGTGCACTGCACTTTTATCATCACCATTGTTGAGATTCATACGCTGATTCTTGATGTCTGTGTGTGTCTGAAAGATACAACAGTTCAAACCTTTATTGTACACAATGTTTTAAAAATTCATCTGATTATCACAGCAATGATGGATCACATGCTGTAGAATCGTAGGGCTACTACAATCAATAATGTAAAATTAAAAACACATATAATCAAAGATAAGACTCTATAAGAGCTCAGTGAATCAAACATGGTGATTGCCATCACTGACACAACCAACATCACATGACTCATTTTCTCTCTGATTTCCTAGCCATAATCAACATGTCTTATAAACACAGAGTTACAGCAGGCAGAGAAAAACTAATGTCAGAAAGTCAAGGGTCAAGAGCCCAACTAAAGCAGTCACTGATCTCCATCATGGTGACTTCAAATGAAACAATAAATCATCAACATCTAAACCTCTGTTAATTCTCAAACAGAACTGTAGACGTCTGACAGAAATAAAGTCAGTCTGGTTAGTAATAAGTGAAGCTGGTAATGCTGTTTGTGGAGTTGTTTAATCCTCCTCTGCTGAGATCTTCACAGATTTAATGTTTTTTATCTTCAGTTGATTTCATCTGAGACTGTGTCTGAAGTCAGTTGTAGTTCTTGTGTTTCTGCTCGTCTCTTTTTCTGTTCCTGTTGTTTCTCTAAATGGACATTCCCAGAATTCCCTGTGTGACACTTCACATTTGATGCTATTTCATTTAAATAATTATGTTTCTTCTTGGTTTTTGTTATCAGTTTTATACATTTGGGGTTTATATTACATCATATATTGTTTAATGAATGTTTATGGCATTATTTGGAGTCATGTGTGTGTCACCATGATGGTGTTTTGTGTTTGTGTGTATGACACTGTGCACCTTCTAAATATTAACATGTGCCTCAGTTTGTGGAAAACTAATAGTATACTTAAATCATCGTGATTTTTTTCTTTTTTACCGCTTGTGTTATTATGATGTTATCAGTATATTACAAAGATATAAAGCAGACTTTAATACTTTAGTGAAATTTAATGATACCATTTATCGGTTTATGTAATATAACGGTTGTCCCGTGAAAACTGGGAAAACCCAGTACTTTACTATTTTTTATGGTAAAGTACTGGGAACCACAACTGATGTTTTTTTTACCACACATTTAAATCCTGCTGAAGGTTTTTTTTTTTTTTTTTTTCAAAGTAAGGTTGCTACCATATTTTTTACGGTAAAATACTGGCAACCAAGCTGACATTTTTTTACCGTAAATTTCACAGGTTTTTTTTAACAGTGTACTTGGGCGCAGAGATATTAGTTAATTTAATTAAAATTAAAAATAATTAATTTCCACTTCAAGAACTGCCCCAAACTTTAAAATGATCAGGAACTGGGTGTATAGTTGAAATAATAAAGTTGTTTCAAAATGAAATCTGGGTACAGATTGTAACACTGATTTAATTATGTTGACAATACATTTCAGTTGTAGTTCCAGTGTTTAAATAAAAGTAATTTAGAATCATTGTAACATTGATCCAACAATATCACCAATCAATTATTCTTTTTTAATTTCAGTGTTGATTCAACAGCAGTAATGTAGAATCAAAATCATGTAACACTGATTCATGTAACACTGATTCAATGACACTGCCAATTCAACATTGTTTCAACATCAGATTTTGAACCAGCATCACTTTGTAACATTAATTCAATGCAATTAACTTTGACACATCAACATCGGCTTAACTGTGGTCTCTGGGGAGAATTAAAGTAAACATCCATATAAAGCCTAGTTATGAAATTTTATTTTAAAGATCGTAATAATTTAGGCAATGCTGTGGTTAAAAAAGGTCTTCATTAGTTACACTCAACATCAATTCAGAGAAAAAAAACCTAAATTTCATTAAAAATTGCCTTAATCCTAAACTGTGTAAATTAGTGCAAAGTGATATTGCAAGCAATTGTATCTAAACAATGGGGTGAGCAACGGAAAAAGGATAAGGGCAAAAAAGGACATTTTATTCATTTTAATTAGCCTAATCCAGTAAACACACCAACAAATCAATTAAATTGGTAAACTAACAAGCTACAGAAAAAAGGTAAATAAAGAAATAGGCATTTCCCACTTTTCAAACCACGATGGGCTTTTTCAACAGCTTTACCAGACATGCTAAAATCATGAACTTTCCTCCTCTGGATCAGGAATTCGAAAGTGAAAGTGATTCGTGCACATTCACTGCGGCAAATATTAGCACTTTGTGTGTAGACTATAGCCTAAGCTACGTTGAAGCAATATGCCCATAAATCTAGTATTATAAAATATGAAGCTGAAGATAAAAAGCTTGTGTTTAAATTAAACTGGATCATGATGATCCAGTTTAATTATATTTTAACGTCCAATTAAATTTTTTTTAAAAAATACTCTAATAACAAAACGGTTATGTTACTTTATTACATCCATTTAAACCCTTTTTTTGCACACAGATTATCACGTGTTATATAGGTCTAATATCGCCCCTGCAGTGCATTTATGATTAGTTTAAAAACTAATTGGTTAATAAATTCGCGTCACGCCCTGTTTACAAAAGACATCACAGTAGCCTATGGTTTACATTTGTTTCCCAATGGATGTTGTGTTTGCGGGCCAAATTCATATAATCAGTATGCTAAGGGTTATTAAAACTCAAAAGAAGAACAGTTAAAAAGACAAAATATTAACACAGATAAATTGTCAATCTGTCTATAATGACACAACAGGATAAATCATAATTTTAAAATAATTGGTAACTTACTTGGTTGAAAAACAGCATTTGTTCCCCCATTCTTCCAGTTTCTAAAGTCCAAGTTTATTTTCTTCAGTTTAGATGAAGCTGGACCACCATGAAAACAGTATATTTGCAGTGCATCTACCATGGACAGTAAGGATGGGGCGAGTTCACTTCCGGGTATTGTTATTACAGGATGATCGATGGTCACGACTCACATCAACAGATGTTAAATTCCAACCCGCTCTCACTCCAAACGCGTCCAAACTGAAGCCACACTAATCATTTAATTTGATTTTCCTCGATTATTTAGTGATTATTTGATCATGCTTTAACTAATAACTTGGATGCAAACATAAATAGATAAGAAATAATTCAGTGTGCTACATAATTTATGACGATTATGGACTGGTCGTGGTCTGAGGCTCTGCTGTCTATGAAGTGGAAGTCTTCTTCAGATCACACTGAGGAGCTGATTTAAAGTTGAAATTAAAGTTGTTTATATTGTAGTTAACTAATGACAGTAACATGTAAATATATATATATATATATATATATATATATATATATAATGAATCAGAATTTCACAGAAAGCATGTTAATCATTTGTCAGACGCTGGCGACTCCTGCTGGTCAAAACAGTGGAAATGCAGCAAAAACACTGGTTAAAACATGTATAAAAACATATTTTACAAATTGCAAATGTTTTATTGAAATTAACATCTATCAAATGCAGTTAATAAATGATCTAATACCATTAAATATGAAGGATCGTTATAATATGTTATTTTATGAAATAGTTATTTTGTTTTATGGAGGGCATGGTTAATCAGACCAATAAGAAAAAAAAATAACAATTCCTTTTCATTATAAAAATGTGTCATTAAATGTCTACCCTTACGAAAATTAACCATGTTTTATTATAGTAAAAGTACAACCATGGGTTTTTTTTGTTGTTGTTGTTGTTTTTTTGTATATTGATTGCTGTGTGTATAACCACACAAATACCATAGTTAAACTATAGTTTTGTTGCAAATTTTGTAATTTTTGGTTACCATAACTACGATAACCGTGTTTTTTTTGGTTTAATTCGTAGTAAAACCATGGTTGATTTTCACAAGGGTACAAATATAAAATTGATCTGAGATGAGGTAACAATCATAGATGCTGACACAGAAAAAAAGTTATGTAGTAACGCAGGCTCAATTACTTAATCACATCACTTTGGCAGTCTTATACTCGAATCACTCGATCAAAACAAATGATGGTTTTAAAATCATCACGAAATAGCCTGAAATCATTTGAATCAAACAATTTAGTTGCATACATTTACTTTGCAAACCTTGTGTTAATGCAGAATGAGATCCAGAATTATTATAACAATCAGTTAAAAAAGTTAATCAAACACAAGCACAATAAATTACCCTATGATGACACACACAGACATCAACAATCAGTGTATGAATCTCAACAATGGTGAAATCAAAAGTTCCAGGCTGCAATGCATGCTGGGTACCAGCATAGTACAAAACTCCCAGCATGCATTGCAACATGAATAAATTGTGCAGCTGAATTGTCCTATTATTTTGTTTAATTCTAAATATTTACTTGTTGTGACATTTAGTAGCTTTTTTTGAGGTCAACTTTTTGTGCTCAAGTTAAACCTAGAGTTAAATGTATTGTTAATTAGTATTTATTAAAATGAAACACATTAGAGTTAAACCTCTGTTAATTCTCAATAAGATCTTCTGTAGACGTCTGACAGAAATAAAGTCAGTCTGGTTAGTAATAAGTGAAGCTGGTAATGCTGTTTGTGGAGTTGTTTAATCCTCCTCTGCTGAGATCTTCACAGATTTAATGTCTTCTTTTCTCTTCAGTTGATTTCATCTAAGGCTGTGGCTGAAGTCAGTTGTAGTTCTTGTGTTCCTGCTCGTCTCTTTTTCTGTTCTCTTCTGTTCTTGCGATGAACAGTTTGCATATTTAGAAACATATTGTATTGATGTATTGTGCACCCAGATTATATATTAATATATGTTAAAAGCAACCCAAACTCACATCATATGTAGAGGTGGAGTTTGTTAACAGGTAGTAGCAGGTATTAAAATCTTAAAAATCTGTATTTAAATGCTGTTGATGAAAGACCCAGTAGTAAAATAGGCAGAATAAAATGGATTTTCCCTTTACATGTCCTTTATGACTGCAGCACACACTGTAAAAAAAAAAAAAAAAAAAAAAAAAAAAAAATCAATTAGTTATGACAAGGGCAGAATACATTCCCTCTCAGACAGACTCCGAGAGGTGGAGGAGGGAATGAAGGATGATGACATCACTTTCCTTCAGGTGGAGGAGGGAATACACTTCACATACTCACACTTTTTGTTATTTTATTACAGTCTCTAATCTAGCTGTCTTGCTGTGCATTTTCACAGAATTATAACAGCCTTATAAACAGGTTTTGTTTTGTTTTCTAAAATAAAATATTCATGAGTATATCTGTGTAAATATTTGTTTCTCTGAGGTTTGTGTGTGTGTTTAGGACTAAATACACGCTTCCAGATGCAGAACTGAATTCAGAAACTCTTATTGATCTTCCTAAACATCTGGGCAACTTGAAGTACCAAGTGTGGGAAAAGATGCAGAACATCTGCCCTTACTGTGAGTGCTAGTATTTGTCGGATACTGTAAGAAGTGCTTATAAGTCGACTAACAGATGTTATTTTCTTCTAATCTCTCCAGACCCCGTGATCCTGAATCCAAACACCTCTCCACCAGACGTCTCTGTGTCAGATGATCTGACCTCTGTGACCTCATGTTTCCATCGGCAGAACGAACCCAACCCTCTTCCTCTACACAGGAGCCGGATGGTGTTGGGAAGTGTGGGATATGGTGATGGTGTTCACACATGGGAAATTGAAGTGAGAAACAGTCGCCAATGGACACTTGGAGTGTGTTTTGGATTGGAGGAAATGCCTATAATGCAACCTTTGACCCCTGAAAACGGCTTCTGGGGTCTCAGACGTGATGGAGACTCGTACAGATTGCTGACCACAGGAATGTCAAGATTAAATATCAGTGTAAATCCAGAGGTAGTGAGAGTAAAGCTTGAGTGTTATGACGAGGACTCATGGAAGAAGAAACGCTGGAGGAAGGTTAGCTTTTCTGATGCCAGCAGTGATTCTCTTATTGCACAATTTATCAGAGTGCCGTTGGAGGAGGATCTCTTTCCCTTTGTGATGCCGGAAAAGCGCTCCGTCCCACTGCATGTCGTCCCATCTAACGTTATTCTGACTGTTGAACAGAAACTGTCATTCATGGAGAGACATCGAGTCTTAATCGACATCTGTTTTTATTTTGTTATGGCTATATTGATGGTTATGTTATGGAAGATTGACAAACAAGGCAGATGAAAAGGAAATAACTGTTCATTTACTGTAATGATCTGCACTGTTAGACCTTACCGGGTTTTTTTACAGTAAAATACTGGCAACACTGTTGCCAGTAAAATACTGTTAATTGTACAGTTCTTTACTGTAATCTAGTTTGTTTCTGTAAAAATGCACTAAAACTCAAGTTAACTAATTTCATTTGCAGAAACCGACTGCCTTAAATTGACCAACTGTCATTTAAATGTATTAACTAAAATTTATAATGCATTAATAATGTGAGCAAAGCATTACTGTGAACTTCTTTCATTTGAGACCACTAAAAAACTATTGTACATAAAGAGATTTCCACTGGACCAGCAACTACACAGTCACCGCCTGTTAAATAAAGCAACATGCAGCATATCATCAATGTTTGTAGATCTTCTCCTGGACTGAAGCACAGGCTCTACTCTTCTGCACAATGGTGACCCAAAAAAATAATTTTACAGTAAACTACTGGCAACAGTGTTGCCAGTATAAACCTGTTTTATAACTTACAGTTTATTACTGTTAAAATACATTTTGTGGGTGTGTCTTTTTTATCTTACACAGTTAACCCTTTCAACCCCTCAGGGAAATCCACACTACGAGTAAAAAGTAACGATGCAGTGAGATAATTAAGGGAATATGTAAGTGATTGTAAGCAGAATCACTGAAGAAAAGAGAAACACAAGAACAGAAAATAGAGAAACACAATAACTACGACTGACTTCCAGCCATTACACATTATTACACTTATTATTAACCAGTATGACTTTATTTCTGTCATACAGAAGTTGTTATTGAGATGTTTAATTGAAAATGGTTGGTTTGAAGTTACCGTTATAGAGATCAGTGCTTGCTTTAGTTGGGTTGCTGATGCTAAAACATTAGTTTTTCTTTTGCTGCTTGAGCTGTGTTTTTGCAAGTCACACTTGTGCACACACAGTTTATGAATGACTGCAGTTATAATGATTATGATGACAAAATCATCATATTGCCTGTTCATTCACTAAGGAATTCATTCTCCCTTATTCAGAGTTTAATCCTCAAGTAAAGTGTTACATTACCACCACTGTGAAAACGCAGCAATAAGATACAATGACTCTTTTTTTTTAACACATAATGCATAAGCAGAGAAACAGACCTACACTGTGTTTTAGAAACACCGAGATATCACAATTTAGCACATGAATCTCAACAATGGTGGCAATATTTCTTTATTATTATTATTATTATTATTCATGCAGCAGTGCATGCTGGGAGTTTTATATTATCCTGGAACCCAGCATGCATTGCGACATGAAACTTTTCACCATTGTTGAGATTCATATGCTGATTGTTGATATCTGTGTGTGTCTGAGCCAAGCAGGAGTAAAATAAAATTGAATGCACTATATGATTACAATATTCTTCAGAAGACCTGATTACAGAAATATTGATTTCATTTTGTAGATTCACAGATATATGCTAAATATGAGATAACTATAACTTCAATGACTATATACAGGAAAAATCTGAAAATCAGGCATGTCCAGAATGATTGTGACATCATCACAAAAAAATAAAAACACCTGATCATTTTCCTCCTGACTTTTTCTTGCCATAACAAATGTGTTTTATAAACTCACTGTTACAGCAGTCAGAGAGAGATGAATGGTAAGAAGTCCAGGGACAAGAGACCAACTAAAGCAAATACTGATCTCCATCATGGTGACAACAAACTTTATTAATAACTAAATCTCTGTTAATTCTCAACAAGAACTTTTGTACATGTATGAAAGAAATAATCGTAAACTGGTTTGTAAACTGGTTTCACACTCAGTGTTACTGGAAGTCAGTTGTAGTTCTTGTGTTTCTCTTTTTTCTGTTCTTGTTTCTCTGTCCTTCAGTGATTCTGCTTATCAGGTGTTCATCAGTGTCTCAATTCACTCACTTCTTTTCATTCAAGTGGACTATATCAGTGAACTAATGTAGGGAATAGTGAATGAGGGTATAGGGTGTGATTGGGAAAACAGCCTCTGAGTGTCGATTTTGAGCACTGTTAATTCACAGTATATTCCTGTAGGCTAGTTTTATTTTCTACGGTATATTACTGTTTTAATGGAAAATGGTATAATATTGTCAGAATTTTACAGCAAGGGTTAACAGTGCAGCTAGACTGCTGATGTGTGCTCAGAAACGGGATCATCTCACTCCAGTTCTGCGCTTCTTACTCTGGTTGCCATGGCAAGATAAACTTGGATTTTAAAATATTACTTCTCGTTTATAAATCACTAAAGGGATTCACAATCTTACCTTTCTGACGTACTGACTGAGCACCATTCAGCCAGATCACTCCAGTCTTCCAACCAGAGACTCTTGTTCATCCCCAAGTCAAGGCTGAAGGCTTTCTCGGATGCTGCTCCCAGACTCTGGAATGACTCGCCATTTATATTAGACTAGCTCCATCTTTATCTGTTTTCAAGTCTAAGTTAAAAACCTTTTTGTTAAATAAGGCATATAATACATGTTGAATACATGTTATTTAAACATGTTGAAGCACTCTTGCATAGCATTCTCTACTGTTATTTTATTGTTTTAATATTGTTACTACTGTGCTTTTTGTGTTTGTGTTTAATGGTGCTGTATAAAAAATTGCCATCTTTGCTGCTTCTACACTTTTGATGATCAAACATTAATCATTTGTGCTGTCCATTTGTCTCTTTCTAGTTTGGATCATGGAGGCCATTTCAGAATCACTCCAGGACTGAGAAAATGTAGGTCTTTTTCTCTTTCACACTCACATCCACAGAGTCTAAAATTGTCCTTCACTTTTAATCTCTATTCTTGTGTTCAGATGCCTGTGATCTCACACTGGATCCAAACACAGCAAACACTCAACTCATCCTGTCTGAGGACAACAGAAAGGCAACATGTGTGAAAGAGCAGCAGCCGTATCCTGATCATCCAGAGAGATTTGAGCACAATGAGCAGGTTCTGTGTGGAGAGAGTCTGACTGGACGCTGTTACTGGGAGGCTGAATGGAGCGGATATAAGGCAGATATAGCAGTGGCCTATGAAGGAATCAGCAGGAAAGAAAAGAATGACAGTTGGTTTGGATACAATGACAAATCCTGGAGTCTCTTCTGCACTGATAATGTATTCACTGTCTGGCACAATAATGTGAACAATACCATACCTGCCCCATCACCCTTGTCTAAAAGAGTAGGAGTGTATGTGGACGTGTCGGCCGGCACTCTGTCCTTCTACAGTGTCTCTGACACACACACACTCACACACTTACACACATTCAACACCACATTCACTGAACCCCTCTATGCTGGGTTTAGGGTTTATGACTCAGTGTCTCTGTGTCCAATTTAACAATCTGCTGTGAGAAACAACTGAAACATTACATCTGACTTCAGCAGCGCAGGGATTGGGCATCCATTTACAAGTGCTGCAATATTTCATGTACTACTCAAAATAATGTGAGGCAGCTTTTATCAACAACTATATTAGTACATGAAACTTGACTTTTTTAAACTACAGTTAAGTTGGCTACAAGGAAGGAAAACTCCATAATAAGTGTGACAGATGTTAATATTTATGAGTATATATTTACAATGTGAATTAATGTATTTCACTAATGATCCTTCCTGTCAGTTTTTATTTATTTACCTTACACTAATTTGTTTAAGAAAACGGTTTCATTTGGTTTTGAACATCATGAGTGTTCATTTGAAAAGGGAGTGTTATGATGTATTTGTAGTGACGTCATGACGTCATTAGCGTTCGGTTCACACTGCGTCCTCAGACTGCTTTGATACCCAACCAACTCACAAATTGCTTCTTTTGTTGATCTCTCTGACCAGTGTGTATTTTGCAAAGTTGAGGAAGAAACTTTGCTTCATTTATTCTACCACTGTAATCAGGTTAAGCCTCTTTGGGAGAGATTTGGTTGTTATCTTTCTTACTTTATCAAATGTGATTTAAACTTTTCATTGAAGGATATATTCCTCTATTTTTCTGGGAGTGAATATGCTATTGATAATGTTGTTAATTTCTTTGTGTTGCATTGTAAAATTTTTATTCACAAAAACAAATTTCTCAAGACTTTGCCTAGATTTGATGTCTTTATTGCTGAGATTTCCCTTATTGTAAAATCTCTTAAACTCATTGATGACAGTAAGAGCAACATGTTTCTAAAGAACTATGTATGTTTTTTAGTTAATGTATTCAATGCATTGCTTTTTCTTCTTTGTAAAAAAAATAAATAAAAAAAAAATCAGACTGCTTTGAGCACAATGTGGAGAGGTAAGCAGTAAGAGGTAGTCTTTCAATATAAGCCTATAAAGTTCTGAAAGTTTAAGCACATAATATTTTAAGCACTTTAATCCAGTCATTTCAGGTCCCTGTGACTCTTGACTGAGAAAACCACGAATGTGTGACAAAGCAAAATAAATCCAATAACATTTCATGAAAACTCCTTGTGTGTTCAGATGTGTTTTATTCAATGTTTAAATTATTTGCATACATCAAGTGTTGAAAAGATGAAGGACTTCTGCCTTTACTATGAGTACGACTTGTTCATTCCTGTAAAAGTGCTTAGTTTATCAACATAAGTGACTATTCCCTGTTCTTTTCAGAACATGTGATCCTGAATCCAAACACATCCACCAGATTCCTTAATGTCAGATGACCTGACCTCTGTGACCTCATGTCTTCATCAGCAAGATGAACCCTTTTTCTCTGCACTGTTTGGTTAAATTTCATGTAATATTTCAATTATATCTACTATTTTTTATTTTTTTTACATTACAGCACATTACATTATACAGACAACACATTACAGACTGTTTTTACGAGCGTTCATGCTTATGGTAGCTAGTTTTTTTTATATATATATTTATTTTTTACATAGAATTACAGTTCTGTTGTTTTATAATTTAGATTATAACTCAGTTTCTTATAAAATAATTAAGTTATTCAGATTTACTTACTTTTTTAACTTAAATGTACTCAATTCATACAGTATATGTCATTCATTTCACAGCTTTAAAATGAACTAATTTATTTTGTGTAAAAATGTTTCTCCAAAAAAATTTTGTAAATCATATTTAAACTTTTTAGAGTGCAGATTACTAGAGTTTTAGAATCAATTAAGTTAAGACATTAAGTTAAGTTAATTAAAAAGTGTTAGTTATAATCAGGCATGAAAACTGGTCAGGGGTAAAAAAAGGTGAGAAGAATACGGCAGCAAAAAATCCAATCCAATCAACTTTATATGTATAGCACATTTTAAAAAACAAGGTTACCAAAGTGCTGCACAAAGAATAAATAGAAAATATAATAACACATAAAACATATAAAATATGGGGGCCATTTTAATGTATGGAGGCAAGTATTTACACAAAACACATAGCATGAGATTATTTTTTCTTTTTTGCCTGAACCAGAATCTCAAGGGCCCGTTTTCTGTTTAGCCGCATATTTCTCAGCCTTGCCCTCTTCTCCTCTTCAGCTGCCTGTTTTTTTTTAGATCCTGAGCACTAGGCTACTGGATCCTTTACAGTGCATCAAATAATAATAATAATTATTATTATTATTGTCACCAGTGTTAATTCCGTCAACGGAAAAATGTACGTTGATGACCTTTTTTCCCCTGACCAAGACAAGCCGATGAGCGGCGACCCCCACGTCATTAAACGATAACTGTGAGAGGTTTACAAGATTACCAGATTTACAAGTCATAACCTTTAAGAAATAATTGCAGCAGCATTTCAAAAATATGAAAATTTAAATATATATATATATATATTTACATTTTTATTTTCTGTTATTAGTTTGCATTTGCATTGCTTAATGACACTATAGCTTACATATACTCATTGCTTAACCACTGAAATTTCAAGAGTGAATCCTGCATTTGTATGTGGATGTCACTTCTAAAACTCAACAGTTATAAGAACATTCTTCAAATATTCACTGTTGGTTCTGGGAACGTTAAAATGTCCAATAACTTAAGTAACTTAACAAAAGTCAAGCATCAAGTACCCAACCAAAGCAAATGCTGATCGTATCGTCAAAAAAAAAAAGAAAAAAAAAAAAAAAAGATTCCAATATCTAAACCTCTATTAATCTGAATTCAAGTCAGTCTGGTTAGTAATAAGTGAAGCTGGTAATGCTGTTTGTGGAGTTGTTTAATCCTCCTCTGCTGAGATCTTCACAGATTTAATGTCTTCTTTTCTCTTCAGTTGATTTCATCTTAGACTGTCTGAAGAAAGTTGTAGTTTATGTTCTTATTTCTCTTTCTTTCAGTGCTTGTTCACAGCAGGTGTTTGCATGATTGAAATAATGTTTCAGGAACATCATACTAACCTTTAAATAACATTCTAGTAACATTAAGGAAACTGGACATTTTTATGTTCTTGGAATGTTAGAAATCAACGTTCCTATAATGTTGAATTGTTAATCAAAATTAAGTTGAAAGAACGTTTGAGGAACATTAACATCCCAGCATCTTTTAAAACACTTTCCTCTAACGTCAAGAAAACTGGAAATTTTTTCCCAGTTGGTTCCCAGAACCAACACTGAATATTTAGAGAATGCTCTTATAAGACAAATATGTGAGCTGGCTTGCAGCATGAACAACAATCTTTTATTCAAATTCTCATTGGATTACATAGACTGTAGCCTAGAAAGCATGCAAAAATTGCTCCATTTTGCTGGACCTCACGCTGCAGTAACACAGGGTTTGTGATGAGAATATATTAATGGTACAACACAATTGTTAGATTCAAATTACTTCAGTGAAACAGTCTATTTCATGATGATTATAAAACCATCATCACCTGATCTCATTTCACTTTAGCTTTCTTTGCTGCTGCAAATGTGTTTGACAAACACACTGTCACAGCTGCCAAAAAAAAAAAAAAGATATAATAAGAGTTAAGAGCCCAACTAATGGAAGCACTCATCACTGTTATGGTGACTTCAAATGAAACACATTAGAGTTAAACCTCTGTTAATTCTCAATAAAAACTTCTGTAGACGTCTGACAGAAATAAAGTCAGTCTGGTTAGTAATAAGTGAAGCTGGTAATGCTGTTTGTGGAGTTGTTTAATCCTCCTCTGCTGAGATCTTCACAGATTTAATGTCTTCTTTTCTCTTCAGTTGATTTCATCTGAGGCTGTGGCTGAAGTCAGTTGTAGTTCTTGTGTTTCTGCTCGTCTCTTTTTCTGTTCTCTTCTTTCCTTCAGTGATTCTTTTTGTTAACAGGCTGAGATGACTTCATATTTAATATACACAGATTTTGTGGCTCAGATAAGGTCCAGTTCTGGTTTATTTCTTTGCTCTTTGCTTTTCTTTTTTTAACACATCTCTTTTAAGAGTGTGGCAACACTGTTGCCAGTAATTTACTGTTAATTGTGCAGTTCTTTACTGTAATCTACAGTATGTTACTGTAAAATGCACTAAAACTCTCGTTAACTAATTTCACTTGCAGAAACCGACTGCCTTAAATTGACCAACTGTCATTTAAATGTATTAACTAAAATTTATAATGCATTAAAGGAGAAGTTCACTTTAAAATGAAAATTCTGTCATCATTTACTCACCCTCATGTTGTTTCAAACCTGTATGAATTTCTTTCTTCTGCTGAACAGAAAGGAAGATATTTAGAAGAATATCAGTAACCAGACAGTTTCTGGGTCCCATTGACTTCCATAGTAGGAAAAAAATATACTATGGAAGTCAATGGGACCCAAAAACTGTCTGGTTACTGATATTCTTCTAAATATCTTCTTTTGTGTTCAGCAGAAGAAAGAAATTCATGCAGGTTTGAAACAACATGAGGGTGAGTAAATGATGACAGAATTTTCATTTTAAAGTGAACTTCTCCTTTAATAACGGGAGCAAAGTATTACTATGAACTTATTTCATTTGAAACCACAACAAAACTTTTGTAAATGAAGAGATTTCCACTGGACCAGCAACTACACAGTCACCGCCTGTTAAATAAAGCAACATGCAGCAAATCATCAATGTTTGTAGATCTTCTCCTGGACTGAAGCACAGGCTCTACTCTTCTGCACAATGGTGACCCGAAAAACAAGATTTACAGTAAACTACTGGCAACAGTGTTGCCAGTATAAACCTGTTTTATAACTTACAGTTTATTACTGTTAAAATACATTTTGTGGGTGTGTCTTTTTATCTTACACTGTTAACCCTTTCAACCCCTCAGGGAAATCCACACTACAAAGAGTAAAAAGTAACACTGACGCAGTGTTGCAGTGAGATAATTAAGAGAATATGTAAGTGATTGTTGAGCATTAGTGATGAACACCTGCTGTTAGAACCGAAAATAGAGAAACACAAGACCTACACCTGACTTCCAGCCATTACACATTATTACACTTATTATTAACCAGTATGACTTTATTTCATACATCTACAGAAGTTGTTATTAAGATGTTTAATTGAAAATGTTTGGTTTGAAGTTACCATTATAGAGATCAGTGCTTGCTTTAGTTGGGATGCTGATGCTAAAACATTAGCTTTTTTTTTGCTGCTTGAGCTGTGTTTGTGCAAGTCACTCTTGTGCACACACACAGTTTATGAATGATTGCGGTTATAATGATTATGATGACAAAATCATCATATTGCCTGTTCATTCACTAAGGAATTCATTCTCACTCATTCAGAGTTTAATCCTCAATCAAAAGTGTTACATTACCACCACTGTGAAACTACAGCAATAAATTACAATGATTCATTTTTTTAACACATCATGCATAAACCAAAAAAACAGAGCTACACTGTCATTTAGAAACACAGAGATATCACAATTTAGCACATGAATCTCAACAATGGTGGCAATATATATTTTTTTATTCATGCAGCAGTGCATGCTGGGAGTTTTATATTATCCTGGAACCCAGCATGCATTGTGACATGAAACTTTTGATTGTCACCATTGTTGAGATTCATGTGCTGATTGTTGATGTCTGTGTGTGAGTGAAGATAGAAGACGAAGATTTTTTTCATGCACTATATGATTACAATATTCTTCAGAAGAGCTTATTACAGAAGTATTGATTTTATGTTGTAGTTTTACAGTTATATGCTAAATATGAAATACCCATAAATTCAAAGAATAAATACAGAAAAGATCAGAGAATCAGACACGTCCAGGATGATGGTGACATCATCACAAAAGCCAAAAACAACTTATCATCTTCCTCTTGGCTCTTTCTTGCCATAACAAATGTGTTTTATAAACTCACTGTTACAGCAGCCAGAGAGAGATGAATGGTAAGAAGTCCAGGGACAAGAGACCAACTAAAGCAAATACTGATCTCCATCATGGTGACAACTAATTTTATTAATAACTAAATCTCTGTTAATTCTCAACAAGAACTATTGTACATGTATGAAAGAAATAATCGTAAACTGGTTTGTAAACTGGTTTCACACTCAGTGTTGCTGGAAGTCAGTTGTAGTTCTTGTGTTTCTCTTTTTTCTGTTCTTGTTTGTCTGTCCTTCAGTGATTCTGCTTATCAGGTGTTCATCAGTTTCTCAATTCACTCACTTCTTTTCATTCAAGTGGACTATATTAGTGAACTAATGTAGGGAATAGTGAATGAGGGTATAGGGTGTGATTGGGAAAACAGCCTCTGAGTGTCGATTTTGAGCACTGTTAATTCACAGTATATTCCTGTAGGCTAGTTTTATTTTCTACGGTATATTACTGTTTTAATGGAAAATGGTATAATATTGTCAGAATTTTACAGCAAGGGTTAACAGTGTAAAACGCTATTGGTCTCGACTATTTAAAAAGTTAAAGGAATATGACTTGGCCAAAAAAAAAAAAAAAATCAGTCAGAAGAATTTTTTTCACTTTAATCCCTGTAAACTAAGCAGTTTTACAGGAATGAACAAATCGTACTCACAGTAAAGGCAGAAGTCCTTCATCTTTTCCCACATGAATGCAAATAATTTAAACTTTGAATAAAACACATCTGAACACGCAAAGAGTTTTCATGAAATGTTATTGGGTTTATTTAGCTTTGTTACACATTCGTGGTTTTCTCAGTCAAGAGTCACAGGCACCTGGAATTAATAGATTAAAGTGCTTAAAATATTTGGCAAAATTGAATGAGTAAAGAAGATCCACTGTGATGCATAAAGCATCGCTCAGTCAGAGGCCACTTCCAAAACAGTTTAATGGGTCAATGCAACGTTAGGGTTAATTCACATGTTATAAGTTTAGCCATCTTGAACCCAATTCTAAATTTTAATTAAATTTTTGATTCTAAAAAATTGTCTGATTGAGTGGATTCCTATAAAGATGCCTGCATTATTTCAGTTGAATTTTGCCTTCAAACAACAAAATAAATAAATTTGCAATCTTTGCACCAAAATAATCTCATGAGAGGTAAAAAGAAGAAGAACTGTGATGTCTCAGGTGTTTCTCACAGCAGGTTGTTAAATCTGACACAGAGACACTGAGTCATAAACCCTAAATCCAGCATAGAGGGGTTCAGTGAATGTGGTGTTGAATGTGTGTAAGTGTGTGAGTGTGTGTGTGTCAGAGACGCTGTAGAAGGACAGAGTGCCGGCCGAAACGTCCACATACACTCCTACTCTTTTAGACAAGGGTGATGGGGCAGGTATGGTATTGTTCACATTATTGTGCCAGACAGTGAATCCATTAACAGTGCAGAAGAGACTCCAGGATTTGTCAGTGAATCCAAACCAACTGCCATTATTTTCTTTCCTGCTGATTCCTTTATATGTCACTTCTATATCTGCCTTAAATCCGCTCCATTCAGCCTCCCAGTAACAGCGTCCAGTCAGACTCTCTTCACACAGAACCTGTTCCCGGAGCTCAAATCTCTCTGGATGATCAGGATACGGCTGTTTCTCTTTCACCCATGTTGCCTTTCTGTTGTCCTCAGACAGAATGAGTTGAGTGTTTGCTGTGTTTGGATCCAGGGTGAGATCACAGGCATCTGAACACAAGAATAGAGATTAAAAGTGAAGGACAATTTTAGACTCTGTGGATGTGAGTGTGAAAGAGAAAAAGACCTACATTTTCTCAGTCCTGGAGTGATTCTGAAATTGCCTCCATGATCCAAACTAGAAAGAGACAAATGGACAGCACAAATGATTAACGTTTGATCATCAAAAGTGTAGAAGCAGCAAAGATGGCAATTTTTTATACAGCACCATTAAACACAAACACAAAAAGCACAGTAGTAAAAAAATAAAACAATAATATAACAGTAGAGAATGCTATGCAAGAGCGCTTCAACTACACTCTAAAAAGAGATGTGTTAAAAATGACACATGTTGTGTCAGTTTTAACACATGTAGTGAGTGTGCTCAGGGACAACACATGTTGTGTCAAATTTAACACAATAAATGTGTAAGGGTGTATTCACACCAGGAAAGTCCGATAGTTCACTTGCTTTGGTCCGGACCAAATAGAATGTTGATTTTTTTTGTTTGGTACGGTTCGCTTTCACACTGCTCTTTTTGCAAATGAACCAAAATGTGTAAACAAAACCACACGTGTGCTAAGGTCGTCCATTCATTGGACAGGAATTCTCAAGCATGCAAGCAGGAAGTGCACAAACAGGCTCAGCATGGAGATATTTTGTTATAATATTTAATATTTGTAATATTTGTTATTTTACTGATTTGGTGTTATTCTCTACAAAAGCAATATGAAGAAACTAATGAGCATCATATGATACGATGTCATCTATACAATGTTGTAATTAGGATTTAGAGAAGACGGAGATGTGCTGCAAGACGGTTCCAGCGGAGAGAACAAGCTTTTAAACCATTTAAGCGCGATAAGACAAAAGAGAACGCTCTGTCTGTGAATGTCCTGATGCACACACGATGCGCAGAAAGACGCGCAACAGTATTGTGTGCACAGACAGCGCGCCGGAATTCTCTTTCTCTTTCACCATTATGCCAAAATGTCCGTTTTGTTAAGTATCCTCATAAGAGCAGTCAAATAATAATGCGCAGTTTTCTGCAATTGGGTCGGTTCATGTTCACACCGTAAACGAACCGTACCAGAGTTCGTTTGGAACCGTACCGAGACCACCTCTTCAGCTGGGTCTCGGTTCGATTGTTTGGTCCGCACCCGAGTGCGATTGCTGTATTCACACCAGACCAAAAGGTCCGCACCAAGGTGGGAAACGAACTAGAGTTTGATTCAATCAAACCAAACAAGGCAGGTGTGAATACACCCTAAGTCATTTTAACACACAAATTGTGTCATTTTAAAAAATAAAGCGAAAGGGCCAGATGCAAAATTATTAACCGTTTAATCAATAGTCGAGTACAGAATGCATGTGCACACAAAGTACAACACAATGTTTCAAGCTCAATGACTGGACAGACTCACTGTACTGGACATTATTCAGTTATTTACACTTCAACACCTAATTGATAATGCTGCTTTTGACAAAAGTTCATGAAGAGATAACAGTTCACAGAGTTTGCACTATGAATTAAATTAATGTAACAACTGACAAAATATATAAATAACACTGCCCTGTTTGTTTGAGAACATAGCAAACACTGCATACCATTCTCAGTGATGGTGAGTGTCAGCACTCAAAATGATGAGTTGAAAACAACACAACCTGTAAAAAGAGATGTTAAAAATGACACATGTTGTGTAGATTTTAACACATGTGGTGTGTGTGCTCAGGGACAACACATGTTGTGTAGATTTTAACACATGTTGTGTAGATTTTAACACATGTAGTGTGTGTGCTCAGGGACAACACATGTTGTGTCAAATTTAATACACAACCTGTGTCGATTCTTAACACATCTCTGTGTTTATAAGGACTACACATTTTGTATTACCTTTAACACAACTAATGTGTTATTCCTCTTACACAGAAGTGTGTTGAAACCTTTTACACACTAATGTGTTATAGTTACACAACTTGTGTCAGATATGTGTCACATGTGACTGTAGTCGGTGTGTATTTGCCAGAGTTACTTCCTGTGTTTTTACAACTGAGTGTTTGGATGAACACTGAAACGTATTGTTAACTTGTGTTTATGGAGTCCAGTGACGTTTAATAAAGAGTTTGTTTGAACATTTGGATGTTTTAGACATCATGAATCTACATAGACAAGCTCTTATTGAGAATTAACAGAGGTTTAGATGTGGATATTTCATTGAATGTGTTATTTGAAGTCACCAGAATCGTGATTAATGGCTCCTTTATTTGAGCTCTTGACCCTTTACTCTTCTTTTAGTTTTTCTCTGGCTGCTTTAACTGTATTTTAATGAAATACATTTGTTATGGTGAGAGAAAATATGATCAGATGTTTCTTGATGATGTCATAATCAACAAGTGCTGATCTGATCAAGTTTGTGAGTATATGGATGGTGTGCATTTAATTTATTAATGTGCTGTTAGTTATAACAATCTTGTGACACTGCATCATACTATCCAGCAGAGCAGAATAAAAAAAATAAATGTTTTTGAAAATTTTAATCTGCAGCAGAAACTAGTCAACCACAGACATCAAGAATCAGCGTATGAATCTCAACAATGGTGACAAACGAAAAGCTTCATGCCCCAATGCATGCTGGGAGTCATGGATGAGATTTGTACTATGGTGGCACCCAGCATGCATTGCGGCATGAAGCTTTTCATTTGTCACCATTGTTGAGATTCATGTGCTGATTCTTGATGTCTGTTTGATACCATAGTCTGTAAGGTTCTGTACGAACTGTGTATATAAAAATTAATTTTAATTTTCTTTATTTTACAAAAGCACAATGTTTTGATTTGATTGTTAGTGGACACATACAAACGTAGAAATATCACAGATTCTTTTTTTATATTTCTTTTTTCTGTATGACCATAAATGACGGAGTAATTTAAGTTTATAGTGCTACAATGTAGTAGGCTACATGGGGTTTAACCCTCTGAGGTCGGCAAACACGCCGGCGCGTTTTGCTGGATTTTCTCCACATTGTAGCACTATAAACTTAAATTACTCCGTCATTTATGGTCATACAGAAAAAAGAAATATAAAAAAAGAATCTGTGATATTTCTCCTTTTGTATGTGTCCACTTACAATCAAATCAAAACATTGTGCTTTTGTAAAATAAAGAAAATAAACGGTGTGCGTTCTGCCTCTCCGTCGCGGTGAACTTTTTTCTCTTGAGCATGTCTATAAACTGAAACAAAACTCAGCGAATACTTGTCACACATTTATGAGCCATATACCTTTATAAACATTTAAGTGTGTACTTTTAAATGATCGGATTCAAAACGAAAACAAATATTCTCTGTTTAAGTAATTTGTATAAAACCAACAAGATGTCCAGCTTCTCAAACGCTTGCTCGTTATATTTAATTTGGCCACGCCCACTCGCGCAAAAGAGATTCACATGCAAATCTCAACATGGAACGCGAACTCGCTCATTACCTCAACAACAAAACACCAAAACACTTCACTTCACTTTTCGTCTAGTTTGAAAGACGCGCCTGAGCTTACATTGGATTTACATCAGAAGATGAAGAACGCGATTTGAAGACAAGAAAGATGTAAGGTAAGAACTTCTTACATATTAGTTTGTTATTGTTGCATAAATGTCACATTGCAGTTGAACTGTTGCTAGATATATAGGGAATATTATAATATTTAGCCCCGTGTTTACTGTTACTGTGTTTGTGGATATCTGCTCAAACGTAGATATGTATATGGTAACCATAATGTTTTATATTTGAGCGCGATCGTGTTTGAATGTATCATATTTTGGATCGTGATCGCGTTTGAATGTATCATATTTTGCAGCGCGATCGCGTTTGAATGTATCATATTTTGCAGCGCGATCGCGTTTGAATGTATCATATTTTGGATCGCGATCGCATTTGAAAAGCAAAACGCACCAAACGGCTTCATGCTTTTACTATTATCTCATTTCATATCATCATAACGAATGGAAACATTTGAAGTAACATGATAATCAATATAAGGGTTAAAGATAGACTGGAAAACAGACAGTGTGTGAAAGAATACACAAATAACAACAAAATATTAATTTTGTATATTGTTTGCATAGGAGCAACATTACTGGGCAAATCATTAGGGCTGGGTGATATATCGCACGATATTGTTATGCGCATCTCATCAGTAAAGCCGGCTCCCTTGATTAGTAGTAAATCGCCATCACCTGCTTTCAGATGGAGCGGTGTTAAATTAACACTCCTGGGAGTGTATATGAGTCCACACTCAAGAGTGTAAAGTGTTAAAATATGAGTGTTAAATTAACACTCAAGAGTGTTAAAGTTAATGAGATCCAAACAATTTAAAAGCCATTCTTTTTTAAATCTCCTCATTTACAGTATTGTGCAAGGTTGCTCAGAATGACAGGGCCTGATAGCTCCTAATAGGGCCGTTAGGGGAGGGTCTTTGTCTTTCTCAGGTGTGAAAAGCTTACATATTAATGACCTCCGCATAGAGCTTTCTCACACAAGACCTGTCGTAAAAATTTGACATCAATATATTGTCTTATCTGAATGAGCAGTCAGGGTGATTTTCACATAGTTTTAGAGCAAATATTCTAGGCTACGTCATACCATTTTCAAAAGTCTTGTGAAGAAATAATCAGTATGGGTTTCATTGCCTTATTTCAGTGAGAATTTTTTTTTGTATTTTCACAAACCACGCATAAATGTCATTATCTCAAAACTACAAACTTTTACATACATGCTGCTGATATATTATTGTAGCAGAGTTTGTGCTGAATACAGTGTAATTAGACTTTAGCCATGAAAATGTCACAAGTAACAGAAATAACCAGAAATGTCAGAGCATGTCAGAACACCTCCAGGGCCCAGAAAACAGCTCATACCCCAGAGGGTTAACTGAAGGGGCCGTCCAGTCACGCTGAAATTCATGCTCAATGGCTTCAGTGAACATAAAGCCTGTCTACTTTGATTTGATTTGTCATCTCAAATATTTTGACACTGATGAGCAGTGACAGACCAATGAGGCAGCTCAGATGAGACAGCTCAGATGAGATGATCTTAGTGCTGTGCAATACCTTAGTGTTAATACTATATTAGGCAATTACATCTGTGACTTTATAGCTGGCTACAGCCATGCTCCAGCTATTTTTCACCCCATACTCTCTATCCAGCTGGATGTCGTTGGCCACACAGATTTTGCTATGAGTACATAACGTCAGTTGTTGGTAGTTACATGCCGCGTGCCAGTTGACACATTCATGGAAGAAGAATCATAGAAGTGGTGCAAGATTAGGGTTTTGGTTTGATTTAGATCGGTTTTATTTGGGGGGATTCTAATTATTGGCTGCCGGTATTTATTACAAAAAAATAAAAATGCCCCACATACTTGAGAATCTGCAGTGAGCAGTTTGTATCCTTTAGTTTGTCGGAGAGCAGCTGGACTCCTGATTCTCCCGGGTGATTGTAGCTCAGATCCAGCTCTCTCAGGTGTGAGGGGTTTGAACTCAGAGCTGAAGACACATAACCACAGCCTTCCTCTGTCACCATACAGCCTGACAACCTAAACACACACACAAAACATTATTTAAAGTATGGAATACTAAATATTAAATAATCATAAATCAACTCAAACCTCAGTATCTCCAGCTGACAATTTGGACTCTTTAGTCCATCAGAGAGCAGCTTCACTCTTAAATCCTGCAGGTCATTGTTACTCAGATCCAGCTCTCTCAGGACAGAGTTTGAGGATGTTAGAGCAGATGACACATATTCACAATCCTGAGCAGTGAGATTACAGCCAGCAAGACTGAAAAAGAGCAGAACAGATGGAAGTAAATTGTTTTAACTTCATTCCACAAATGCCATTTCAAAAATATCTGCTTAATTCTTATAAAATAAGTCAGACATTAAGAAAAAACAATCAGCAAAACAAAATCAGGATAAATTACTGTGAACAACAACAACAAAAAAATCCAAGTTAATTTAGAAAGAAGACATGATTTAACACTCACAGAGCTTTACTGCAGTTGATCACAGCTGGTATCAGTCTTCTTCTACCCTCATCTGATGTGTTGTATTTCTTGAGGTCCAGCTCATCCAGCACCTCCTCTGACATCTGAAGCATGTAGGCGATTGTTGAGCAGTGAGCAGGAGAGAGCTTCTTCTCTAAGTGTATGTCTGATTTCACAAACTCCTGAATCTCTCTGGACAGTGTCTGATCTTTCACTTCCAGCAGACAGAGGAACAGATTGATGGATCTTTCAGTGGAGAGTCCATGTCCATCTTGGATTTTCTCTTTAATGTACTGTGTGGTTCTCCTGATGCTCTCTGAGCTGTTCTCTGTGTGTGTCAGTAGATCCTGTAAGAGTCTCTGATTGGACTCCAGTGAGATGCCCAGCAGGAACCGCAGGAACAGATCCAGGTGTCCATTCTCACTCTCAAGGGCTTTATTGACTATTTCTCTATGCAGATTATGCACTACATCAAAAAACTGCAATGTATCAACAGGTTTCATTACATAATGGTAAAACAAATAGAAAGCAGCGAGAAACTCCTGAACGCTCAGATGAATGAAGCTGTAGACTTTCCTCTGATGAATCACAGATTCCTCCTTAAAGATCTCAGTGCAAATCCCAGAATACACTGAGGCGCCAGTGACGTCTATGCCGCTCTCAATCAGGTCCTCCTCATAGAACATCACATTGCCCTTCATCAGCTGTTTGAAAGCCAATTCAGCAAGTTTCACAATCACTTCTCTGTTGGACTGCAGGAGTTTCTCTGGATCTCTCTCTTCATACTTCTGATTCCTCATGTTGATCTGAATCAGCAGGAAGTGGATGTACATTTCAGTCAGAGTTTGAGGGATTTCTGCACTCAGATCTTCTTCCAGGAGCTTTTGAAGCACAGTGGAGGAGATCCAGCAGAAGACGGGTATGTGGCACATGATGTTGAGGCTTCTTGCTTTTCTGATGTGTGAGATGATTCTGCTGGCTTGATGCTCGTCACTGATTCTCTTCCTGAAATATTCCTCCTTCTGAGGCTCATTAAATCCCTGAATCTCAGTCAGACGGTTGATGTATTTGGAAGGGATCTGATTGGCTGCAGCTGGTCTGGAGGTGATCCAGATGAGAGCAGAGGGAAGCAGATCTCCTTTCATGAGGTTTGACATCAACTCACCCACTGATGAAGTCTCAGTTACATCAGAAACTTTCTGAGCGTCTGAAAACATCAGTGTGATTCTGCTTTCATCCAGACCATCAAAGATGAACACAACTTCACATTCCTCATAAATCTTTGGGTCCAGATTGTGAAGTTCAGGATGAAAGTCCAGCAGAAGTCTGTGAAGACTGTACTGATGATCTCGGATCAAGTTCAGCTCTCGAAATGGAAGCACAAACATGAAATCTACATCCTGATTGGCTTTTCCCTCGGCCCAGTCCAGAATGAACTTCTGCACAGAGACGGTTTTCCCGATTCCAGCGATGCCTTTAGTAAGAACAGTCTTGATTTGGTCTTTCTCCTCACATCCTGGTTCAGGTGAGGCTTTAAAGATGTCATTGCAGTAGATTGGAGTGTCTTGTGAGTGTTGTGTTCTGGCCGTTTTCTCCATCTGTAAAACCTCATGTTCTTCATTCACTCCTTTACTCTCTCCCTCTATGATGTAGAGCTGTGTGTAGATCCTGTTCAGGAGGGTTTCATTCTCTTGGAGTTTGTTTCCCTCAAATAATCTCTCATACTTGTTCTTCATGCTGGTTTTGTGCTGGTCTTTGAGTCTTTGCAGGTCTACAGTCTCCAGTGTGTGTGTCTGCAGGACTGCTTCAGTTTTGTCCTGACAGTGGGATGTAGAGAATGGCACAGATCTGATCAGCTCTTGTATCTCCGCCCTGCTGTAATTAAAAAGTAAAGAGCAGCAATTGCAGTCATTAGAATGACCATTAAATAACATCAGAAATATATTGGTTACTATATATGATTTTAGACCCCTCTTCATGTTAAGCATATGTTGCATACTCAATTTTTATTTTATTTCATGGTATTTCTTTCTTTTTCTTATTTATTGTTTTACTGAGTTTTTTCATTAAAATGAAATACAATAAATCAGCAAGTAAAGGTTTATACTAACGGAGGATCAGATATCACTGGTCCATCACTGAAATTAACGGGAAGCCTCATGGATTTGTTACTCTTCAGAGACACAGCGCTGGGTTCTGGAGACTCTGATCTCAGTCTCTTCCTCCTGCTGATGCTGACAAATGACAAACAAACAAAATGGAATTTTGGAGCACTACACAGCAAAATCCCCAGTGTTAAATTAACACTCCTCGGTGTACAGGTATAACTACAGAGTGTTAAAAATTAACACTGAAGCAGTGTTGAAGTTAATGAGATAATTAAGTGATTAATTACGTGATGATTGGCCACTAGTGGTGACACTTAATGTTAATAAGCAGAATCATTGAAGGAAAGAGAAACACAAGAACTACAACTGACTTGGAGCCTTTACACATTATTGCACTTATTATTACCAGTTTGAGCCTTTATTTCTGTCATACATCTACAAAAGTTATTGAGATTCAGCAGAAGTTTACACGGTAATGTTTAATGAAATGTTTCATTTCGTTTTCATTTTTAGTCACCATTATGGTGGTCAGTGTTTACTTTAGTTGGGCTCTTGACCCTTTAAATTTTTTATTGTTAGTTTTTCTCTGACAGTTCCGACATTGTGTTTATAAAGCACTTTTAGTACGCCAAGAGAAAACCAGTTTAACATTATCATCATGTTTGTGACCTTATTCACTGATGACGTTCAGAGTCAAAATCTATGACTTGTTACATTTTATTATCGGTAATTTGTAACACTGAGAGTTTATTGTTTGAGATTCAACAGCAATGTGAACAATTTTGAAAAAACTTTTGAGCAAAATCACTATTGTTTTTAAACACAGAGACATAAAGAATCAGCATATGAATCTCAACAATGGTGACAATAAACAAACTAGTGACAAACAGATCATCTATGAACATCACAAAACTAAAGTCATAATAAAACAAAAGCAAAATAAAAGCAAACAGGAAAAAACAATGAAAATTAAAGGACAATTCAGCTGCATAATTTATTCATGCTGCAATGCATGATGTCAGCCAGGGATGCATTTTGATTGGTGGCTCCCATCATGCACTGCAACATGAAACATTTGTGTGATTGTCACCATTGTTGAGATTCATATGTAGATTATTGATATCTGTGTGTGATTTAAATATGTCAGATTGTTTTAAGCACTGCTGGAATTAACTATTGTATTTTATATGAAAAAATCATTTGAATGTTGTGCAATAGTGTGTAATGGCTCGAAGTCAGTAGTTCTTGTGTTTCTCTTTTTTCTGTTTTTCTTGTTTCTCTTTCCGTCAATGATTCTTATTAACATCAGGTGTCACTACTAATGGCCAATCATCACTTAATTAATCACTTTATTATCTCATTAACTTCAACACTGCTTCAGTGTTAGTTTTTAACACTCTGTAGTTGGACCTATATGTACACCGAGGAGTGTTAATTTAACACTAGGGATTTTGCTGTGTAGCTATGCCGTATAACTAGAATGAGCACTATATAAACACTTATTTATTAATTAAAGGTGCTCTAAGCGATGTCGGGACTTCTTGTTGACGTTCGAACTGTTGTCAAACAAAACGGAGGCTAGCTAGACCCTCCCTCCTCCTCATCCCATCTCCTCCCTCCTCCCCTCCCTTCCAACATAAAGGAAAGTCAAAGTAGTCACTACAAACAAAGTTAAGTTTTACTGATACTTCATTCAATGTGTAATGTCGCCAAGTTAGAGGTGGAAAGTCCAGGGGTCAGAAAGTAAAAGTCCTGCCATATGTTTATTCCACCAATAAACTCACACAGCAAAAATTCCAGTGTTAAATGAACTCTCCTGGGAGTTTATTTGGCTCCAGACTCAAGAGTGTTAAAGTTAATGAGATAATTTAGTGATTGATTGAGTGATGATTGAGCATTATTGAAGACACCTGATGTTAACAAGCAGAATCACCAAAGGAGAAAATCTCATTTTTAAGTTACCAGTATGGTGATCAGTGTTGGCTTTAGTTGGGCTCTTGACCCTTAAACTAATAACATTATATTTTGTTTGGCTGTTGTGTGTGAGTTTTAACTGCCAGATGAACAACAAGAAAAGCTGCTCAGGTGGTGATGGTTATGTTTTGACATAATCATCATTTGAACTATCAATCTCTATTGTAAATGATCAAGCAAATTCACTGTAGGGCGACGATTTGTGTGAATGATTATTTTCACCCACTGTTTGTTATGAATTTGAATGTTCATTTATAGGCTATTGACAACTTTGACTAAATTTGTTTACGATGCCGCCGTTGTTTATGCTCACTGGGAAACGCGAAGCTAACGTTATCTTGTTATTATTGCGTCCTTGTATGGGAGCTATAGTTATAACCTCAGGTGGTGAAATGATTTTAAGATAATGTTTCTCTTTTTCTGCATTCTGTTCTGCAATATATATAAAAGCCAGAGGTGGAAAGTCCAGGTTCAGAAAGTAAAAGTCCTCCTCAGTATTTTGTTCCAATCACCTGGATTTGCTAATTCAGCAGGAGAGAGAACTAATTAGTGAAATCAGCTGCAGAAAAACGACAGTGTTAAATGAACTCTCCTGGGAGTTTATTTGGCTCTAGACTCAAGAGTGTTAATTGAAGACACCTGATGTTAACAAGCAGAATCACCAAAGGAGAAAATCTCATTTTTTCAAGTCGCCATTATGGTGATCAGTGTTGACTTTAGTTGGGCTCTTGACCCTTAAACTAAAAATGTTAGATTTTGTTTGGTTGTTGTGTGTGAGTTTTAACTGCCAGATGAACAACAAGAAAAGCTGCTCAGGTGGTGATGGTTATGTTTTGACATAATCATCATTTGACCTTGAATAATAACAAATTTTTAGAATCTATTTCAAATATGCTTCCATACATAACATCACGGTAAGAATATTGTATTTTGCTTTTAAGGTTAAGATAATGATTCTGCCCAGCAAAGTTGCAATTCCTGTTTTCTCTTTATTGTCTTTAATGGCTCTTGGAGCCAGAGCCACAGCCCAGAAATTGAATCGTTAGGCTGATTGGATTAGCACATATGCGTTTGAATGAATATGCTGATTGGATTGAGACTGGTAACACGCTGGAGTCTGAGGCGGGTTCCTTAACCTGTATACTTCATTTGCATGCTTTGTTCAGAGTCTCCACCTATATGTAATCCCTCCCCTCTTTGAAATGTATAAAAAACTATACTGTATAGAACTAAGTTAGATTGTTGGATGACTGCAGCAATGCTCAGCGAAGTCCTCAATAAAGAATAACATCTGCTTGAACGATATCCCAACATCTCCTGGTCTTGCTTCAATGAAGGAATAAAGTTTCCAACAACCTGATGCACAAAACTCATTTAGAGAGTTAGGTTTACCTTGTTGATTACAGCAGCCTGTGATTCTACAGTATACTATTTTCAGCATTTTCAATATAATCAAAAAGATTGTTTAAAAACTGTTCTGATCAAAAGACTTTTGAAAAAGTATTTTATTTGGACACACAGCTTCTGGAATACACGTAAATCACTTTGAATAAAAGCATCTGTTAATGCTGAAATGGCCAGTGTCTCACCTGGGGTCAGAGGTCACTGTTGCATCACTGGATCCAGACGGAAGTTTCCTCATGGATTGATCACTCTTCACAGACTCACAGCTGAATCCAGGAGATGGAGGACTCGTTTCAGAGGCAGTGTCCTCATCTTGTCTTTCAGTATGGAAACTCATTTTAGTTTTCTCCTGCTCTCATTTCTCAAAACAGATTTCAGACCTTTTGTGAAGAAAGATAGTTATTTTTAAATAGTTTCCTGTAGTACGATGTTACAATACAGCTACATCAAAGTATACATTAATTATTTTTAGAACATTGACCTTCCCCATATTAAAATGAACACATACAAATATATCTCATTGTAATCTATAAAATAAGGTCATTTTAAGTTTTTTTAAGGAATACTTGTTATTTTCTAAATATTTCTAAACCTTGTACAGAACCTTTTAATGCCCCTTTAACCCTTTAATGAACTTTTAACAGAACATGCAACTTCAATAAAATACACTTCTATCCTCTTCTTCAACAAGCTAATAAAATTATTAGGGTTTTGGATAAACATGCCCAGTCACAAAAACATTAAAGCCATATGGTGTGATTTCAAATGCCCTTATTGTGCCCGTTGTGAAAGGCACTGTCCATTCATAACAGATTATTTTGGCCATCATTACTCTAACATAATTGCTTTTACTTAAACAAATAGAAACAAATAGACTTTTAACTTAATTGTGTATTTCAGACTGACACTGTCACATGACAAAACCAATCATTAGACAAACTAAAATTCAATCACACTAGTGTGTGTGTGTGTGTGTGTGTGTAATAGTAACTGTACAGTTTGAAATGTAATAATTTACATTTATTTTAAGAGCAACATTTACAGCAGTCTTTAGTACTTTTAGCAGTCTAATACTAGTGATATTGCAAAAGCAGTGCTTAATACTGCATCCAGAATGTCTCAAATTTACCAGTTTACCAGTGATTGTTGATTCTGTTGCATAGAATATGCCTAGGCCTAAGTGCGTCATGACAAGCACACCTCATTTACTCGTATTTGTGCAACAGAAACAACATTCACTGGTTCATTGCATGTGAACATACAATATCACTGATCATTGATCATTCACACAATAATTCATTTGTGTCAAAAAAATAAATAATCTGATGGAGAAATAGGCCTATCTTCAAATTCAAAATGTTTATTTTGTTGTATGATCTAAAAATATCCAAATATAGGCAAATATATATTTTTTAATGATTATATAATATTATATAAAACAAACTATTGTTATTACTACATACAGATAGTTAGATTCTAATGTAGAAATATAATGATTTGTGTTTTAAATCCCATGTAAAGAAGAACATAAACCTAAATGGCGGAACATTGTTATATCACTACATGGTAAAATGAAGTACGTTCTGAACTTACCACACAATATGCGACCGTTTAAATATCCACACAGTTAACAGGTTTAAAGCCTCGGAATGGCGTCTCTTCTCTTCCGTCTCTTTTACTTTCGTTTCTACCGTGTGCTTCTACCTGGTGAAGGTGTGTCTTGTTTTCTTGTAACTCCACTAATATGAAAAACAAACTCACTCCCTCTAGTGGCGCAAAGAGTCATCACAGATTCAACAGGACTGTAATCAGATACCTGTGTGTGTGTGTGTGTGTGTGTGTGTGTGTGTGTGTGTGTGTGTGTGTGTGTGTGTGTGTGTGTGTGTGTGTGTGTGTGTGTGTGTGTGTTTGGGAATTGGTATATTAAAATATAATCATTAATGTCAAGGCAGCAACAAAACAAATTCTAAGAATTCCACTCAGAGATTATTAAAGTCAATATTATTAGTGAGCCAGTTTTTCTGGATTGCTTAAACACATTTGTCCGCTCTGACGTCACATTTCTGAAATAGTTAACACACAGGCTAAACCTGAAGCTCACTGCTGGCCAAATGTCTCATTTTCTTTGCAAAATTCTTTAACACTCACGAAAAATTAGTTTTTCTGAATTGCTAAAACACTAAATCCACTTCTCTGACACAAATTCTCAATAGCCTAAACCAATTTGTCAAATAAATCACTCTTTCTGTAAAACATTAAACAAGTTCAGATAGTTAAAACACTGTTTGCAGATCTCATGCACTCTTTTTGCAAAACTCGATTACACACAACAACTCAAAATTGTTCACTCTTATTTCTAATGATGTGACCAAACCATCTGTACAAAATACAAGATGATTGTCCCAAAACGATTCAAAATGTTGCACTGAATGTTGATACCAATAATGGATGCAAACAATATAAGAGGGAGAGGAGGAAGAGTATGTGTGTATAAGAGGAGGAAGAGTATGAGTATGAGGTGATGAACGAGGAGGAAGAGGAAGAGGAAGAGGAAGGTGTGGAGAATGTTGTCAAGGCTGGATCTGCTTCAGGGTTTTTCTCTTCTCCTGCAGAGATGATATTCTCCGGCCGGACCGACATGAAGACGTGAAGCTGAAGCAGAATAAATCTCTCTCACTGACCTTGATTCTGCAGTTGCTCAACTCTTCTGACTGTACTTTACAGTAACATGCTTTTAGGGCTGGGCGATATATCGCACGATATTGTTATGCGCATCTCATCAGTAAAGCCGGTTCCTTGATTAGTAGTAAATCGCCATCACCTGCTTTCAGATGTAGCGGCATTTACTACAAAGAGCCGTAGTTAACTGACAAGCTGAGCCATATCACATCAATATCGCGGACATATCGCCAGCGATAAGTAATGCGATATGGCTCAGCTTGTCAGTTAACTACGGCTCTTTGTACACAGCAAAAACTCCAGTGTTAAATTAACACTCCTGGGAGTGTATATGAGTCCACACTCAAGAGTGTTAAAGTTAATGAGATAATTAAGTGATTAATTTAGTGATGATTGAACATTATTGAAGACACCTGATGTTAACAAGCAGAATCACTGAAGGAGAAAAGCACAAATTCTAAGCCACCGTTATGGCGGTCAATGTTTGCTTTAGTTGGGCTCTTGAGCCTTATCTTATTAATTTTAGATGTTGTTTGGCTGTTGTATCTGAATTATAACTGCTAGATGAATGAAGAAAAAAAGTGATCTGATGGTGTTGGTTATATTATGACATTCATCATTTGAACTTAATCACTGAACTCTTTAAGATCCTTCTTTCTGACTTCAATATATGTTGTTGGTTACAGCATAACTGTGAATCTGCATAAATGCCTAGAATGTTTTATATAATATAAAGGATTTCTCAAAAGTTGTTTAAAAAAAAAGTCATTCTTTTAGGCACACACAGACGTCAAGATTCAGTCTATGCATCTCAACAATGGTGCCGAGCAGAATATTCAATTAGGAAAAGTAAATTACATAGACAATTCAGATCATAATTTATTCATACCGCAATGCATGATGGGAGCCATTAATGAGTTGTGATTGGTGGCAGCCACTGCAACATGCTTTATTATTGTCACCATTGTTGAGATTCACAGGCTGATTATTGATGTCTGTGTTTCTAAATAAATTCATTTGAAAGTCTTTTGATCAGAACAATGTTTATTAAATATTTTGGATTATAAGAAAAAAACTGATAATCATATGCTGTAGAGACACAAAACTGCTGCTAACAAGTTAAACCAAACTATCTCAATAAGTTTCATTTTTCAGATCACAGCATGATTATGTCAAAACATAACCAACACTATCAGATCATACTTTACTTTGTTCATTTAACTGTTATATATCAATAACAGCAAACAAACAACAGTAAAATTTAAAGTAAACATATAAGGTTCAAGAGCCCAACTAAAGCAAACACCCATCACCACAATGGTAACTTACAATTTGTGATTTTCTCCTTCAGTGATTCTGCTTGTTAACATCAAGTGTCTTCAATAATGGTCAATAATCACTAAATTAATCACTTAATTATCTCATTAACTTTAACACTCTTGAGTGTTAATTTAACGCTCATATTTTAACACTTTACACTCTTGAGTGTGGACTCATATACACTCCCAGGAGTGTTAATTTAACACCGCTCCATCTGAAAGCAGGTGATGGTGATTTACTACTAATCAAGGAACCGGCTTTACTGATGAGACGCGCATAACAATATCGTGCGATATATCGCCCAGCCCTACATGCTTTTCATTTACAGTTTTTTACTGGGTTTTTTTTTTGTGTGTAAGATCTGAAAGCATTGTTTGATTTTGCCAGAAGAGTCAGAGATTCTCTGAATGAGTTTTGAACGTTTGCTTTTGTGTTTAAGGTTTTGAGAAAGTGAGTGATGGTTTCAAGAAATGTGTTTTAGCAATTCAGAAAAACTGTAAAAACATGCAACATACGCACATTTTTCCATCAAACACTGCAACTTGAGGTCAAATTAATTTATTCTTTCAATCAATCATTACACAATTGACAACAAAATACAGCTAAAAAAATAAAATTATACTTTACAAACTCAACAGATATGCTGAATACTGTAAAAAAAAAGAGAAACTTATAAGTGGAAATATAAACAAACTTCACATGTACTCCATTCGTTCCTGACAGTTATGCCACAGGTTTTCATCAACATCACATTGGATGTTTTCTCTTGCAATACACGAGGGAAATATGTTGTATCCATCCCTGGCACCCGTTGCCAGGCAACCAGCATTCATCGTCTCCAGGAGGGACATCTGCTCATATGGCAGGGATGTCCTGCAAACCATTCATTCACAAGGCGAGACTGGTGGAGGGCAACGTTGTCCCAAATGATGACATACGAGTCATGGCAGGCCTCAACAGCTCTTTCTCTCTCTTCAGGGGGAACCAGTCTTTCAGTCAGTGCATCAAGAAACACGCACATACAGGCCTGAGGACGTGCAGAGACACTGAAAGCTGATGGGTTTGTAGTTTCTTCTCATAATTATGTGGATCTGATTATGTATGATCAGAAGGATCGTATATGCAAATGATCTTTATATTATGCTGATCTTTATATCAGCATAAATATGCATATATGATACAGTGATCTCTGGAAGCTCTTTTTTTATGTTTTATTTTTTATTGAACTTTCCAAATGAGAGAATTCAATAGCAACATCTTGACACATTTCTTTTACACATTTTCACATTATGTAAGTATAAATTGAAACAACAATCATTTAAATAAAAGAAACAAAAAAATGAACTTAAAATAAAATAAAATAAAGGGCATCACAAACATTCATTTATCAGAGATACAGTTTTTTGATTGGGCTTTTCAGTTTTTAAAACATTTACAGATTCTAAATACATTTTAAAGGCTGTTTAAAAAAATCATAATAACAAAAACTAATCGATAACATTTTTCTTTTGGAAAAGTCATTATTACGGATGACACATTTTTTTCTTCATTGCGTCATTTACATACCATTATGAATTTACATACATTTGAATATCCATTCGGATTGGTCAGTCATGAGTGCAACCTTTACACTGGGATTAAAGATAGAATAGGAAATAATACACAAATAACAACAAAATATTAATTTTGTATATTGTTTGCATAGGAGCAACATTAGTGGGCAAATCATTATAAACAACCAACTTAATCAGTTTCAACATTACTAACTTTCTCAGCTTCCCTCGCTAAGATGAGACACATGAGAGGATGTTATCAGATTAAAAACGGGAATAGTTGACCTGTTATGTAAAACCATGAATGACAGAACTGGTCATCTCGTTATTTTGTACATCTGTACATTTGTGCACCGGAAACCCTGTGCACAAATGTACAGGAATCTCAACTTTAGTTTCCTGTATATTTGTGCACAGGGTTTCCGGTCACAGCTGAACACATTGTGAATAGTTTTGTTTAATAATTTATATAGTCTATAGGTGTATATATATATATTTTATATGCATATACATTACGTAAAAATATATTCTTATTTCTTATTTATTTATTATTACAGGGACAGTGCATATTAATAAACATTTCTGCCAATATGCTAGAGTTAGCCAGAAGGCTATTTTTCATCTGCAGTCCCCGGACAGATGTTAAAAGTCACCCTAAAAGAGAGTAAAATTACATATAAAAAAAAAAAAATTGTACAATACATTTAGTAAGAAATTCTATTATGTTAAAAAATACAGTCGAAATACAGCAAACCAACAATCACACAAACATCTGACAAAAACATGACATATACACACACACAAGGCAAGAAGCCAGCAGTGGATAGAGCAGATCTGAAATTCAAGAAGCCATTTCTTTAAATGGTTCTTAAATGTACAATATGTGTTTAGATTTCTGATGATTAAAGGAATGCGGTTCCATTCAGTAGCCACTCGAACAGAAAAAGAAGTATGACCAAATACACTTTTTCTAAAGGGAATGACACAATCTCCCCTCGCTGCACCTCTGGTTCTGCTGTGATCAGCTGTACGGATGTTAACAAACTGGTGGAGTGGAGGAGATGATAAACCATGAATAATTTTGTATAGAAGACATAGATTTATTATCTTTGTATTGTCCATAATTTACACATATGAAAATATTTATACATTCTTTGTCCATGTTCACATTTTATAACATGGTATTATTGCAATTGTTACAGTAATATATTGATGCTTTTTTAAAGTTATTTGAAAAATAGAAATACAAGTAACTTAGGAATTTATATAAAAATCTATTGTTTTCGGCCAGATTTGGCAGGTGTGCACTAGTGTGATTTTAAAAACGAGGTATATTAGAGAGTATGTAATGATGCATCAGACTCAAGAGGATCCATTTGCAGCTTTTATTAACGGAGTCAAACAGGCAGGAGTCAACACCAGCAAACAGGACAATGGAGAAACGGCAGAGACAAACCAGATAACAGGCAATGGTCGGGGCAGGCGGTGAGAAGCAAGGTCCAGAGAACAACCCAAGTCGAGGTAGGCAGAGAACGATCAGAAACGGGGTACTCCAAGGTCAAGGTAATTAACAATCCACAAGTATAATAAACGCTCAGTAATGACAGCCAAGGCAAATCAAGACTTCGCACTGATGTGGTGCGTGGAAGTGGTTTATATGTGTGAGAATGAGATGCAGGTGTGTGTGGATGAGATGCAGGTGTGTGCGCAATAAGTCCCAGGTAAGAGGCTTATGGGAATTGGAGTTGGTAATGATTAATATTCCAGGGACGGATCCCTCCGGTGGTGAAGAGGAGGCGGTACGGGAACATCTTCTGTAACAGTTAAAGCAACTGCATGAACCGGCAATAGGGACGGGGGGGACATGACCCCTCCAGATTCATAGTGACCCGATCCGTCCCCCGCCCTCACTATCCCTACGAAAGGAGACAAAAATCGGTAAAACAGAGATTAATCAGTGTTTTCGCTATGTAGGTTACATTAGCCAAAGTAGTGTCCCGGCCCGCCGCTGCTTCAGAATCGGGTCGGGGCAGACGCAGGCTGACACATAATAATAATCTACACCGGTCACCATTACTTTGTACCCACATTCTGACTATACGCTGTTCTGTTGTCAATAAACACACGATGCCACCGACGTTTACGCTCTCCCTGTGTGTGTGTGTGTGTGTGTGTGCTACGACTCCTGAGTGAAGCCGGGGTCCTATGAGGAGCTGGTAGCTGCCTCAATCGTGCCTGTAGGAGCGGTAACCATAACGCATGAAGTGGCTAAGTGTAAACAGCCCCTATTTCTGAGCTGAGCCGGTGGTTTTCTGAACTGAAAAAAATCGACTGTATAAACGCCACATAAAGGCGATGAAGAGACAAAACTTCATGTCTCGTTTCAAAACAACAATCACCTCGTTTTTTCAAAAACCAAACAAATATTATTATTATTATTTGCACATAGGTTCTTTGCTTTTTTGTTCATAATGATAGACTTTGTATGCTGAGATAAGCAAATGTTTAAATAAAACATACTTTGCTGAAGACATGAAGTTTTGGTGGGTGATTGGCATACTAGTCAAATAACAGTCTGATCATGCATTGCTAGTGGTGATCAGGCTTTTGTTTACCTTTGTTCATTGTTGTTTATCCATGATTTCAAATAACAATCCCCCAATGGCTTTTTAATGCAAATCATTAGCCCAAATTACGCAAAGTTACTTGAGCACTAGTTAAAGCCCAAATTACACAAAATAACGAATTGAGTTTAAATAATTTCCTGACAACTTGGTCCCCCCCAGTTAAAAAATCCTATCTGCGCCCCTACACACACACACACACACACACACAGAGAGAGAGAGACAGGTATCAGAATACAGTCCTGTTGAATCTGCGATGACTCTTTGCGCCACTAGAGGGAGTGAGTTTGTTATTCATACGAGTGTGGAGTTACAAGTAAACAAGACACACCTTCACCAGGTAGAAACACACGGTAGAAACGAAAGTAAAAGAGACGGAAGAGAAGAGACGCCATTCCGAGGCTTTAAACCTGTTAACTCTGTGGATATTTAAACGGTCGCATATTGTGTGGTGAGTTCAGAAAGTACTTCATGTTACCATGTAGTGATATAACAATGTTCCGCCATTTAGGTTTATGTTCTTCTTTACATGGGATTTAAAACACAAACCATTATATTTCAACATTAGAATCTAACCAAAATGGCGGAAACGTTGACGACGTAAATTACTTCTGATATCCTGCGATTTAGCATATAGCCTACTAGGAATATTTTTATATAGTAGGCCTAATAATAATAGTTTGTTTTATATAATATTATATAATCATTAAAATTATATATATATATATATATATATAGGCTATATATAGAATATCCTATATTCAGATATTTTTTGATCAGGTAACAGCAAAATAAACATTTTGAATTTGAAGATATTTCTCCATCAGAATTTTTTTTTTTTTTACAAATGCATAATTGTGTGAATGATTAAATTAGAGGCAACATTAATAATATTATTATTGTATATATGTTCACATGTAGGCTAATGAACCAGTGAATGTTGTTTATGTTGCACAAATACAAGTAAATGAGGCATGCTTGTCATGACATAATCATGTCATGTCATGATATAATATATATATATATATATATATATATATATATATATATATATATATATATATATATATATATATATATATTCTGTGCAACAGAATCAACAATCACTGGTAAACTGGTAAATTCGACACATTCTGGATGCAGTATTCAGCACTGCTTTTGCCAGATCACTAGTATTAGACTGCTAAAAATATTAAATACAGATGTAAATTATGTTCTTAAAATAAATGTAAATTATTACATTTCAAACTGTACAGTCACTATTACACACACACACACACACACACACTCACACACACTGGTGTGATTAAATGTTAGTTTGTCTCTGCAGATTATTGTTTTGTCATGTGACCGTGTCTGTCTGAAATACACAATTAAGTTAAAGTTAAAAGTCTATTTGTTAATATTTGTTTAAGTAAAAGCAATTATGTTTATGATGGCCAAAATAATCTGTTATGAATGGACAGTGCCTTTCACAACGGTAAAAAGAAATTTGAAATCACAGCATTAATGTTTTTGTGACTGGGCATGTTCACCCAAAACCCTAATAATTAAAATTTTCTGTTGTTTACTTGGTGAAGAAGAGGATAGAAGTGTATTTGATTGAACAGAGTTGGAAACGCATGTTATGTTAAAGGTTCATTAAAGGGTTAAAGGGGCATTAAAAAGTTCCTTACAAGGTTTAAACCTATTGACATATTTAGAAAATAACAAATATTCCTAAAGAACCTTTAAATTACCATATTTTTTAGTTTAGAATGAGATATATTTGTTTGTGTTCATTATAATATGGAGAAAGTCGATGTTCTAAAAATAATTAAGATGTACTTTATTGCAACATCGTACTACAGAAAAGTATTTAAAAATAACTGTGTTTCTTCACAAAAGGTCTGACTTTGAGAAATGAGAGCAGGAGAAAACTAATATGAGTTTCCATACTAAAAGACAAGATGAGGACACTGCCTCTGAAATGAGTTCTCCATCTCCTGGATCCAGCTGTGAGTCTGTGAAGAGTGATCAATCCATGAGGAATCTTCCGTCTGGATCCAGTGATGCAACAATGACCTCTGACCCCAGGTGAGACACTGGCCATTTCAGCTTTAACAGATGCTTTTATGCAAAGTGATTTACAGTGTATTCCAGAAGCCTGCAGTGGGTGAGTGCTAATAAAGGCTACAGTTGCTTTAACGCCCAGAGAGTGCGATGATGGAGGATAAACTTGTGGTGCTCTCGCGGGTTACCAGGAGCTTAACGACTTCACGAACCGTAACTACCACAATGTTAACAGAAAGTAAAAAAAGTAAATAAAAGGCTGATTTGACATTTACTTGACTGACAGGACAGCTGTTTCGGTGGTTGCCTAGCAACATAAAAAACACAGCGCACTGCTCGTTCTGTGTGATCGGGGCAGTGCTGTGCGCCTCGCGTTTTCAAACCTGAAAAACGCTTTTGGTGTGACTGGGGCCTAAAGCAGTCTTTTAGTGCCGCTTTCAGAGCGGTCACGTCCGTAACGGAGAACTGTCTCATCCGTAACATTGCTTTTTCCCCATAAATGCGAACGCGAAAAATAAAATAAAATGAATATTATATGTTCTGTGGAGAGACAAACTTTCTTCATCCGGTGTGTAGTATTACTTTTGGTTTGCGCAGTGTAATTCACAGAATTGATTGCTCTGCTACCAGACTCTGTCATGTACCGTGGAGCTTGTGACTATCGGGCAAGCGCGCAGCTGAGAAGGCAGTGTGAGTGTCGCTTTCAAATCTGTCCCTGGGAAAAGTAACGATGTGCCAAATTGAAAAAGCAACTATGTTTAATTACCAAATTTTCAGTAGTTGCGCGTTACACTACTTGTACCCGAAAAAAAGTAGTTACGTTACTGTAACGCGTTACACAAAAGGAAAGTTTCCTGCTCGTGCTCATCCATTTAATGGCTGTGAATAGCGACCAGCATTATGTTTTTCATCTGTATCACAGAATAATCCCATGCGATATGTGCCATAGGCTAAATTAAGTGTTCTGGTTTAGGCTACGATATGAAATTTTATGTATTATTTAACAAAAATCCTGACCTTGCCTGATGGTCTGTGCTTGACTACATGAGACAGCACCGCAGTTCACTCCGACTCGCCCAGAAAAGCACACAATTTGTGAGAAATCAAGATTAACAAAAATACAACATAAAATATAGGCCTTATCCATATCTTCTTCTCTGAGGTGAATACCTGCTGTGTTTGTAGTTTTCGCGCTCACATCTGTCAACTGTCATTCTGATATTTAGCCTAACTCAGTGAAGAAAGTTCCTTGACTTTTGGGGGATTTTTTAGGCATTGTATTCGTATTTACTTAACGAATGAATGAAATAATGAATGAATCACTTGGCCTAGCCTACTACAGAATGCTATGGAGAAAGCATTCATTTGTTGACTTCATTTGTTGACTCCTTTCTTGTTACACGGCAAGGTTGGTGACTTGATCATTACACCAAAACAGGAAGTAAAGTATCTGGGATGTGTATTAGATAATAAATTGGCAGGAGAAAATATGGCTGTTTTAGTTCGTTAAAAAATATGTAATGGGATAACATTTTTAGCAAGACAGGCGGCTTTACTAAATACTTAAACTTTAAAAATGTTAGCTGGAACATTAGTGCAGGCACACTATGATTATGCTGCAACATTTTGGTTTAGTGGTGGTACGAAACGAACAAAAAATAAATTGCAAACTGCTCAAAATAAGCTATGCAGGGTATTATTGAAAGCACATCCACAGTTGCATCTAAATGGTGAATAATTTACCTTGTTGTGTAAAGCAGATAAAAGTTGAAAGTGATTTTAGAAAGGAAGTTAAAAAAAAAATTTTTTTTATCATTCATTTTAGTGCTGTAGTGTGAGATGCTGAACTTGATGGTGATTTCTCTCCATATATGATCTGTTCTGTTCTGTCATTTTGTAAACATAGAGGACCACAATGGAAATAAGCCTTTGGCTTTTCTGTGTATTTTATCCTCGACAGTTTATGAAATGATGTATGATCCCTCTGTGTACAAATTTCAATATTGTCTAATAAATCAATAAATCAAAATACTTCATCTCTTTCATCTCTCATGTTACTCTATTGGATTAACTTTTGTATTGCTTTATTGTAAATGGATTAAGATGAAAAGTATCTGCTAAATTAATAAATACGTGTAAATATATTGATAATTCTAGTTATACGGCATAGCTAGTGCTCCGAAATTCCATTTTGTTTGTTTGTCATTTGTCAGTATCAGCAGGAGGAAGAGACTGAGATCAGAGTCTCCAGAACCCAGCGGTGTGTCTCTGAAGAGTAACAGATCCATGACGCAACCCATACATTTCAGTGATGGACCAGTGACCTCTGATACTCCGTTAGTATGAACCTTTACTTGCTGATTTATTGTAGTGCATCTAAGATGAAAAATTATTTTAATGAAAAAACTCTGTAAAAAAAGAAATAAGAAAAAGAAAGAAATACCATGAAAAAAAAATTTAGTATGCAACATCATAAAATCATATATAGTAACCAATTTATTTCTGATGTTATTTAATGGTCATTCTAATGACTGCAATTGCTGTTCTTTACTTTTTTAATTACAGCAGGGCAGAGACACAAGAGCTGATCAGATCTGTGCCATTCTCTACATCCCACTGTCAGGACAAAACTGAAGCAGTCCTGCAGACACACACACTGGAGACTGTAGACCTGCAAAGACTCAAAGACCAGCACAAAACCAGCATGAAGAACAAGTATGAGAGATTATTTGAGGGAATCAAACTCCAAGAGAATGAAACCCTCCTGAACAGGATCTACACACAGCTCTACATCATAGAGGGAGAGAGTAAAGGAGTGAATGAAGAACATGAGGTTTTACAGATGGAGAAAACGGCCAGAACACAACACTCACAAGACACTCCAATCTACTGCAATGACATCTTTAAAGCCCCACCTGTACTAGGATGTGAGGAGAAAGAGCAAATCAAGACTGTTCTTACTAAAGGCATCGCTGGAATCGGTAAAACCGTCTCTGTGCAGAAGTTCATTCTGGACTGGGCTGAGGGAAAAGCCAATCAGGATGTAGATTTCATGTTTGTGCTTCCATTTCGAGAGCTGAACTTGATCCGAGATCATCAGTACAGTCTCCACAGACTTCTGCTGGACTTTCATCCTGAACTTCAAGATCTGGACTCAAAGATTTATGAGGAATGTAAAGTTGTGTTGATCTTGGATGGTCTGGATGAAAGCAGAATCACACTGATGTTTTCAGACACTCAGAAAGTTTCTGATGTAACTGAGACTTCATCAGTGGGTGAGTTGATGTCAAACCTCATGAAAGGAGAGCTGCTTCCCTCTGCTCTCATCTGGATCACCTCCAGACCAGCAGCAGCCAATCAGATCCCCTCCAAATACATCAACCGTCTGACTGAGATTCAGGGATTTAATGAGTCTCAGAAGGAGGAATATTTCAGGAAGAGAATCAGTGACGAGCATCAAGCCAGCAGAATCATCTCACACATCAGAAGAGCAAGAAGCCTCCACATCATGTGCCACATACCCGTCTTCTGCTGTATCTCATCCACTGTGCTTCAGAAGCTCCTGAAAGAAGATCTGAGTGCAGAAATCCCTCAAACTCTGACTGAAATGTACATCCACTTCCTGCTGATTCAGATCAACATGAGGAATCAGAAGTATGAAGAGAGCGATCCAGAGAAACTCCTGCAGTCCAACAGAGAAGTGATTGTGAAACTTGCTGAACTGGCTTTCAAACAGCTGATGAAGGGCAATGTAATGTTCTATGAGGAGGACCTGATTGACAGCGGCATAGACATCACTGATGCCTCAGTGTATTATGGGATTTGCACTGAGATCTTTAAGGAGGAATCTGTGATTCATCAGAGGAAAGTCTACAGCTTCATTCATCTGAGCGTCCAGGAGTTTCTCGCTGCTCTCTATGTGTATTACTACCACGTAAGCAACACTGCTGACGCATGTTTAGATTCACTGCATAATTTACAGAAAAGAGCAATAGATAAAGCCCTTGAGAGTGAGAATGGACACCTGGATCTGTTCCTGCGGTTCCTGCTGGGCGTCTCACTGGAGTCCAATCAGAGACTCTTACAGGATCTACTGACACACACAGAGAACAGCTCAGAGAGCATCAGGAGAACCACACAGTACATTAAAGAGAAGATCAAAGATGGACATGGACTCTCCACTGAAAGATCCATCAATCTGTTCCTCTGTCTGCTGGAAGTGAAAGATCAGACTCTGTCCAGAGAGATTCAGGAGTTTGTGAAATCAGACAAACACTCAGAGAAGAAGCTCTCTCCTGCTCACTGCTCAACAATCGCCTACATGCTTCAGATGTCAGAGGAGGTGCTGGATGAGCTGGACCTCAAGAAATACAACACATCAGATGAGGGTAGAAGAAGACTAATACCAGCTGTGATCAACTGCAGAAAAGCTCTGTGAGTGTTTAATCATGTCTTCTTTCTAAATGAACTTGCATTTTCTGTTGTTGTTGTTGTTCACAGTAATTTATCCTGATTTTGTTTTGCTGATTGTTATTCTTAATGTCTGACTTGTTTTATAAGAATGAAGCAGATATTTTTGAAATGGCATTTGTGGAATGAAGTTAAAAAAATTTACTTCCATCTGCTCTTTTTCAGTCTTGCTGGCTGTAATCTCATTGCCCAGGATTGTGAATATTTGTCATCTGCTCTAACATCCTCAAACTCTGTCCTGAGAGAGCTGGATCTGAGTAACAATGACCTGCAGGATTTAAGAGTGAAGCTGCTCTCTGATGGACTAATGAATCCACACTGTCAGCTGGAGATACTGAGGTTTGAGTTGATTTATGATTATTTAAGATTTAGTATTCCATACTTTAAATAATGTTTTGTGTGTGTGTGTGTGTGTGTTTAGGTTATCTGGCTGTATGGTGACAGAGGAAGGCTGTGGTTATGTGTCTTCAGCTCTGAGTTCAAACCCCTCACACCTGAGAGAGCTGGATCTGAGCTACAATCACCCGGGAGAATCAGGAGTCCAGCTGCTCAGCGACAAACTAAAGGATACAAACTGCTCACTGCAGATTCTCAAGTATGTGGGGCATTTTTATTTTTTTGTAATAAATACCGGCGGCCAATAATTAGAATCCCCCCAAATAAAACTGATCTAAATCAAACCAAAACCCTAATCTTGCACCACTTCTATGATTCTTCTTCCATGAATGTGTTAACTGGCACGCGGCATGTATCTACCAACAACTGACGTTATGCACTCATAGCAAAATCTGTGAGGCCAACGACATCCAGCTGGATAGTGAGAATGGGGCTAAAAATAGCTGGAGCATGGCTGTAGCCAGCTATGAAGTCACCGATGTAATTGCCTAATATAGTATTAACACTAAGGTATTGCACAGCACTAAGATCATCTCATCTGAGCTGTCCCATCTGAGCTGCCTCATTGGTCTGTCACTGCTCGTCAGTGTCAAAATATTTGAGATGACCAATCAAATCAAAGTAGACAGGCTTTATGTTCACTGAAGCCTTTGAGCATGAATTTCAGCATGACTGGACGGCCCCTTCAGTTAATGATCATAAAGTGTGAGATAAGATGTAAGTAGCTAAACTAAATGAAACATATTTATATTTGATAGGAATATGATCAATATGAAGAATAATATTTCAGAGGAATCAAAATTTTCTCATGGGTGCTTCTTCAAAACTTAAAATAAATCATTCCATTTTTACGCTGATGACACCCAATGTTATCTGCCCATAAAGCAAAATTTGGATGGTTTGGATATTCATAAGGCCTGTGTGTCGGATGTAAAGGCCTGGTTGTATCTACATTTTCTGAATTATAATGGACCTTCAGATCTTTTAATACTCCCAAACTAAACCTTGGTGGGCTGTCTTCTTGTGTGAAGCCATGGGTGAAAAATCTGGACTTTGTGTTTGATGAATCTCTGAAATTAGATAGGCAGATGAATTCAGTGGTGAAATCATGCTTTATTCAGCTCCGACTTTTATCGATAATAAAGACATTCCTTTCTTTTAAAATTTTTGAAAAAGTAATTCTGTGTTTGACTAGTTTCTGCTGCAGATTAAAATTTTCAGAAAACATTTTTTTTTTTATTCTGCTCTGCTGGATAGTATGATGTAGTGTCACAAGATTGTTATAACTAACAGCACATTAATAAATTAAATACGCACCATCCATATACTCATAAACTTGATCAGATCAGCACTTGCTGATTATGACATCATCACTAAACATCTGATCATATTTTCACTCGCCATAACAAATGTATTTGATTTAAATACAGTTAAAGCAGCCAGAGAAACACTAAAAGAAGAGTAAAGGGTCAAGAGCTCAAATAAAGGAGCCATTAATCACGATTCTGGTGAGTTCAAATAAAACATCCAATGAAACATCAACATCTAAACCTCTGTTAATTCTCAATAAGAGCTTGTCTATGTAGATTCATGATGTCTAAACCATCCAAATGTTCAAACAAACTCTTTATTAAACGTCACTGGACTCCATAAACACAAGTTAACAATACGTTTCAGTGTTTGTCCAAACTCTCAGTTGTAAAAACACAGGAAGTGACTCTGGCAAATACACACCGACTACAGTCACATGTGACACATATCTGACACAAGTTGTGTAACTATAACACATTAGTGTGTAAAAGGTTTCAACACACTTCTGTGTAAGAGGAATAACACATTAGTTGTGTTAAAGGTAACACAAAATGTGTAGTCCTTATAAACACAGAGATGTGTTAAGAATCGACACAGGTTGTGTGTTAAATTTGACACAACATGTGTTGTCCCTGAACACACACACTACATGTGTTAAAATCTACACAACATGTGTTGTCCCTGAGCACACACACTACATGTGTTAAAACTGACACAACATGTGCTGTTCCTGAGCACACACACTACATGTGTTAAAACTGACACAACATGTGTTGTCCTTGAGCACACACACTACATGTGTTAAAATCTACACAACATGTGTTCTCCCTGAGCACACACACTACATTGTGTTGTTTTCAACACATCATTTTATAAGAGCGCGCCGACACTCACCATCACTGTGAATGGTATGCAGTGTTTGCTATGCTCTCAAACTAACAGGCCAGTGGAAATACAAGTTATTTATATACAATATTTTGTCAGTTGCTTCATTTTAATCTAATTCAAAGTGCAAACTCGGTGAACTGTTATCTCTTCATGAACTTTTGTCAAAAGCAGCATTATCAATTAGGGGTTGAAGTGTGAATAACTGAATAATGTCCAGTACAGTGAGTCTGTCCAGTCATTGAGCTTGAAACATTGTCTTGTACTTTGTGTGCACATGCATTCTGTCCTCGACTATTGATTAAACGGTTAATATTTTTGCATCTGGCCCTTTCGCTTTATTTTTTAAAATGACACAATTTGTGTGTTAGAATGACTTACACACACATTTATTGTGTTAAATTTGACACAACATGTGTTGTCCCTGAGCACACTCACTACATGTGTTAAAACGTGTCATTTTTAACACACCTCTTGTGTTGAGTGTGTTGAAGCACTCTGGCACAGCATTCTCTACTGTTATTTTATTGTTTTATTTTTTTACTACTGTGCTTTTTGTGTTTGTGTTTAATGGTGCTGTATAAAAAATTGCCATCTTTGCTGCTTCTACACTTTTGATGATCAAACATTAATAAAATGTGCTGTCCATTTGTCTCTTTCTAGTGTGGATCATGGAGGCAATTTCAGAATCACTCCAGGACTGAGAAAATGTAGGTGTTTTTCTCTTTCACACACAGAGTCTGAAATTGTCCTTCACTTTTAATCTCTCTTGTTGTCCTCAGATGCCTGTGATCTCACACTGGATCCAAACACAGCAAACACTCAACTCATTCTGTCTGAGGACAACAGAAAGGCAACATGTGTGAAAGAGCAGCAGCCGTATCCTGATCATCCAGAGAGATTTGAGCACAACGAACAGGTTCTGTGTGGAGAGAGTCTGACTGGACGCTGTTACTGGGAGGCTGAATGGAGCGGATATAAGGCAGATATAGCAGTGACGTATGAAGGAATCAACAGGAAAGAACAGAATCACAGTTGGTTTGGATGCAATGACAAATCCTGGAGTCTCTTCTGTACTGTTAATGTATTCACTGTCTGGCACAATAATGTGAACAATACCATACCTGCCCCATCACCCTTGTCTAAAAGAGTAGGAGTGTATGTGGACGTGTCGGCCGGCACTCTGTCCTTCTACAGTGTCTCTGACACACACACACTCACACACTTACACACATTCAACACCACATTCACTGAACCCCTCTATGCTGGATTTAGGGTTCATGACTCAGTGTCTCTGTGTCGGATTTAACAATCTGCTGTGAGAAACACCTGAGACATCACATCTGACTTCAGCAGCGCAGGGATCCAGGCATCCATTTACGAGTGCTGCAATATTTCATGTACTACTCAAAATAATGTGAGGCAGCTTTTATCACCAACTATATTAGTTCATGAAACTTGTCTTTTTTAAACTACAGTTAAGTTGGCTACAAGGAAGGAAAACTCCATAATAAGTGTGACAGATATATATTTACAATGTGAATTAATGTATTTCACTAATGATCCTTCCTGTCAATTTTTATTTATTTACCTTACACTAATTTGTTTAAGAAAACGGTTTCATTTGGTTTTGAACATCATGAGTGTTCATTTGAAAAGGGAGTGTTATGATGTATTTGTAGTGACGTCATGACGTCATTAGCGTTCGGATCACACTGCGTCCTCAGACTGCTTTGATACCCAACCAACTCACAAATTGCCTCTTTTGTTGATCTCTCTGACCTGTGTGTATTTTGCAAAGTTGAGGAAGAAACTTTGCTTCATTTATTCTACCACTGTAATCAGGTTAAGCCTCTTTGGGAGAGATTTGGTTGTTATCTTTCTCACTTTATCAAATGTGATTTAAACTTTTCATTGAAGGATATATTCCTCTATTTTTCTGGGAGTGACTATGCTATTGATAATGTTGTTAATTTCTTTGTGTTGCATTGTAAATTTTTTATTCACAAAAACAAATTTCTCAAGACTTTGCCTAGATTTGATTGTTGTAGTTAGAGGTAGTCTTTCAATATAAGCCTATAAAGTTCTGAAAGTTTAAGTACATCATATTTTAAGCACTTTAATCCAGTCATTTCAGGTCCCTGTGACTCTTGACTGAGAAAACCACAAATGTGTAACAAAGCAAAATAAATCCAATAACATTTCATGAAAACTCCTTGTGTGTTCAGATGTGTTTTATTCAATGTTTAAATTATTTGCTTACATCAAGTATTGGAAGGACTTCTGCCTTTTCTGTGAGTACGACTTGTTCATTCCTGTAAAACTGCTTAGTTTATCAACATAAGTGAATTTTCCCTCCCTGTTCTTTTCAGAACGTGTGATCCTGAATCCAGGTAAATTATCAAGTACACTCTACAGATCTTTTTTTAAGTTGCTAGAACTGTGTGTGTGTGTGTGTGTGTGTGTGTGTGTGTGTGCATACAGAGCATGTCACTCATCAGTGTGTTTGTAGTTTGTTCATGTGAGCTGCATGTTCTCATTCTCATATGAATGATTGTTCAGAGTAATGTAATTATATATTGTCTCCTGCAGGGGGAACTGGAGGCTTCAGTCAATAATTTCTTAATAATTAGTAAATAAAACAAAATAAAGTCTAGAACAAATCATAACTATCAATTAATTATCCCTTCATCAGACCGAGCAGAGATTGAGGAATTAGAAAAATATATTTTCTTTATTTCTCACATGTGTATGGGATCATTCTGTGATTTTTTTTTTAAGCTTGATGATGGTCTCTGTTATTCACTGACATTATATGCACACGTGCAAGCAGTATATTTACTTGAAAAATTATACTTTTGTTGTTCCAAAAAGAAAGAAGGGCTTACGACATTAGAGCAACACCAGGGTGAGTAAATGATCTAACCCTTTCACTCTAAAACAGCCCTTTAAAGGTGCTCACTTTACTCACTATAGCCCTATTCGCACTGGATTAGTATTATATGGGGACCTTGTGATTTAGAAATCCCCACCCACCCCCACATCTGAATTTCGTGTGTCGCATTCGCACGGGATAAATGAAGCCTGCACTCTTAGAAGAAAAGGTTCTATATAGAACCTTAAAAGGTTCTATCAGGCGCTACGTATTTGGAACCCCTAAAAGGTTCTATATAGAACCCTTTTTAAGGGTTCAATCAAAAGAACCCTTTAGGGTTCTTTGTAACCAGGAAAAAGGTTCTATATGGAACCTTTTAGGGGTTCATTCATTATCATTTGTTTTGTCCTTTCCGGATTAAATATTTAATATTATTGACAAACATCAAGACCCTAAAATGTAAAAATGTAATTCACATAAAAAAGTCACCCATGAATACTGAAAAAAAGCACACCCAAAGTGCATAGAACTAGTAATTTATTTATATTAACAAAAATAATTACTATTACTGAAAGAATGCTATACTGTAATTTCAAGTATTCAAGGCTTTAAATGTACAAATCAACATTAAAACATCAACCATTTAAAAAATATCTCATAAATAATGAAAATAGAGTTTCACCTAGGCTACATCTACATATTACAAAATAAGTCCATAAAATGTACAAAATTACATTAATCTATCACTAATAAATAATGCAAATATACAGATTCATCTAAATTCCCATCAGTGTTAGAACAACATCAAGTTCCTCAAAACTACAAATCCATATTAATATAACTCACAATGGAAATATACAGATATAGAAGTACTTCAAATCTACAAATTCATATTAATATCACTCATAAAGAATGTGAATACATAGATTAAAATTCAGATCAGCATTTCAGAACATCAAGTACTTCAAATCTCAAATTTTACATTAATATCACTCATAAAGAATTGTAATTACAGATTCAAATTCAGATCAGCATTTCAGAATAACATCAATCGCCTCATATTTACAAATTTACATTAGCACTATTCATGACATATTAAAGTATTATGATAATTGATTATACATTTTGAGCACTGGGACAGACAGTTTTTTTTTTTTTTTTTTTTTGGCTGCTGGGGAGTTTAAACAGGTAGTGCTCAACAAAATTCATTGTGTGAGTGATGTGCTTGGGGTATTCCACACTGAATACAAAAGAGCAAAGAGGCACTCCATTGCCTCCATCACTGGTTGATGGTTTGGAGCCATTTGCAGACATCTTCTAATCTTGAAAAGGAAAACAGAAAGTTACTATTAATTTCACATCATGTAAATGTCACTACTTTATTAACCTCTTAGTCTACCATGAAAAAAAGTAAAGTTGTATTCTGTAAATGTAAATATTAAAGTAAATATTAGTGGAATTTCTAAATAATTTATTGATTATTGATTGATTGATTTGAACAGGCAATTTAAACATGTTGCTGAGGGAAAAAGGCTCCAGCCTCCCCACAACCCTAAAGAGGAAAAGTGATTTAGGGAATTAATGGATGAAGGGAGATAAGAACATGTGAATAGACCCTAATTGTACAGTCTACAAGCAAGTGCATTCCAAGTAAAGATACAGTGTCAATTTAATACACTTGTTATCAAGGCTGATTAATTGTAGTTAAAGGGATAGTTCCAAACAGTTAACTGGAACCATTGACTTTCATAGTATTTTTTTTTTTTCCTACTATGGAAGTCAATGGTTCCAGTTAACTGTTTGGTTACTGACATTCTTCAAAATATCGTCCCTTGTGTTCAGCAGAAGAAAGAAATTCATACAGGTTTGAAACAACTTGAGGGTGAGTAAAGGATGACAGAATTTTCATTTTAAAGTGAACTATCCCTTTAAGCTGTGCGTGCTTAAGAAACAGCCGAACCCTGGCCTGTTTCCAGTTCCTTAGACACCACTTGACTTGAACATAAAATAATCATTCATAAAGTTTGAAAAGGTTGAAGTGAATCACAAGAGTGTTCACATTGGGCTGTTTACAATTATCTAGCATCATAAAAGCATTCTGAACCGAAGTGCGAGTGCATTAACCACTAGCTGCAGGCCAGGGGTGGTTCTAGGATTTCACCTTTAGGGGGGTCGATCAGTAAACAAGAGAGAATGATAAACTTTACTGAAGAAGCAGCACTGGCCTGATCGTTCAGATAGCTGATTATAGTTTTAGGGGGGCTGAGACGAAAAATATGGGGGTTGAAGCCCACCTAAAAATGTCTAGAACCGCCCCTAAGCTGAACGCACAAGCGCTCTGTTCTGTTCTGTAGGGCTGTTCTTCGTGACCATTTGAGTGTGCGGTCAAAAACTAGCTTAGAGCACTAACGTTATCTGCAGTTAAAAACTAACTTAAGCTTAGGATCAGAAAACACAAAATGTAACAGTTTGCAACAAGCACAACACAACTTACCGATGTAAGGCAACTTGTGACACTGTCGCGGTTCAGACTCTTTCGTGTTTTAGTGTAAATCCGCTGTAGAAACATTGACAACTTCATTACTAATGGGTTTAAAGCTTCTAACAAGTAAATTACTTAAAAAAAATCGATGTATTTCTCTGACTTACCACAACAATATTTCCGTCGGACCATCCATTTAAATCAGCAGACGGGGATCAGTCCCTTCTCGATCGTTGGAATTCAAAAATGTGACGTGCGCTGCACTGCACTCGCGAGACAGCGCTGCGTGAATATGCTCGAGCAAATGCAAACAAATTGTTTACTTTGTAAAATTAATGAAAATAATGAGTTTATTACTTCTTTTTGTTTATGTTTGCTGTTCAACAGATAAAAAAATTAAATCCATAATGCAAAATTGTTTAGTGGTACAATAATTTCACATTAATGACAAAGAATGAAATGAAAGAGCAGCAAACAAGACTAAGTAAGACAAGACGTAAGCCTATTCCGCTATAAATGGCTTAGAATGAGCCCTTATGTTTGTTTTTGTACTGAGTAATTTCTTGTTATGATGATAATAATGATGATGATTATGATGATGACGATAAGGTCAATATAGGGGTGTGCGATATAGCTAAATCGTCTGCGATAATATCGTATTTTTTGTTTTAACGATGTGCGCTTTAACATTATCAAGTATATTTCAAAAACTAAACAAATCGTGCCTACAGAGTGCACGCATCTAGGCTAATGTAAAGTTACATGATGAAGTCTAGCTATACTAGTGCGCGTGTGCATTTTGAGTGCGTTCTTTCACTGCATTATTCAGTGTATTCAAATGCATTTATGAATGCATGCGAATGATCACAAAATTCAAGATATGGGTGTTAGAAAATGTATATATTTATATCATTTTATGTAGTTAATCAATATCACACGAAGAGTGCCATTTCAGTTTTTCTCCTCCAAAAATGATGATTAAAATGTGATATTAAGTTACTACAACAGATAAACAACAATTTAATTACAACTACAAAATGTTGCAGAGTAATGTAATATATGAATGAATAATAGCCTAAAGAACCTTTGTGCCAAAAGGGTTCTTTCTTGTCATTATAGAACCTTTTTAGCATAAAAGGTTCTTTGGAGTTGAGTAAAGAACCCTATGGTTCTATATAGAACCCCAATGAACCCTTTTTTCTAAGAGTGTGTGATTTTACTTGAATTTACTGACTCCCATATTTGATGTCAATAGGCTATTGTTTGGAAATGTCTTGTCGTGCTGTATGATATAACATAAACAGAATAATGTTCCTTACCGCATGCTGCTATACATGACATCCATCTCCATCTAATCATTATTTTTGTTTTTGCTCTTCTGATGGTTTCCAGCTTTCTCTTTCTGCAAATTGTATAGTTTTATGGTGTAGGCTATAGCGATATGACCCAGCACCCAAAATACTATCAAACGCAGCCTCCATTCTTCACAAAAGATGGATAAAAAACGCACAGGAAACAAAAACCTTGAAAAATGATAAAAGACCCCGCCAAATCACAGAGATGCCGATTCGCACGGGACTAATACGTCAAAATATGGTCGGTCATTTGCGGAGGAATTTTTACTTTACAAATCACAGACATGGCCGATTCACACGGGATTAATATCACAGACAACCTCCGCAATTATTACAAATTACTAGAGGTCACCAGGTAATACTTATCCCGTGTGAATAGGGCTTTTGTCCTCATGCAGAAGGTTTAAAACTCAAACTGATCCTCAGAAAGCTGTACAAGTATACTCACACACACACACACGCACACACACACACACACACACACACACACACAGAATTTGTAGGGGATCTGATTGGCTGCTGCTGGTCTGGAGGTGATCCAGATGTGAGCAGAGGTGCAGAGCTCTCCTTTAATGAGGTTTGACATCAACACACCCACTGATGAAGTCTCAGTCCCATCAGAAACTTTCTGAGCATCTTTATTACACCGGAGAGCCACTAATACAGACACAAAATACCAGCCCAGTAGCAGAAAAAAAGTTATTAAAGATCAGAAATCATTACTCCATCACTACTGTTGATCAAATACAATTTATTTTGATTTGAATACTACAGATATTTTATAATCAGAAAAGCAAAGCCTTCCAAGACAGCAAGCAAACTACTTTGTGATGCTGAAAACTATATCACCTGATCATCTTTGTTTCTGTCTTTCTTTGCAACAACTTGTACGTTTAAGTAAACACTGTTACAAAGACCACAAACTCACATAAAAAGCCAAGAGTCAAACTGCCCAACTAAAGGAAACACTGATCACCATAATGGTAACCATATATTTTCAATAAAACATCAACATCTGTTAATTGTCAAAAAAATAAAAAATTCTGTAGACGTCTGCCAGAAATAAAGTCAGTCTGGTTAGTAATAAGTGAAGCGGGTAATGCTGTTTGTGGAGTTGCTTAATCCTCCTCTGCTGAGATCTTCACAGATTTAATGTATTTTATTTGTAGTTGATTTCAGGCTGTCTTTAAAGTCAGTTGTAGTTCTGTTTAATTTTCTGAGAGTGCAAGCATGATGTTGAACCAATGCGGTTAACATTGACACATTAACATTGATTTAACATAGTTTCAATGGTTGCTTGCTATATGTGTTTTTTCATAAATTACTCTCGTTTGCACAGAAACTCACACACTCCGAATATATAGAAATAATGATCCATCAGTTATCTATATTTATCAGTCCCTAAACAAACCATTCACAGCATAACATGCTAAATGAGTAAATGTAAATAACATAATCATTCATCATCCTCTACCATTAATGATTGGTGTTTAATTTCAACATCTAACACCGAATTTTGAAAATAATTATAACAAATAAAAACAAAAACATTAAAATGTAACTGCTCAAACAATAATATGTCACCCATTATACGCCATCAGTAACAATCATAATTTTATCAAACTAAATTATAAGATCTCATCAGGCATCACGTTAGGAGACTCCCTTTACTTTATTTATTTATGGCTCTATTACGGTAGATGTGACTGTACTTTATCCTCACTGAATTTTAATTTAACTGCAAGACTTAATATTATTGTGGCAGATTGTTGATTAGACCGTGTTTATGTTTTAAAGTCCTTGTTTAGAGATGAAGAAGGGCTGAAGATGGAGTCACGACCCTCATAGATATCCCAGAAGCCTCTGAGCACCTTACAGTAGCGGAGCCGTCGTCCAGAGACAGACCGTCCCATGTGATCGAGAGAAACTCTTCCTTATCGACCAGAACCCGCTTGAAGAAGAGAGAAAAGAGAGGGTGTTTGTTTTATACGAGACAAGCAAATATAGCCATCAAAACAAAAAATATTACATAAAGCAATGAGTATAATAAATATTATAGTATATTTAATACCAGAACAACATAAATTTTCATTATATAAAACACAAGCTTGAAAACAATGATCCGACTTGTTAACCAATCTCACAGGTAAAAGTAACTGTTTTTTGTCTGCATGGAATCACTACGATAAACTTCAGAGAGCAGCACTAAATCATAACCCAGTATTCATAGTTTTTCCTTTACCTTCCTGAAGTTTCAAATCAAGTTTTTTTGCGAGAGAATTTTGGTTGATGTTCAACAGCACTTGTACAGCAACAGTCCCAGCATTAGTACTGTACTTCTGTACCATGCGATCCACAACATCCTGGCGATCCGCGTTCTCCAGCCTTGCCTGAGGAATGGGCTCTATGTCTGATCCTACACCGTTCCACAGGTGCCAGATGAACCGCTTGAAATCTGCATTCACAATCTCCTCAAGAGCGTCCAGAATCAGTTTTTTAGTGGCGTCCATTTTCTGTCACTAGGAGAAAAAAACAGTCTTGATTCAGGAACTATAATTCATTAATTGTGCTCTTTAAAGCAGTTCACATAACTAACAAAACTATTGATAATAGTTCACGATGCAGTTACACTCCTCTCACAAAACCTGTTCCATTCAGAAAGTTGGAGAGCAGGAATTATAAGTGGAGATTAGGTGAACTCTGAATTGTAAAATACTAGTGAAAAGATGTTTAAGGAGGATCAGGTCACACATTGACCTCTTAGATCAGTAGATTGTTGTGTGAAAGGGCTATATTTTAAAAAACATTTTGTTCATATTTCTTTCTCGGTTCAAAATACTTTTGGATGCATCAAGTGAGTGACGACACTTTTACTATCAGTCATTTACTGTACATTAAAGGTCAAACTATCCACGATGAGGTTGGTTTAACCAATCAGAATGAGCTACAGGAGAAATTACTTAAATACACAAATTTGACAGAAAATTGTGTACAAATATAAAAATGTACCTACAGCAAACAGCTTTCAGTATCTCTTTATTACGTCATCAGGCTTGTTTGTGTACAACAGGTGAAGAGAAACTGTCAAATTGAGTCAAAATATCGAAGAAATACAAATGAATGAACGGCAGAATCAAATAACTATGGTTAATGATTTCGTCTGAAGTCAAGTCACCTTTAAAAAGCAACCTTTAATTACTTCCCTTCATGTCCTATAATGATTGTAATGCCAACACTTATGTCAGTCAAACACCTTGTGAAACTTTTAATTGGGTTGATATAATCTCTATATATTTATGAAAACACAACAATAGGTACAGTTTAATTTTATTTAAAGTAAATTATCAAGTACTCTCAGTTATTTTTTAGTCACCAGAACTCTTGTGTAAGTGAACTATAATAACTTAGCATTTGTCAGTATAAAATACTATTCCTATTTCACAATCCCTGTTTTTTTTAAGCAAGTCTAACTCTAAGATTTTCCTGTGTTGCGACATCTTTGACCTACATGATCAAAGTCTCCCCTGCGAGCGCAGAAACAAGGCTATGGCACAAATATTGCAACATTCAGTCTTTTAATTATTAAAGAGGCGAATGTTTAAAATAGTCGAAAGAATGCCTTAAATAGGATTTACAGGTAAAAGTAAAATATTTCTCTTAAGGTGTTTCCAGAAATACTTCATTTTTTGTTCCTTTCTGTCTCTTCCACACTTGAGCGTGCAAGCTTTTAAAAATATCCACCTTTTACTTACATCCCACAACACTTTGCACAAATTTTTTAGAACAAATTATTAAGAAATATTGCTGAAATGTTGAGTTCCCAGCATGCATTGCAGCATGGATAAATGCAGTTATTGTTCTAGGATTATTGTTTCGCTGTTAGCTTACTTTAAACCAGTTGTTTTGTCATAATTGATAGTTATTTGTTGTGTGATGTAAGGAGCTCATTTTTTTTACAGTCGTTGATTGTCACTGTTCTTGAGGTTTGTGTACCAAGTGTTGAGGTCTATGTACAGTACAACCTTTGCAAAACTGTATGGCACATATCTTTGCAGTGTAAGATAGTTTCTCCTTTATAAACAAAGACAAACTTTGAATGTTGGCTTTAATAAAATATTTCCTGGACCTTCAATAAAGTGTAGTGTGAAGGTTGTATAGGCCTTATGTAGATCAAATATTCAGTAACTCATTGTGTCATCTACTTGGACAGAAAGATAAAGACTTACTTAACAATTTAAAATGTGGCTTAATTGACATGTAAAGGTACATACTTTGAAGAATGGTATAATGCACTGCAGAATGTGTTTTTAGAAAGGCAGCTTAAAGAACTTGGACACTCTTTTGAAATCATTCATATGGTAGGCTGGGTGTTCAACAGAAAATATGGTAACACTTTACAATAATAGTACATGAATAATCATGTACTAATACCTGAATTAATAATTACTTTACTATGAACTAATGATGAGTTAAGACGTACTAATGAGGAACTAACCTTAACTACGACATGAGTCATATGAATTCCTGCATGAATATACCATCTTAACTACACGTTAGTACATGCTTGTTAATTAATGTATTAGTTAACATTTCGGGTTTAAACTAAATCAAACATGTTCCAGATCAGAAGAAAGATGTACTAAAAGGGCACAATGTAAAATTGTTCATAAATTTGACACCAGCAACTGTCACAAACATCAGTGAATGACACTAGATGTCTTGCAATGTTTACATTTAACCTTACTCATTGAACACACAATGATGCATTCATCATTAAAAACGATTTAATCTCATTCTGTTTTAAGTGATTCCACTGCTGCCATCAAGAGTGAAATACCTACACTAACATGCAGATGCAATTTTCAAAATTAAAATCAGTGTTAGCACAGATGATGGTTATGTGGTTATTTTATGGATTGGTTTACTGTCTTTATATCATAATGCAGTCGGATGTTAGTCAGTTAGGGTTCTTGCTCTTCTTTTGGGACACTAAATGTGTCCATTTTCTAGAGAAAGTTTGATTTAGTTTACCCCGAAATGTTAATTAATACATTAATTAACAAGCATGTACTAACGTGTAGTTAAGATGGTATATTCATGCAGGAATTCATATGACTCATGTCGTAGTTAAGGTTAGTTCCTCATTAGTACATGTCTTAACTCATCATTAGTTCATAGTAAAGTAATTATTAATTCAGGTATTAGTACATGATAATTCATGTACTATTATTGTAAAGTGTTACCGAAAATATACTAATACATGAGAATTCGTAACAGAAGAATATATAGCTATATAATGTAGCATGTCTGGTCTATAGGGTGGAAATGCTATTAGGCCTACCTTATTAAACGACAACAATTTCCTGGTGTCTTATTCCCTTGTTTCATATTCAGTCATGTGCATTAAAGCAGTTTTTGAACAAAACTCACCTGAGAATGATATGCTGCTCTGTGCCATAAGAGGGAGAACGTTTTTTTTTTTAAATAACCTTAACCTTAACCAGACACAAAAGAAAAAGAATGAGAAAAAATAGATACATTTTTGAGGCTTTAAACCTGTGATCACTTGGCGCATATTTAAAGGGCTGTATATTTTGTGGTAGGTCTAGAACTTATTATTATTATTTCTTATACACTGTTAACCCTTGCTGTAAAATTCTGACAATATTATACCATTTTCCATTAAAACAGTAATATACCGTAGAAAATAAAACTAGCCTACAGGAATATACTGTGAATTAACAGTGCTCAAAATCGACACTCAGAGGCTGTTTTCCCAATCACACCCTATACCCTCATTCACTATTCCCTACATTAGTTCACTAATATAGTCCACTTGAATGAAAAGAAGTGAGTGAATTGAGAAACTGATGAACACCTGATAAGCAGAATCACTGAAGGACAGAGAAACAAGAACAGAAAAAAGAGAAACACAAAAACTACAACTGACTTCCAGCCACACTGAGTGTGAAACCAGTTTACAAACCAGTTTACGATTATTTCTTTCATACATGTACAAAAGTTCTTGTTGAGAATTAACAGAGATTTAGTTAATAATAAAATTTGTTGTCACCATGATGGAGATCAGTATTTGCTTTAGTTGGTCTCTTGTCCCTGGACTTCTTACCTTTTATTTCTCCCTCTGACTGCTGTAACAGTGAGTTTATAAAACACATTTGTTATGGCAAGAAAAAGTCAAGAGGAAGATGATTAGGTGTTTTTATTTTTTTGTGATGATGTCACGATCATCCTGGACATGCCTGATTTTCATATTTTTCCTGTATATAGTCATTGAAATTATAATTATCTCATATTTAGCATATATCTGTGAATCTACAAAATGAAATCAATATTTCTGTAATCAGGTCTTCTGAAGAATATTGTAATCATATAGTGCATTCAATTTTAGTTTACTCCTGCTTGGCTCAGACACACACAGATATCAACAATCAGCACATGAATCTCAACAATGGTGAAAAGTTTCATGTCGCAATGCATGCTGGGTTCCAGGATAATATAAAACTCCCAGCATGCACTGCTGCATGAATAATAATAATAATAAAAAAGAAATATTGCCACCATTGTTGAGATTCATGTGCTAAATTGTGATATCTCGGTGTTTCTAAAACACAGTGTAGCTCTGTTTCTCTGGTTATGCATCATGTGTTAAAAAAAAAGAGTCATTGTATCTTATTGCTGCGTTTTCACAGTGGTGGTAATGTAACACTTTTGATTGAGGATTAAACTCTGAATAAGTGAGAATGAATTCCTTAGTGAATGAACAGGCAATATGATGATTTTGTCATCATAATCATTATAACTGCAGTCATTCATAAACTGTGTGTGCACAAGTGTGACTTGCAAAAACACAGTTCAATCAGCAAAAGAAACATTAATGTTATAGCATCAGCATCCCAACTAAAGCAAGCACTGATCTCTATAACGGTAACTTCAAACCAAACATTTTCAATTAAACATCTCAATAACAACTTCTGTAGATGTATGACAGAAATAAAGTCATACTGGTTAATAATAAGTGTAATAATGTGTAATGGCTGGAAGTCAGTCGTAGTTATTGTGTTTCTCTATTTTCTGTTCTTGTGTTTCTCTTTTCTTCAGTGATTCTGCTTACAATCACTTACATATTCCCTTAATTATCTCACTGCATCGTTACTTTTTACTCGTAGTGTGGATTTCCCTGAGGGGTTGAAAGGGTTAACTGTGTAAGATAAAAAGACACACCCACAAAATGTATTTTAACAGTAATAAACTGTAAGTTATAAAACAGGTTTATACTGGCAACACTGTTGCCAGTAGTTTACTGTAAAATAATTTTTTTTGGGTCACCGTTGTGCAGAAGAGTAGAGCCTGTGCTTCAGTCCAGGAGAAGATCTACAAACATTGATGATTTGCTGCATGTTGCTTTATTTAACAGGCGGTGACTGTGTAGTTGCTGGTCCAGTGGAAATCTCTTTATGTACAATAGTTTTTTAGTGGTCTCAAATAAAAGAAGTTCACAGTAATACTTTGCTCACATTATTAATGCATTATAAATTTTAGTTAATACATTTAAATGACAGTTGGTCAATTTAAGGCAGTCGGTTTCTGCAAGTGTAATTAGTTAACTATAATTTAGTGCATTTTTACAGAAACAAACTAGATTACAGTAAAGAACTGTACAATTAACAGTATTTTACTGGCAACAGTGTTGCCAGTATTTTACTGTAAAAAAACCCGGTAAGGTCTAACAGTGTACAGTCATAAAAATTAGCTGGAGTTCTGTGGGCTTGACTAGTGCTAACACACACACATTAAGATTCAATCGTGATCCACCTGTCTAACTCTAACTCCTCCTCATATATAAGGCAGTCCATGACCAGTCGTGTCCCGTGTGCACTGAGCTCTTCACTGACCCTGTGTTATTGAGCTGTGGTCACAGTTTCTGTCGTCAGTGCATTAATGATCACTGGACCTCGAGCAGATCCAGAAACTGTCCCGTCTGTCGACAGCTTTCACCTCAGCAACCGGTGTCCAATCTGAGCCTGAGGAACACCTGTGAGTCTTACCTGAGAGAAAACAACACGAGGAAGGAGAATGGAGAACTGGAGTGTCAGACACATAGAAAGATGATTGAGCTGTTCTGTCAAACGGATGAACAGTTTTTTTATGTTCAGAGTGTAAGAAACATAAGCATGAATGTCATGAAACACAGCCGCTACAACGGGCTGTACGACAACGCAAGGTGAGAAATTTTGTTCTTAGCAGATACTTTTTTTTATGTAATTATTAAATGCTTGAAAATACATTGCAGTCATTACAGAATGGTACGTCACGGGAAAGCAAAATCTGCAGGTACATTAAGGTGAGGTTAATGTTTAGGATCAACATAATTAAACAAATTCCGCAGATGTTTACTTTACAAAACTTTAACTGGCTTTTCAAGTTAAACCCACCTGAGGAATGTAGGCTGTCATACGAAATATGACATATATACTGGAATAGTTATGTCTTGGTTTAATTTGGTCCTTGGGTCCACAGAATTTAATGACAAAAGGGTAAAAATAAAAATGGAAATGCAATATAAAGTAACAGTATTACAATCCGAATTCTGGAAAAGTTGGGCCATTTTTTAAATTAGAATAAAATAAAAAAAACAAAAAGACTTTCAAATCACATGAGCCAGTATTTTATTCACAATAGAACATAGATAATAACAAATGTTTAAATGGAGAAATTTTACAATTTTATGCTCAAAATGAGCTCATTTCAAACCCAGTCAACACGTTGATCTCACAGTGATCTCTCCATATGACCACAATGTGAGTTCACAGTGAGCTAAAAGTGTAACCTCACAGCGCACTCGCTGTGTGCTCATTTTATGGCCACAATATGAGGTCACCCCAGCTATAAATGTTATTGGATTTGAACATTTTAGTTGAAAATGAAAATTAGGTTGACGTCTAAACATTTGATGTCAAGCTCCAACTTCATTAAACAACTCCACAAACAGCATTACCAGCTTCACTTATTACTAACCAGACTGACTTTATTTCTGTCAGACGTCTACAAAAGTTTTTATTGAGAATTAACAGGTGTTTAACTCTAATGTGTTTCATTTGAAGTCACCATAACAGTGATTCGTGTTTCCATTAGTTGGGCTCTTAACTCTTATTATATCTTTTGTCTTTTTTGGCAGCTGTGACAGTGTGTTTGTCAAACACATTTGCAGCAGCAAAGAAAGCTAAAGTGAAACGAGATCAGGTGATGATGGTTACATGTTGATGGTTTTATAATCATCATGAAATAGACTGCTTCACTGAGGTAATTTGAATCTAACAACTGTGTTGTACCAATAATATATTCTCATCACAAACCCTGTGTTACTGCAGCGTGAGGTCCAACAATATTATAACAATCAGTTAGAAGATTTTAATGAACATGAAAAATGAATCCAGCCTGACACACAGAGATATCAAAAATCAGCACATGAATCTCAACAAGGGTGACAATATATATATTTGTTTTAGATAAACAGATTAATTCAAAACATCACTGAAAAGCTACTAAATGTCACAAAAAAAAAAAAACAACAGCAAAAAATAAAAGCACATATTTAGAATTAAAATAATAGGACAATTCAGCTGCATAATTTATTCATGTTGCAATGCATGCTGGGAGTTTTGTACAATGATGGTACCCAGCATGCATTGCAGCAAGGTACTTTAGATTGTCACCATTGTTGAGATTCATACGTTGATTATTGATGTCTGTGTTTGTTATCGAACAGTAATTTTTTGTGCTCATGTTTGTTAAAATCTTCTAATTGATTGTTATAATATTGCTGGAACTCATGCTGTAGTAACACAGGGTTTGTAATGAGAATATATTATTGGTACAACACAATTGTTAGATTCAAATTACCTCAGTGAAGCAGTCTATTTCATGATGATTATAAAACCATCAACAGGTAACCATCATCACCTGATCTTGTTTCACTTTAACTTTCTTTGCTGCTGCAAATGTGTTTGACAAACACACTGTCACAGCGGCCAAAAAAGACGAAAGATATAATAAGAGTTAAGAGCCCAACTAATGGAAACACTAATCACTGTTATGGTGACTTCAAATGAAACACATTAGAGTTAAACCTCTGTTAATTCTCAATAAAAACTTTTGTAGACGTCTGCCAGAAATAAAGTCAGTCTGGTTAGTAATAAATGAAGCTGGTAATGCTGTTTGTGGAGTTGTTTAATCCTCCTCTGCTGAGATCTTCACAGATTTAATGTCTTCTTTTCTCTTCAGTTGATTTCATCTGAGGCTGTGGCTGAAGTCAGTTGTAGTTCTTGTGTTTCTGCTCGTCTCTTTTTTCTGTTCTCTTCTTTCTCTCAGTGACTCTTTTTGTTAACAGGCTGAGATGACTTCATATTTAATATACACAGATTTTGTGGCTCAGATAAGGTCCAGTTCTGGTTTATTTCTTTGCTCTTGGCTGACATGTGGCATTGCTATGGCCTGCTTGTGGCCCAGATCTGGCAAACAGGAGTGGCCCACCCAAGTGCCGTAATTCCACGCTGCATGTGGGCCAGATCATCTTTCCACGTGTGCCAGATGTGGGCCGGATCTGGGCCGACACAATGTTGCTATGTGGGTATATGATCCATTTTTTATGTATGTGTGTGTGTGTGTGTATATATATATATATATATATATATATATATATATATATATATATATATATATATATATCACACACACGCATACTATTGATTCATTCATGTTTATTCATTGATGGTAATATCACAAGCAAATAAATTACTTTTTTTCCTTACCAAAAATCAACATCTGCCATTGTTCACAGGTTTGTGTGTGTGTGTGTGTGTGTGTGTTTTAGAAGAACTAAAAACATTGCTCTAAAGTTGGTGCAGTCAGTGGAATGGGCTCTTTAAATGTTCGCGCTGATGTGACCGCGCATGTCACGTGACAATACCAACATGGCGCATGTAGTACGTCCGGACTCCATTCATACTACCAGAGCCCGTCTACGGAGAGCCTTGGCACTTCCTATTAGCCCCATTGTATCGATCTTGGTTGCAGTTCCATTAGAATTCCACTGGAGGTGATCGCGGGCGAGTGCAGACTGAATGGGAGTCTATGGGGCTAGACGGCTAAATGTGTCTCTTTCACCCGATTGCCGTTGAGAAATCTCAGATTTTATTGTAGGTTTTGCAAGTTCAACATGGGTTATAGGTCGAAAGTTGAATGAACGAGTACTTATTTCTTTTCGATTTCTTACAGGTTGAGTTGTTTTTGCCCATAACACGCTAGCATTCTGCTAATGACGTCAGCATTCTGACGTCATTGACATTTTAAAAGACTTTTTAAACCAAATAAGTGACTCTAAAAAATCTAACACCCAGCAATGTGTAATTTCTTTGCATCTCCTTTCGAATACAACATTCAAATTACTAGACAAAAAATTATATCCTGAGAAAAGTGGATTTTGAGGGTTTTTCGCCATAGACCTCCATTCATTCTGCACTCGCCTGCGAGCGCCCCCGCATGGACAGAGACGTGTTACTGCAGCCAGTCCAGAAACCGGAAGTAAGCAGAGAGTGCCAATTCTCTTCCTATTAGACATTCTCTGATACTACCCGTATTCATACTATATAGAACGTACTTTTTTAACGGTCGCGAAGTACGTTCTAATTTAAATGTAGTACCTACTCACATAGTACGCGATTTCGGACGCAGCTTATGTGTTAGACCCTCTCTGAAATCAAGCCCCTCCCACGATTGTGATTGACAGCAGCATTTCAACACAGACCCGCCCTCGTGTCCGTCATCATAGTGCATTGATATGCTGGAGAAGAATGGCTCGTCTAAGGCTACGTTTACACGTGGATGGCTATTTTCATAAACGGACATTTCACCCCTCTTCGTTTTCAAAAATAACATCGTGCACACAAACCTGTGTATATGCTGTCAAGAGCATGCCAAACCTGTAGGTGGCAGTGTAACGAGAAGCTCAAGCCCACCTTAGCCAATCAGAATCCCGAAAATAGTCACATTCTGTGACGTCGCTGCCTAAAACTCCGTTTTTCTCAGTTTACATGCAAACGGGCAAACGAAGATTTTCAAAATCTCCACTCTGGCCGGAGTTTTTAGAAAGAATCGGTTTCATTGGCGAATCCTCCGTTTGCGTGTAAACGAAGGGCGCAAACGAAGAGAAATGTGTCCGTTTTTCAAAATAACCATGTACGTGTAAACGGGGCCTAAGCGATTGTGGCGTTCTGTTCTTGGGTGTAATAAGGCACACAGCAGTCATTTTGATGTTTTGATGGAATATTCCCAAAGCATTGACGCAGGGATTCCCCACGATCAACGTCCATGCTGTCATGTTTGCTCGAATCATTTCACCAGACTGCTTTACAAACGAGGATCAGTATAAAGCTGGTTTTGCTAAGAAGCTGCTCCTGAAAAAAGGATCGGTTACCAACTATTTGTGTTCCTGCTGCACCTCCAGAAGAACTGAAGTGAGTGTAACGTTTTATTAACCTTTATATTAATCTTTATATTAATCTTTGCAAATCGCTTGCTGCACTCTTCACGATGAATGCGGCCGTTTACACTCAGGGTACATTATGGCATGTTTTCTATGTACGACGTTCTCAATATAATTCATAATTCCACGTTTATACATAGTTCCCACAGGCCAATTAATGTCACGTGACCTCCCCGGAGACGCCATCTTTGAGGGCAAAAGCTGCTGTGTTTACAATGTTTTACCATACTGTCTATGAGTTTTACAAGCAAATTTCGAATATTTCTTTCCATTTATAATGTTACGAAAATCATCAAGAGACAAAGTGACAGAGATTATAAAGAGACTCTATTAACACAAGACAGAGAGAGGTACAATGCGAAAATTTCAGTCATAAATGGTGTGGATCCGTATGCGCTAACAAAGGAAGCACTGAGCACTGATTATGCAGCTTTGCCTCAGATACAGTATTATGTGTACCATTATCTGGTATTGGCTAGGAGTTTTAATACATGCGAGCAATTCCGAGCCTGGAAATATGTGCATGAATATGAATATACACGGTAATATACACGGTAAATAAATAAAACTCGCGTGCAAATTAAATAATGTAATGCGGAACTACTTCATACGCGGGTTCTTTAGGGACATAATCTGAGATTGCCGTGCTGGAATGTGTGTGTGTGAGTGTGTGTGTGTGTGTGAGAGTGAGAGAGTCGCGGGCGCGATCGAACAGTGGAAACAATGTTGTTTTTGTATGTTTTTAATATCTCGTCATTTTGTCCATACAGGACATAATTCAAACTGCAAAGTGTTAACTTCTATTTGTGTACACTCGCAATAAAAAACAACAAATTCTTGCGTGTTTTGAGGGAGTTTCTTTCCTGTTTATCCTCGCCAGCCATAACCTCCATCGTTGTTCTGACAAAAGCTTAGTCTTCTCACATTCATGAAGTCTAATGACGGGTATACTGTAAAATCCAAATTTAACTGAACCTCCGACACGATTTAAACATCCATTGACCCAGCAGGAGATCACCATTTTCACTTTTTATCACGAAATTAACTCGCTTCAGCTTCTTCTACTATTGTTCTGCCCACAGAAATGGCGCCGGGTCGGCAAATGCTAAAAAACTAAATTTAACTGAACCTCCGGCACGATTGGAACATCCATTGACCCAGCAGGAGATGACTATTTTCACTTTTTAATCACAAAATTTCCGTTTCAGCTTCTTCTTCTCATGTTCTGCATTGTAAGAATGTTGTGTTCTGCCCTCAGAAATGGCGCCAGGTCGGCAAATGCCCGTATGTTGTGACGTCATGTGGGAACTATGTATACTGAACAACGCGTTATAATTGTGTTATTGTGTTACAAGCGGTGTGCGCACAGAACAGAGGGACGAGGTGAGCAAAGCTCATTATCATTTAAAGACACATGCACTGAAACGGCGTGCTGAAAACAGAGCTGTTTTTGACCAGGTAAAATGAGTGTTTTCTTACAATTTTATTTAAGTATATTACAAACTTTTAATTTATACCCTAAAGAATCATATTAGCTTGTACAAAAATGGCATTATATGACGCCTTTAAATAAAGCAACATGCAGCATATCATCAGTGTTTCTCTTCTCCTGGATTGAAGCACAGGCTCTATCTTCAACACAGTGGTGACACACAAAAACTCAGACAACAGAAACACTTTAAATCCCAAGAGAACATTAAACACTAACAGATCTCTGAAGGTATCGTGTGAATTCACAGTAAAACAAGAGCAGTAAATTACTGTGATGTCAGCATCAATTTGCTGTTGATTAACAGTAATTCGTAAGAAAATACACAGCATGCATTAATTTCACTGTACATTTCTGACTAGAGTAATTTATTGTAAAAAAACACTCTTTAATCTTGTAAATTCCTGGCAATTTTTTTTGTTACGCTCCACGCGTGTTTTGTGTTTTGCTTTCATTGATCTGTACACGTTAGTGTACCTTGCACGTGTTGGTTGTTGTGCTCATTATCTCTTCTTTGTTTCTAGTGTTAGGGGTTAACAGTTTAGGACCCATAGACCAGATGTTTGAGAGAAGACCCGGAGTCAGAAGTATAAAAAATTGAAGAAAAGTTTTACTGAAGATAGTTTGCAGTTTCATCAGCAGAAGTCAGCTTCAAGACTCACACAGGAGTTCGTAGGCCGCCCCGCTTACAGTTACAAAGATCACAGCAGTTATACCATTTCCAAGGTCTAAGCTACGTCATTGCTTACAGGTTGAATGATTCTCATTGGCTAAGAAATTCATAAACATAGTAATTTTCCACACATATACAGATAGACTGAAGCATATCTCCATAGATTATGCCGCTGACACTCAGACCCTGAAGTTAGGCACGTCGTGACCTTCCAGGTCGCAGATTTGGGATGCTGGCCGCCAGCATGTCTCGAACAACAACTCAGTCAATCTCCAATAATGCCAGTGGTTCCTTAACCTGTAAGCAAGAAGACTAACACACACACCGACACACATCTTTTCCAAGGTTGGATTTGGCCAGGCTCTAACTATAAACAGGAGTCTCGTCTCAAAATATCAAGATAACAAGTTCTTTCTCTCATAGGACACTTTAGTCTAAATGGAAAATATAGGCTTTAACAAAGAAATTGTCCCTTAAACTATAGACTTAAATGACCCCTATGTGTTTTAACATGTTGAAGACCTTTCTCAAACACAAAACCAGTCCCTATTTAATTTCTGGAAGCCGGGATAAATAGGCAAGCACTGTTACTGCATTCAAATATCAAATACAGACATTAAAGAATACATGAAAAGAACATTTCAGTAATCACACTGGTAACTTCTATAACAAAATAAAATCTTCAGAGAAGTCATTCAACCCATATGATATTTAGAAGGAAAAGTATTTATTAATACCTTGATTATAATCACTCATTACATATACATTGAAGCAGCAGTGTGTTCCAATCCACCCCCTTCACTAGCTCACTAACTCTGCTCGCAGGTTGCTGTGATTGGCCGTGTTGGACGTCAGTCATCATTAAGGCGGTGCCTGAGAGCCAATCGGAGGCCGTCCAGCTGGTTTAAAATGATGGCGTGTTCATTCATGCTGTCTCTCGATCGCGAATTGAACTCTCTGTAGTGGACTGAGCTCTTTGTAGTGGAATGAGTTTCTGTAGCGAACTGCACTCAAAAAAATAATTTTGTCTAAAAATAAGATTTATGTATTTGAATTGCATAACAAATTTCCATGCATTTGGATTACATAGTTTTAACATAAACCAATCAATAATCTGAATGTGATTCATATTTTTAAGTCATATCTAAATGAAACAGATAAGATTTATGTAATTGTATTAATAAACTAAATGTGATTTATATTTGTCAGTCATATGTAAATGAAACAGGTAAGATTTATGTAATAGTACACAGAAAAACGCCCATGTTAAATTAACACTGCTCAGTGTTCATATGTGTGCACACTACAGAGTTAAAGCGGTCTTGAAGTTAATTAGATAATTAACTTATGATTGAGCATTAATGATGAACACCTGCTGTTAACAAGCAGAATCACTGAAGAACAGAGAAACACAAGAACTACAACTGACTTCAGACACAGCCTCAGATGAAATCAACTGAAGAGAAAAGACATCTACTCCTATCTATCTATCTACTCCTCAACCAGACCACCTAGAGACTTCGGGTTTTCGGCATTATGTTAAGGAAGGTCTAATCTCGGGAACGCACCAAAAAAAAAAAAAAAAAAAAATCCAGGAAAAGATTTACTATCTCTTAGTGTTGTGATCCCATGAGGTCAGAAAATTGCGCTTAAACACTCACCGAGTTTTTATTACTTGTTTAATGGTGTGTGTGATGACAGGGTGACGGCAGAGATCGCGAGCAGCATGTTGATTAATAACGCCAACTTTTGTTGAATTTATGAGAAATCTACGGACGTAAACAGACAAAGTGTAGTAAAATAAAGACCTAAATGTGTATTTCGGACTTTTTTTCACCACAAGTCTGAAAGAAGACATGTTATTGAAGACAAATATCCAAAAATCTCAAAATTGACCAGTAAAAAAAAACAACGATGTTTTTGCCTGCTGTGTCTCGCCTTAATCCTCTCAATACAAACTTCTGTAGACATATGACAGAAATAAAGTCATACTGGTTAATAATAAGTGTAATAATGTGTAATGGCTGGAAGTCAGTTGTAGTTCTTGTGTTTCTCTATTTTCTGTTTGTGTGTTCCTCTTTCCTTCAGTGATTCTGCTTGTTAACAGCAGGTGTTCATCAGTAATGCTCAACAATCACTTACATATTCCCTTAATTATCTCACTGCAACACTGTCTCAATGTTACTTTTACTCTTTATAGTGTGGACACTACATGATTTATTTCTGTGGGATTGAAAGAGTTAACAGTGTAAGATAAAAAGACACTATAAAAAGCTCATCTTCAAAGCAAGGTGCTCAAGCCCCAATGTTACAGTCTCAATGTGACCGAGACACCCAGAGGTACATTGAGAAGAAACCGTTTTCACAGCTCACCAATCCAAAAAGCTTGTGTGATATCTTCTGATCTTCCAGACCTGACAGATATACATACATCTCCACTCTCTGCAAGTTCAATGCTTCCAGGATTAGATGTCCTGGTATCTAAAGGTCTTTGAGTAAAGTTAGAGGTACCCCGGACCAACAATGAGTGGGCAATGGGGCAGAATAATCCCTACACTCAGTTGAAGGTTTTGGGCAGTCTACTCCATCCTTCTAGTCTAGAGAAAACAATCATTCAGATCATGTTTTGATATCATTTTGTTGTATGAAAAAAATGGACCAACAATTGACAGAATCGTTGTTTGGACTGCATTGCATAAGAATGTTAATTGTCTAATAAGAAGATAAATATTTCTTCATTGCAAGTTTTTTTTTTTTTTTTTGTCATTGTCCTCCATTAGAAAGGTTATCGTTGTACCTATTAAACAACAGAACAGTATGGTTAAAGACAACTTTATCGGGAGAAATTGCCGTAAAAGAGCAGTAAATTACTGTGATGTCAGCATCAATTTGCTGTTGATTAACAGTAATTAGTAAGAAAATAAATTCCTGGCAATTGTTTTACAGTGGTGGTCTAAGTTAGCAACAGTAACTAAGGGCTTAACAAAGGGTTAATTGATCAATAATAGTTTTTTTTTTTTTTTTTTTATGTAAACATAAGAAATGAATAAAATGCTGTAACTCATAAGTGAAGCAAAACCCCCTGAGAAGTTCTTGATAAGAACAAACCGGGCGAACCGCATGTTGAACGCCTTCAGGATATCAGCTGTTGTTTATGTTCTGATAAGCACATCTTCTAGAATTGTTCAAATACTTTTAAGTCATGATTCTGACACTTTGCCAAAAAAACATCGCAAAAAAGGTCAAAAACAGTCGGCTACAGCTGCCAATTTAAAAAACTTCTAATTAAAGCAAAACATTCTGATTTAAATATAGTGCAAAACTTTTAAACAGAAAATGTTTTTTATAATACGCTAATATATATTAAAAAATATATATATTTTTTTTGATTGACTGACCTTTTGCTAATCAAAACTTCTAGGTTACTGTTGTTAACTTAGACAAGCTGTGCAGGACATCCCATAAGAATGAACCATCAATACTTTCTTGCCACAGATCAGACACTCTGCAATTAGATTTTTAAAATAAAGAGTAGAATTTCATTCATATGAAGACACCCACAGACGTCAATAATCAGAATATGAATCTTAACAATGGTGACATGCTTCATCCTGCAATGCATGCTGGGAGCCACGAGTTTTATACTATGGTGACTCCCAGCATGCATTGCAGCATGAAACATGTCGCCATTGTTGAGATTCATATTCTGATTCTTGATGTCTGTGTGTGTCTGAGTAAAATGGTTCTTTAATGCATTTAAAAATCTAAACTTAGAATGTTTGATACTGTTTGATTTGTTGCAAGAAAATATTGCTGGACAATGAAATCTATTGATAATAAATAACATTTGTTTTGTCAGGGATAAGATAAGTGCTTCATTCTACTTTATGACGCTGAAAACTATATCACCTGATCATCATCACTTCCTGCTTTCTTTGCAAAACAAATGTGTTTTAGTTATCACTGTTACAAAGACCACAAACTGATATAAAAAGTCAAGAGTCAAACTGACATTTCATACATCTACAGAAGTTATTGAGATGTTTATTTGAAAATGTTTGGTTTGAAGTTACCGTTATAGAGATCAGTGTTTGCTTTAGTTGGTCTTTTGTCTTTTTATCATTAGTTTTTCTCTGCTGTATAAAACACATTTGTTATGGCAAGAAAAAGCCAAGGTGTTGTTGGCTGTTGTGATAATACCGTGATCATCCTGTACTGTCTGATTCACTGATCTCATCCTGTGTATAAGCTTTGAATTTATGTTTAGTGTGTATATATATATATATATATATATATATATATATATATATGTGTGTGTGTGTGTGTGTGTGTGTGTGTGTGTGTGTATCCAAGTAATACATGAGTCTTCTTTGGAACACAACATTAATCTGCCTTTTGGTAGGTTTAATTTAAGCCTCAATTTGGTTGTGGGGGATCTTAAACTCTGGTTTAGACTAACGCCGCCTTCACACTGGCAGTTGAAATCAGCTCCGATACGGCAGCGAAACGACCGGAAGTCATTCATTTCCTATGGAGATTCGCAGACCGCATGCGAATGGGTCCGAAGCGGGTGCGAACGAGTGCGGTGCGAAAAAAAATCGTGTCCGTAAGTCATCCAGATGCGTTCAAAAACTTGAACTCTTGCGAAAGGCTACGGACGGTTCCTATCCGACAATTACAGCGGAAGTTAAGCGTTGCTATGGTACTGATAAACAAACCTGAATTCTTAACTTTTAATAAAATAAATAATGATTTTATAACGATAAGTTGTCATGTCATTTTTTTATTTTCATGATTTTCTAACGTTATTAGGGCAGTTAATACAGTTAAAAGCCCTATATACCACTATATCACATTTAGCCGACCTGACATGTCAACGTCCTGGGGAACTTTCCTCCACGCAGCAGCCTGTCTCTATAACCCCCTCAACAGAGAGATCATACAGAATTGTACATTCTGACACTGACAAAATCAACCGTTAATCTCTCCGCCATTTTTGTTCTACTCGCTTCCGACGCTTTTCACCGTTGTGTACGACGTCCGCTGGGGCGTATTGCGTATTACGGAGCTGATTTCAACTGCCAGTGTGAAGGCGGCGTAAGTCTAGGACTATTTAAAACCATGACAGATAAATCAGATTTCTGTTAATCTGAAGACAAGGCTTTATCTCTCTCCAGGAAACCGCCCCATAATGTCTTTTCATCAGTAAATCTGGATAAGACTCATTGAGCTCATCCTGAAACTGTACATTGAGCTCTTTCTGCCAGTAGGAGGCAGTGTCACATTGAGCTTGTGGATTGAGAGAGTAGAGATGGATTGAACCAAACTCTGTAAATGAAGTTGTGTTGGACAGAATAGAACAATGATCGTATCTTAAACTTGAGAGATTGGTTGAACTTGACCTATTAAAAAGCCTCAAAATAGTATCTATGAGTTCCTGGATTTCATAACGCTGATAAACATGTGTTAAGTGTTGAAAGTGGCTCAAGGATGATTGTAAGGCAATTGCACCTTTTTTCCATTGTTGGATGGTTTTCATTGGGATGTTAAATATTATTTAATCAAGAAAGAGACATGGTTTTCCTTTCACACAATGTTATTAATTTATTATTAATTGATAATGTTTATCAATGTCATGTGTTTTCCCAGAGCATTTGTGCCACCATGTCAGGTAGGATATTTGCTGTAAAGAAATTAATGCTCTGGATGGAAAAACTTTTTTTTCTTTTTCTGACAGCTTAATGTGCTGATCAGTGTCTGATATGGCCTAGTTTTATTTATTTGGCATATTATTCCGTGTAAACACAAGTCTCAGCTAGCTTCTTTTAGCAGTAATACTAGAAACATGACAGTACCACATCAGGGCAATAAAGAGCCGTTATTTACAACAGTTAATGTTACAGAGCTGAACTGATTCAGACACAGAAATGCAATAATACACGATACGGAAACGTTAGGAAATCAAGTGGTGCCGTGAACATGACACATCAACTACAAAAATAAATTACTTACATCATGGACATCAATTTAACTTTAACCATAGAGAAAACATAAACATGATTCACGTTTGTAGCTGCACCACAGGAATTCAAGCTTGTTTTTGATATAGAAAAAGATGGAGAAAGTTTGCTGTAGACACGATATATCTACTGACTAGCGTTTCTTCCTGAAACCTGTAGGAGTCGCTGTGACGCTCTTCAGTCCGCCGGTAAAACCACTGAAGAAGAGGAAGCCTGGCGCTCAGACTGAGGTGTGTTGGTTTTAACTGTGTGTGTGATTGTTGATTTTCTGTCTGTAGTGTTTTAATGAGCTTTAAATTAACTACTTATTCACATTTATCATTTAAAAAAAAACGAATTAGCCATGATTTTACCACAGTAACCATAGTTTAGCCTGGGTATTAATAATAAATAATAGTATAATTGTAGTTGTAAACACACATTTACCATTGCTTACTACGGTAGCTGTGTTTTAACTGTGATATTTGTAATAAAACCAAAGTTAACACGTTGTTTAATTTTCTAATTTTGATTTTCAATCAATTTTCAATGCTGGACACTAAATGATGCTTAGAAACGAGTACAAGTGTCACATTATCATGTTAAATTTCTGAAATCTGTGTTTAAATCCAGCAGCTAAATTTAAGTTTTAGATATTGGTAATGTGTTGTAATGATATATTTACAATAGTGAATTTAAACATAAACACGCCTAAACATATATTTATTTTATATCTGTAATTAATATCTACCTGTGTATTAATATTATCAGAAATTGCAATAATTTTCTTACTCCTTTATTATCATTAGTCATTTTGAGTTTAAATCAGTGTAAGTTCATTATCAATTCACATTTACTTGTATATCGCTTTTCACAATCACAATACACATCGTTTCAAAGCAGCTTTACAGAAAATGCATAAAATGTAGATAAATGTGTGATAAATGATAAAAAGTCCACATTACAACTTAGATTGATATAAATGTGGATAAATGTGTCTTGTAATAATGATGATGTGTTTGTCTTCAGATGTTGACCATGACGGCGCAGATGGATGTGATCTGCTGTAAATCAGTAGGAACGGATCTGTCCATGCTGGATATTGAGGATTTCATCTCTGAAATCTGTCAGCTGAAGAAAGAGGTGGCGTCACTGGAGGCAAAGCTGAGAGAAAGAGGAGACAACCCCAACAGAGAGGTTTGAGCAGCTCATCATTTCATCCTTCAGCTCAATCAAACCACAGTTGTGTTAGCTTCTCACTTCTTATGCCTCAGTAATGAGGCTAATATCAACAGGTTGTTGTTTATTTGTGTTGATCTACGATGTGTTTGTCAGGATCTGGAGAAGGTTTCAGTGTGTGTGACTGATGGGACAGAAGCTCAGGATTCAGTCTGGAGATCCAGAGACACACAGGACTCAGAGCTCAGCCTCACTTTACTGTGTTATACTGACGCTCAGGATCATGGATCCGCTGATCAAACCTCTGACTGTAACGCTGGAGAACAGCAGATGAAGATGTGCTCCGTCAAACTGGAGGACTGCAGGAACCTGATAGAGAGACGAGGAGAAGAAACCACAGCAGAGGAACAACAACAGAGCCATGAGGAGGAGGAGGAGGAGGATATTCAGAATGAGGATGATGAAGATGAAGGAAATGATGTTGAGGATGAAGAAAATGAGGATGACAATAATCGAAATGACGACAATGATGATTTTATTCCTTCAGGTATGTATCTTCCAGTTATGATCTTGTGTTATAGTAAATCATAGTCAGAATGTGTGTAAACATTTAGTTGTCAAGTCAAGTCATCTTCATTTATATAGCGCTTTTAACAATGTAGATTGTTTCAAAGCAGCTTTACAGAGATAAACGTATCATTTAAGGTAAGATTGTTTTGGCTTTATAGCGATTCTTCAAATAAAGTTATTTTCTAGCTAAAGTTAGTTTTGATTGATTCGCTTCCGTCGCAACGATCATTTGTTATTAAATTAGGGGCCGCCAAGACGACACCATTCTCTCTACACAGACTTTAAACGCGATCCTGTGAGAAACGCTGATGGCGTTCACATGCGCATTAAGAATTGGTTCTATAGTTATGTGCGTTTGAATATATGTGCGCAGGTTTGTAATTCCCTACAAACCAAGCCTAAACAAAGTACTGATGTTTCCTTGTAGTTTTGATTCATAATTTTATTTTATTTTATCAATTCGGGGTAGATACTGTTTTGAACTTAGAATCGAAAGACCAGGAGACTTGGTTGTTTCTTCAGCAGAAAACACTGTTTTCTTTATTGAGAACACGAGCCGTCGGCAGCTGCAGTCACCAAGTCTGACGTGAATGTTCTCTTACAGTTTATATACATTTAGGGGCAGGAACCGAAAACCGAAAGGTTTAGGAACTGGTTTTAGACTGAGAGCATTGCCCACCCTTATCCACTCAGCATATCTATTCAAACACTGAGACCCGAGTACAGGACTGGCTGGACTAACATTGAATTATAGACGTCTATAATGTATTATGTGAACGCTAGGTCAAAGAGATGTGTTTTTAGTCTAGCTTTGAACTGACAGAGTGTGTCTGCTTCCCGGACAATGGTAGGAAGACTGTTCCAAAGTTTTGGTGCTAAATAGGAGAAGGATCTACCACCAGCAGTCGATTTTGATATTCTAGGTATTATCAACTGGCCGAAATTTTGAGATCGCAATAGACGTGACGGACTATAATGCGTTAAGAGCTCGCTCAAGTACTGCGGAGCTAAACCATTTAGTGCTTTGTAAGTGATCAGCAATATTTTAAAATTGATGCGATGTTTAATAGGGAGCCAGTGCAGTGTTGACAGAACCGGGCTAATATGGTCATACTTCCTGGTTCTGGTAAGAACTGGAGCTGCTGCGTTTTGAACCAGCTGTAGTTTGTTTATTAAGCGTGCAGGGCAACCACTCAGTAGAGCATTACAATAATCTAGCCTTGAGTAGGGCTGGGCGATATATCGCACGATATTGTTATGCGCATCTCATCAGTCAATGAAACAGACCAGAAGATTAATTCAACCTTTCCGCTTCTCGCCGAATGAGGGGGGAAGATTTGTTCAGAACATCTCATGATCATCATCATCATTCTGGCTAGGGCTGGGCGATTTAAATCGCGATATTGTTATGCGCATCTCGTCAGTAAAGCCGGTTCCTTGATTAGTAGTAAATCGCCATCACCTGCTTTCAGATGGAGAGGCATTTACTACAAAGAGCCGTAGTTAACTAATTAATATCATGGACGTATCGCCAGCGATAATTAATGCGATATGGCTCAGCTTGTCAGTTAACTACGGCTCTTTGTACACAGCAAAAACTCTAGTGTTAAATTAACACTCCTGGGAGTGTATATGAACACTCAAGAGTGTTGAAGTTAATGAGATAATTAAGTGATTAATTTAGTGATGATTGATCATTATTGAAGATACCTGATGTTAACAAGCAGAATCACTGAAGGAGAAAATCACAAATTGTAAGTTACCATTATTATGATGGGTAGTTGCTTTAGTTGGACTCTTGACCCTTTATGTGTACTTTAGATTTTGTTTGGCTGTTGTATCTGAGTTATAACTGCCAGATGAACAAAGAATAAAGTGATCTGATGGTGATGTTATATTATTACATTCATCATTTGAACTTGATCACTGAACTGCTTATTTGCTTATTTCTGACTGAAATGTATGTTGTTGACCACAGAATAACTTTGATTCTGCATAAATATCCAGAATTTAAGATGTAATATAAAGGATTACTTAAAAGAAATCTTTCTTTTTAGCAACACACAGACATAAAAAATCAGTATATGGGTGGGAGACATATAAGCCTGAAAAAAGTTTTTATTTTTTACTTCAAATATTAGGCAAAAAAAATATTGAGTTGTGTTGTACTGACTCTTGCATTTCCCACAATATATGTGGTCTTTTAGATTTTGTATTTGAAATTGGATTTATTCACCAATTTGTTGCATTCGTGCCTAAAATTGTCATATGGTGTGACATAAAAGTTATTCTATATAAAATGAAAATGGGATATACTCTCCCTAAGTAACTAACTTCAACATTAATTGTTTTCATTACTATCTTAAGATTTAACATTTCTTTTGTGCAGATTCATTAGATTTTGTATTGTTTTTCTAAACCATCATGCAAAGTAAGTCATCTCTCCTCAGCCTTTCCAGATATTTTAGATTAATTATGTTAAATCCGGTTATAAATCTATGAAAATGCTTGTGACTCTTGCTGATACTATTTCTCTTGTGTTCCCTTGACTTTTTTATGATTTATAATTAAGAAAGTATTTTTACTGGCACAATTCTGAATGTCACACCAAATTATATAGTGTCACGCTATATGATTAACTGCACCACTCCACAATTTGTCAATGCAAAAAACTGTATTTTATTTGCATTCAACATTCAGTTAATTCAATTCAGTTAACATTAATCAAAAAACATACTAACATTGTTTTAAAACTTTCAAAACGATAAGAAACTCATAAATACACTCACCTAAAGGATTATTAGGAACACCTGTTTAATTTCTCATTAATGCAATTATCTAATCAACCAATCACATGGCAGTTGCTTCAATGCATTTAGGGGTGTGTTCCTGGTCAAGACAATCTCCTGAACTCCAAACTGAATGTCAGAATGGGAAAGAAAGGTGATTTAAGCAATTTTGAGCGTGGCATGGTTGTTGGTGCCAGACGGGCCAGTCTGAGTATTTCACAATCTGCTCAGTTACTGGGATTTTCACGCACAACCATTTCTAGGGTTTACAAAGAATGGTGTGAAAAGGGAAAAACATCCAGTATGCAGCAGTCCTGTGGGCGAAAATGCCTTGTTGATGCTAGAGGTCAGAGGATAATGGGCCGACTGATTCAAGCTGATAGAAGAGCAACTTTGACTGAAATAACTACTCGTTACAACCGAGGTATGCAGCAAAGCATTTGTGAAGCCACAACACGCACAACCTTGAGGCGGATGGGCTACAACAGCAGAAGACCCCTCCGGGTACCACTCATCTCCACTACAAATAGGAAAAAGAGGCTACAATTTGCACAAGCTCATCAAAATTGGACAGTTGAAGACTGGAAAAATGTTGCCTGGTCTGATGAGTCTCGATTTCTGTTGAGACATTCAGATGGTAGAGTCAGAATTTGGCGTAAACTGAATGAGAACATGGATCCATCATGCCTTGTTACCACTGTGCAGGCTGGTGGTGGTGGTGTAATGGTGTGGGGGATGTTTTCTTGGCACACTTTAGGCCCCTTAGTGCCAATTGGGCATCGTTTAAATGCCACGGCCTACCTGAGCATTGTTTCTGACCATGTCCATCCCTTTATGACCACCATGTACCCATCCTCTGATGGCTACTTCCAGCAGGATAATGCACCATGTCACAAAGCTCAAATCATTTCAAATTGGTTTCTTGAACATGACAATGAGTTCACTGTACTAAAATGGCCCCCACAGTCACCAGATCTCAACCCAATAGAGCATCTTTGGGATGTGGTGTAACGGGAGCTTCGTGCCCTGGATGTGCATCCCACAAATCTCCATCAACTGCAAGATGCTATCCTATCAATATGGGCCAACATTTCTAAAGAATGCTTTCAGCACCTTGTTGAATCAATGCAACGTAGAATTAAGGCAGTTCTGAAGGCGAAAGGGGGTCAAACACAGTATTAGTATGGTGTTCCTAATAATCCTTTAGGTGAGTGTATGAGTAAATCAAACACCATCTCACTTCAAGAACATTAAATTAAGTATAAAATTTAAAAGAAATACATTAATTGTATAGGTAATTTAATGTTCACTATTAAACATTCACTATTATCATTGAATATGTTTTGAATAGTTATTTATTTATCATTAAAAAAGGTGCATGTAATATTGTGTGACAAATATATCATATGGTGTGACTTAGAAAAACAGTCACACCATATGATACAGTGTCACACCATATGACGTTTTGTTCAGTTAAGATAATCTCTTGGTTAACTAAAAACAGCTAGCTTATACTTAGCATGTAAATTGCCACATGGCAGGAATGATTTTTAAGAATTAATAAGTAAAATTCATATAAAAGTGTTTCATTTTTATGTAAATAATGTCACACCATAAGACACAAAACACTGACCACTAGTGAGCATATCAGATACAGAGCTTTTTAATTAAAAATTAAAAAGCCAGAACTCAACTCTTGACCTTGCAAACCACTCCAGAGATGGCACTGCAACTTCCTGGTTGAGTGTGGACCTCTTCATCATAATGATGTCCAAATTATTGCCCGTTCAAAATATAGATTGCAGTGTCACACCATATGACGCCCATTTTACGGACAAAATGTATTTGGCCAGAACTTGCTTTAAAATCATACACAGACATCAACACTTTCTGTGTCTGTTGAAATGGCCTAATTCTGTTACTTAAACTGTAAATCTATCAATTATTTATACTTTGCTGATATATATTGTCATATTAGTAAGGTCACACATATCCCGGACAGTCACACCACATGACAATTTTGATGTTTAGATAAAAATTTGAAGTAGAGGTCTTTATACAACAACTACAGCTATGGTATGCTGTAATAATATCTTGTCAGAGGAACAACATGAAGATATATATTTTTAACAAATACCCATTTTTATTAGGTTATGACATCATGGACGGGTAGAATTGCATGTCATGTCTCCCACCCATATGCATCTCAACAATGGTGACGAGTAGAATATTCAATTACAAAAAGTAAATTACATAGACAATTCAGATCATAATTTATTCATACCGCAATGCATGATGGGAGCCATTAATGAGTTGTGATTGGTGGCAGCCACTGCAACATGCTTTATTATTGTCACCATTGTTGAGATTCACAGGCTGATTATTGATGTCTGTGTTTAAAAAAAAAATAAAAAAATTGAAAGTATTTTGATCAGAGCAATGTTTATTAAATATAATGGGTTAAAAGAAAAATACTGATAATCATATGCTATTAAATCACAAAGCTGCTGCTAACAAGGTAGACCAAACTATCTCAATAAGTTTAATTTTTCAGATCACAGCATGATTATGTCAAAACATAACCAACACTATCAGATCACACTTTTCTTTGTTCATTTGACTGTTATAAATCAATAACAGCAGACAAACAAAACTTAAAGTGAATGTATAAAGATCAAGAGCCCAACTAAAGCAAATATTGATCGCCATATCAGTGACTTACAATTTGTGATTTTCTCCTTCAGTGATTCTGCTTGTTAACATCAGGTGTCTTCAATAATGCTCAAGCATCACTAAATTAATCACTTAATTATCTCATTAACTTTAACACTCTTGAGTGTTAATTTAACACTGGAGTTTTTGCTGTGTAGTAAATGCCGCTCCATCTGAAAGCAGGTGATGGCGATTTACTACTAATCAAGGAACCGGCTTTACTGACGAGATGCGCATAACAAAATATCGTGCGATATATCGCCCAGCCCTAACCTTGAGGTCATGAACGCATGAACTAATTGTTCCGCATTTGTCAATGAGAGCATATGGCGTAATTTAGATATATTTTTAAGATGGAAAAATGCGGTTTTATAGATACTAGACACGTGACTTTCAAATGAAAGATTGGTATCAAAGAGCACACCCAGGTTCCTAACTGACGACAAAGACTATAGAGCAGCCATCGAGTGTTAGACAGTATTCTAGGTTATTACATGAAGAAGTTTTTTGTCCAATAATTAGAAACTCTTTTTTTTCAGAATTTAGAAGTAGGAAATTACGAGTCATCCAATTTTTTATATCACCTATGCATTCTGTTAATTTAGTGAATTGGTAAGCTTCGTTAGGTTTTGAAGAAATATACAGCTGAGTATCGTCGGCATAACAGTGAAATCTAATGCCATGTTTCCTAATGATATCTCCTAATGGTAACATGTACAGAGTGAACAGCAGCGGTCCTAGTACTGAGCCTTGTGGTACGCCATACTGAACTTGTGATCGATGAGACATCTCTTCATTTACTGCTACAAACAGATAACGGTCAGATAAGTATGATTTCAACCATGCTAGTGCAATTCCACTAATGCCAACATAGTTTTCTAGTCTATTTAAAAGAACGTTGTGGTCAATGGTGTCAAACGCAGCACTAAGATCGAGTAACACTAATAGCGAGACACAACCACGATCGGATGATAAGAGCAAATCATTTGTGACTCTAATGAGAGCTGTCTCGGTACTATGGTACGGTCTAAATCCGGACTGGAAATCCTCACAGATATAACTTCTTGCTAAAAAGGAACACAGTTGTGAGGATACTGCCTTTTCTAATATCTTTGACAGAAAAGATTCGAGATCGGCCTGTAATTGACTAATTCTGTAGGATCAAGTTGCGGTTTTTTAACAAGCGGTTCAATCATAGCCAGCTTAAAGTTTTTTGGTACGTATACTAGAGACAAAGATGAATTAATGATATTAAGAAGAGGATCTATGACCTCTGGAAGTATTTCTTTCAGTAGCTTAGTCGGTATAGGGTCTAACATACAGTACATTTTGTCGATTTAGATGATTTAACGAGTTTAGTAAATTCTTCCTCTCCTACAGCAACGAATGAATCAAATTTTTCCTCAGGGAGACTACAATGCACTGCCTGATGCGATACTGTAGTAGACGGTTGCATAGTTATAATCTTCTCCCTTATATTGTCAATCTTATAAGCAGGGCTTAAAAACGAAAAAAAAATTCAATCGGTTCACTCCGAGCAGAATCGATATTTTAACGTTTCCGTTTTTGCGTTCCTCGTTAAACATTACCGTTCCGAAACCGGTTTGATTAGATAAAATACCGGTTAATAACGTTATTTTAATTTAGCCTATACTTTAAAAAAATATGTATAAATAAGATTTTTTCACTCAAAATAGATAACACATGATAATTAAACTTGAACATTTATTTCATAACACTGTTAAAACCATTACAGAAATAACTGCATTAATTACAAAGCATAAACAACTGGAAAAATATTGACCTGTTTTACTGGACCGTTAGACAATCGAAATTGGCACTGCCTAATTCTTTTCAGAAGAGTGATACAATTATTTGTACATATATATACATATATATATATTTTTTTTTTTGCAACACGAATTGTTTTAGAAATAACATGAATAAAAAATATATAAACTGGACGATCATTGCTCTTTTAATGCACCGTCAACTGCTAATTTCAAAGCAAACACTGCGCAGCACATCCTTGCATCACATAACCAATTTCAGTCTGCTAATAAAGCATGATCATTTAATGCAATAACATTGTAAAACTACAACACATTTTCTACTATTTTTAATACAAAGCATTAAAAGTCTATTTAGAAAACATTGACCTGGCTGTCCTGTTTTTGGCTACCTGAAAGACTACAAAAAATGTGCGATAGTTGCTAGTACTTATACGAAATCCATAAACTATTTGAGCTTAAAGTCCATACTGCTTGTTTAAACGTACGAAAATAATGTCCTCCAATACCTGTGCATTCATTGAAGACCTCAGTGAGGAAAGAATGTAGCCTACTTGAGGCATGAAAATGCGCACTTTACGCTGACTTGCGTTACCAGTAGTGCAATTACATTCATAGCAAGTTTGTACAAATCTGGGTTAGAGAGAGCAACACTTGCCCAGTACTTAAAAGTACACTCACTCCTCTTAAGGTGTGCTTCTCTTGAATATGCCGAAGAGATTGTCTGCCGATGACTGCTGTACGGGCATTTCACGCACGCTTAATGCGTCAACGTCACATGCTGAACTACTAAATTCATGATTGGTCAATGGCAAATTAAAATATTAAAGAGAACGATAAAATAACGTTATTAACCGGTTAATAGTCATTTTAAATAAACGTTTCTGTTCAGAACGATTAAAATTGATTTTGTTTTCGTTTTCGTTTTTGTTCCTGTTAAAATTTCGTTCGTTTCTGGTTTTCGTTTTCGTTCCTTGAACCGGTTCAGAGCCCTGCTTATAAGTGAAGAAGTTCATAAAGTCATTACTGCTGTGCTGCTGGGAAACCTCTGTGTTTGAAGCTTTATTTTTCGTTAGTTTAGCCACTGTTTCAAATAAATACCTAGGATTATGTTTATTTTCTTCTAATAGGGTTGAAAAATAAGCAGATCTAGCAGCTTTTAAAGCCTCTCTGTAAGTAATTAAGCTCTCCTTCCATGAAATGCGAAATACCTCTAGTTTTGTTTTCTTCCAGTTGTGCTCCATTTTTCTGGCTGCTCTCTTAAGTGCCCGAGTGTGCTCGTTGTACCACGGCGTTGGACTATTTTCTTTAATCTTCTTTAAGCGCAACGGAGCAACTGTGTCTAAAGTGCTGGAAAAGAGAGAGTTAAAAGTTTCTGTTGCAATATCAAGTTCTTCTAAGCTATCCGGGATGCTAAGATGATGAAACTGATCAGGAAGATTATTAATAAAGCAATCTTTAGTGGCAGAAGTGATAGGTCTAACATATTTGAAGCACGGAGTCGGCTTTGCAGCCTTGGCTAAATGAAGTTTACACGAGACTAGATAATGATCTGAGAACCTGAGTTGTGCTCCTAAATCAGCAGGTGCAGACATTAGTTACTGTGAACCAATGTGTTGCAAACACTGTATCATGAGCTGCATCACAATTTCACATTTATCTTTAATTTTTATGCTCTAGAAATATAGACAGATATTATAGAATTCCATGATGGTAAGTGCATGATTCATTAAATCTATTTGTGTTCATTTAAAGTTAGACATTTTAATACCTTTTTTTCTTTTCAGATGTGAATGGCGGTTCATCTACTGATGAAGAAACAACCTCGACATCAAAAGAGCAGCTGAAGGTCAAGAGTTTCTCCTGCGTCACCTGTGGGAAAACATTGAGCTCACAGAGAAATTTAGCGAGACATGAGAGAACACACACAGAAGAGAAAAGCTTCTCCTGCAAGAGATGCAACATCAGCTTTCCTACCTTAGAAGAGAAGAGGCTTCATTCAAAAGAGCACAGCTTGAAGAAGGAGTTTCACTGTGAACAGTGCGGGAAGGATTTTTTCACCACTCCATCTAATATGACAGTTCATATGAAGACACACACTGGCGAAAAGACTTTCCACTGCAGTGAGTGTGACAAGTATTTCAGCACCAAACAATCTCTTCTTGTTCACAAGCGAATCCACACGGGTGAAAGGCCGCACAAGTGTCCTCACTGCGATAGAAGATACATGTATGGATCCAATTTGAAGAAGCATGTGCGCGTTCACACCAACGAGAGGCCGTACCAGTGCAGTGAATGTGGGAAAACCTTCACAAACTCAAGCTGTCTAAATTCACACCAGAAAATACACTCTGAGGAGAAACCATATCAGTGTTCACACTGCGATAAAAGATTCCGTCACAAATTTTATTTTATTTGCCATGAGAGGACTCACACCGGAGAGAAACCGTACCTGTGCTCCTACTGCGGGAAGAGCTTCTTTAGCTCGGCTAATCTTGGACTTCATCTGAGAGTTCACACTGGAGAAAGACCGTATCACTGTGGCGTTTGTGGGAAGAGTTTTGCTAAACAGTGTACCTTAAAAAATCACCAGCGGATTCATACAGGAGAAAGACCGTTCAAGTGTTCTCAGTGTGACAAGACGTTTGCTCGGTTAGACGTCCTGAAGACTCATGAGCGAGTTCATACAGGAGAGAAGCCTTACCGCTGCTCCATCTGCGACGAGAGATTTGCTTATTTAGGTAGTTTTCAGACCCACCAGAAGAAACACGCTAAAGAACAAACTGCTCCTGAATCATCATAGTGTCTTTTCATCAGTAAATCTGGATAAAGGACTCATTGAGCTCATCCTGAAACTGTACATTCAGCCAGTAGGAGGCAGTGTCACATTGCGCTTTTATGTGGATTCAGAGAGTTAGAGATGGATTGAACCAAACGAAGTTGATGAAGTTGTTCGACAGAATAGAACAATGATTGTATATTGAACTTGCCATATTAAAAAGATAGTATCAATTAGAGTTCTTGGATTTCATAACACTAATAAACATGTTTTAAGTGTTAAAAGTGGCTCAATGATGATTTTCATTTAATTTGATTTGATTTTAATAAAAAAATTAAGTTTTATTTCTGTCACGGAATGCTAAAAATAGTGAAGTGAGGATTCATGTGTGGGAAATATTCAAGTGTAGGAATATTTAATAAGTAATCAAAACTACAACAAAAAACACCCCATAGGAGAAAACATTGACAGGCATCTGGTATAACTGGAAACACAAGGGAACATAGAACAACGAACCAGAACAGGACTGCAAACACAGGGAGACTAAATAGGAAGGGAATAGCAAATAAAAGAAGGTAACGAACAAAGGCAGGTGGCAAATTAATCAATAATCAGGTAACAAGATGGGAGGGGCTAGACAATTGACAGGAGAGGACATGGCACAAGGAAACACATCACAAGCCATGTGCTCACAACAAACATGACAAACCGGGAATGTCAGAGTTCTGTCAACAAACCAGATATAAACCAAACAGGTGACAGAACCCTGACATTAACCCCCCTCAAAGGGGACGCCGCCTGGCGCCATCGGGCGGCCATGGCGGAGACGACCAGGGCGGAGACAACCCTTTGGACGGCCATGGCACAGGAACAGACACCGGCTCAGAAACAGGAATAGAGACTTGCTCAGACACCGGCTCAGGAACAGGAACAGACTCCGGCTCGGGAACAGACACCGGCTCAGGAACGGGAACAGACACCGGCTCAGGAACAGGAACAGACTCCGGCTCGGGAACAGACACCGGCTCAGGAACAGGAACAGACTCCGGCTCGGGAACAGACACCGGCTCAGGAACAGGAACAGACTCCGGCTCGGGAACAGACACCGGCTCAGAAACAGGAACAGAGACTTGCTCAGACACCAGCTCGGGAACAGACACCGGCTCAGAAACAGGAATAGAGACTTGCTCAGACACCGGCTCAGGAACAGGAACAGACTCCGGCTCGGGAACAGACACCGGCTCAGGAACAGGAACAGACTCCGGCTCGGGAACAGACACCGGCTCAGGAACAGGAACAGACTCCGGCTCGGGAACAGACACCGGCTCAGGAACAGGAACAGACTCCGGCTCGGGAACAGACACCGGCTCAGAAACAGGAACAGAGACTTGCTCAGACACCAGCTCAGGAACAGACACCGGCTCAGGAACAGGAACATACACCGGCGCAGACACTGGTCAGAACCGTCTCTGGATCGGCAGACGTGACGTGAACCGTCTCTGGATAGGCAGGCGTGACTTGAAGAAGCATAGATACAGTCGGCATCTAGTCATAGTTGGGGCCGTGGTCGGCGTGGGGGAAAACACAGCGAACATCGTGTGTATTTGAATGACAAAAATGTCTTATTGCGAGTCACTGACGCCTGCAGACCGGCAACGGTACATTGCAAAATTAACTGCAATAGGTTATGATTGCTCTTATTTAATTAAAACTGGGTCAATGACCCAACCAAATGGCCGGAGGTGTCGTTTCCAGACATATTTTGCTATCTGGTTGAATCAGGTAAGAGATCGCGGTAGCTGTAGCGGTAACATTAGCCTATAACTCAATCATCTTCCGTATATGTTGCATACTATAACTCCATAAAACCTTGTCACTTAACAATTGTACGTATGCTTCACTCCAAACTATTAATCCTTTTGTAAAACGGTGATCAGTAGTACGAAGTTGCAGAGGGACTGAGCTGACAGTTATCCCTAACTCACAGACTGCAGACTGTATTGAGTGTAGACCTCGAACTCGAGCGCCCTCTGCTGATGTTTTTCGTAGGCTACACGGACACATGCTTTTCTTACATTCAAAACTACCCAAATGTGAAACACTTCAATAATTAATGAACCAGTCTGCACACTCCACTATAGGCTAACTTAAAATCAGAATCAGAAATACTTTATTGATCTTTATTGATGCTATTGATAACCCGGGGGACAATTCTTGTGTCACAATTGATGTGCACATCAAGACATTTAAAGGAATATAAATAATAATAGAAGTTGGTAAATAAACAAGTATATACATGTAAAAAGTATAAATATAGACTATAAAATATGAAGAAGAATTATAAAGGACTATGGATATGCAGCCTACAAGATTTACAGTACTAGTAAATAAATAGAAGCAGAACTGCAGCAAACTATATTGCACACTGAATATTAAAACAGAGAATATTGCACAGAATGTGATGTATTGCACTACAGGGTCCAGTTTAATAACAAAGGGTCCATGTGTCAGACACTTTACTATCTTGAGGCCAAGAGATACTATCTTGAGGCCAAGAGATACTATCTTGAGGCCACGAGTTTCTATCTTGAGGCCAGGAGTTTCTATCTTGAGGCCACGAGATACTATCTTGAGGCAACGAGTTACTATCTTGAGGCCACAAGTTACTATCTTGAGGCCACGAGTTACTATCTTGAGGCCACAAGTTACTATCTTGAGGCCACGAGTTTCTATCTTGAGGCCAGGAGTTTCTATCTTGAGACCACGAGTTACTATCTTGAGACCACGAGTTACTATCTTGAGGCAACGAGTTACTATCTTGAGGCCACAAGTTACTATCTTGAGGCCACGAGTTACTATCTTGAGGCCACAAGTTACTATCTTGAGGCCACGAGTTACTATGTTGAGGCCACGAGTTACTATCTTGAGGCAACGAGATACAATCTTGAGGCCACGAGATACTATCTTGAGGCCACGAGATACAATCTTTAGGCCACGAGTTCTCGTGAATGCCCGGCCAAAAGAATCGGGTCATTAGACGATTTAACGTAGCTGTCATCCCTAGATGCCCCGCCATCAGATTACAATGTGGTACTCCGTGGTAATATCAATTGGGTTGTATCTTCCTTTGTCTGAGTGTCTTGGGTCACTCGATACAACCTGTCTTTAATAATGGCAAAATAAGGATAGGAGAGCGCGCGGTCAGGTTGGAGGATCTGCCCATCGATGGAACGGACCTGTTCAAATGCATGTTTGAGGGGTAAAGTCATCACGACTGGAGAGGTTTAGTCTCGCCAAGCCGCTCAGTTCCTCTGAAACAGTTCCGCTGGGTCCAGGAACAGCCTCTCCAACATGAGCGCTCGCCCCCCTTCCCCGCCTTTTCTTTTTCCCAGAGGCATCCGCTGTCAAACATACCAATAATTGTTCAAAAGCTGGCCAATTCGTTCCCAAAATTAACGGATGCCGGAGGCGCGGGCTAACTGCCACCTCCACACAATGGTTATGTCCCCTAAATTTAATAGTGATGGCTTTTAAGGGGTATTACACTATATCCCTGTGTACACACCTCACCTTAACCATGCGGCCCGTATCCAATGCCCCGGATTGCATCAGGCTTTGGTGGATAGAGGTCTGTTTAAGAGTCTTGGTTGTTTGTAGAATCCATTGCTTGACCGGCTAGTTGATTTTTGATTAGTTGCAACTGTGGTGAGTTTGGAAACATTATCAGATCTTCACCAGTCATATCTTGTGCAGTCAGACAGTGATTTGCATATATGACCTTAGAAGAGAGCACTGAGCACCTGCAGCCAATCCACTGCGCTCACACAAATAAAATTAGCATAAAATGCATCTGCCCAAAGCTATGTGAAACATGAGTCCATGGTTTGTTTCAGAAGCATCATTTTCTTTGTGGCCACACATTGAAAAAACAAATGGAAAACTAAAACTAAATTACTGATTTTATTCAAGTTAAAAATATTATGTAATTTAAGACACATTTCTTGTGGCAAAAAAAATAAAATAAGTAAATGTGACCATGGGATGTTGGCTGTTTATTAATGGTCATCACCTTATGGCCTGGTCTTGTGTTTCTATTTTCTTCCATGATTCTGCTTGTATAATCTCTCAATTATATTTATGTATATTTGTGACAGGACGACACATTACAGGACTTTTAAATTCCTAAACGATTGTGAAATCTGGTTGCAGCACACACTTAAAGCTCCAATATGTAATTTTTTTTTAATAAAATTACAATTATTCCGAAAATAACTTGCACAGTGTGATATATTTCCTCCAGTTGTGTACTTACAATATCTCAAAAGTCTCCAAAGATTTTTCATTTCAGAGAAATTCCGATTTTAAATAACTGTGCGTCCCGGAAAAGAAATGTCGCCTCTCGCACTATCCTTTTTTTCCAGTGTGGACCATGTGATATTCCACCACACCGGAATATCACATGGTCAAATGCGGAAGTGGTGGTTATAGCATTATAGCCTAAGACCCAATTCGCCTACTTATACTACGACCTAAAATATGTACTTTTGAGTGTGTAGCAAAAGAGTATGCACGTTCTGGGACATACTTCGATGACGTCATGCAACGTGAACGAGAACGTGGTTGCCTAGTTACGCACACCGCGACTGTTAACAAAACATTTTACATTTCATTCATTCTTATGTCAAATATAATTTTATTTACTATTCCCATCTTTTTTTCCCACATTGTTTTTTTCACAATACATTTGCAATTGAGGAGTGAAGCAGGGCGTCGTCATGGCAACCAAACGCAGGTCGTTTGTGAGGCGGCTGGTTCTGACGTTCATGTGCAATGTGTGTAACGAAAGCTACTTATTTTCTGAGTTAAAATATTTAAAGTTTATATATTGTATAGGCTAACTATTGTTTAACGTATTTTATACTTAATTTTATACTTATGTATAATACTCAAAAATACCCCGATGAAAATGAACCATGCTTTTACTATAGTAAAAGTTGGACTGATAAAGTTAACATTTGTACAGCCACAGTATTACTACAAATAAGTCAGTGTGGTTAAACTATGGTTAGTGTAGTAAAAGGTGTTTATTTTCATAAGAGTTTGTAATAAGGTATAAATCTAAGACAGAAACATCAAAAGAAATACATAAAAAAAGACACTTGCATGACACTGTACTAGAGCCTTTTTATTTACCCTACAAGATAAACACTGTACTTTTTTTGGCACAACATAAATCCATTAATATTACGATACAATAAAATATAACTTTAATTAGGGTTAAACATTTTAATTCTTACACTTAAAAACTCAGGGCGCATCTCCGCTGCTGCAAAATACAGCCGTATTTTTAAATTTCGCGGTCTTTCCTCTGCTATTGACGCAGCTCGGACTCGATTGTTCACATGATTGTTCATCACCACCATAGAGCTGGTAAGTCCCGCCCATCCGTAAAACCCCGCTGGACCTCTAGGTTGAAAAATCGTCAATGCAAGTGAATGGGGGAAAATAATTATTTTCTGGTCCCGTTTGAATTGTGCCATGAATGTGAACATATGTTGTCTGTGAATTTTTTATATAACTTTTCATGTTACGAGTTTGACAGTATATGATTCTTCGGCTAGCAGTTGTGGAAAAGACATAACGAGAAAGACTACATGTCGCCTATGTGACGTCACCCCATAAAGTTGACTTACCCGTGGTTTTCGCCAACCTCAATGATTTTGTCCTCTCCCTGAAAGAAGGCAGTGAAGTGCACCAAAGACACAGCCATGTTTAGCGGGATCCGTGAGCTAGTCCGTGTGCTAGTGGTGTTGACGTTTCAAACGCGTCGAAAGCAGCGAAGAGTTGTAGTCCACAAAGTGCTCTCACACAAAGTCTACCCGTATCAAACTTCTACCCGCTAAATTGTAGCATTCTTTACACGAAAAGTTATATAAAAAATTCACAGACAACATATGTTCACATTCATGGCACAATTCAAACGGGACCAGAAAATAATTATTTTCTCCCATTCACTTGCATTGACGATTTTTCAACCTAGAGGTCCAGTGGGGTTAGCGGAAGGGGCGGGACTTACCAGCTCTATTGAGAGTGAGGAGTCATGTGCCGACTTGGGTTGATTTGGGCGGGGTCTGAGCCGGTTGGCCATGATGGTAGGAGACGCTATCGGTTGCCAGGGGCAACGCCTTCAGAACTTCACAGAAGCGCGACTAAACATTCCAGAGCTCTTTTGCGCATTTATTATTAGGCTATTATTATTAGACTATTTATTATTTCGGCGGGACAGAGACTGATCTACGAATACGAAAGAGAAAAGGAAGAAAGTAAAGCAATGCAAAAAGATAAGGCGAAAGAAAAGGGGCCTTACAGGAACAAGCTCACACCAAGCGCAAAACAGCGGTATTTGGAGAAGATATAATGGCGCTTTTCCACTGCATGGTACGGTACGGCTCGGTTCGGTACGGCACGCTTTGGCGCTTTTCCACTGCATGATATGGTACGGCTCGGTTCAGTACGGCTCACTTATGGCGCATTTCCACTGCATGGTACGGTACGGTACGGCTCGCTTTAAATGGTACCACCTCTGTTGAGGTTCCAAGCGTACCGTACCGATACTAAAATGTGACGTGAAAACACTGCAGATCACTGATTGGTCAGACAGAATCATCTCTACCAGCGTCATTGTATTTACGACACGAGACACTAAACCCGCTAGATTTAAATAGCCAGTAGACAACAGCCAACGCTGTAGCACCTGTTTTAAAAGTATTTGCTTCAAAAAAAGAGTATAAACTTCCAAAAAAGAAATGGCTGAATCGTGGTCAGTCGACGAGGTGCACATTCCTCTCGTTGGTTGCCGAGGAGCGGATGGGGAAACAAGGAATGAAAAATTCGCATCTAATATGATGATGTCATGGTAGTAGAGACGGCAACTATAACGATCAGTCCCACCCACTTTGAAGCGGTACTAACTGCAGTGGAAAAGCAACCGAACTAAAGCGAGCTGAACCGTGCCGTACTGAGTCGAGTCGTACCACGCAGTGGAAAAGCGAAGCGAGCCGAACCGTTCCGCGCCGAGTCAAACCGTACCGAACCGAGCCGTACCATGCAGTGGAAAAGCGCCATAACATGAGATATAATTCGTCTTGTGTTGACCTAACGGGCGATCTTTGGTCTTGTGAATCTTGTTCCCTGGCCAAACTGAGGGCTAAGTGAAATTTCATAACTTTATATTTAGGCTATTTAAACGAAAAGAACAATTTAAATGTAACAATTAAAAAAAAAATGTTTTGTTATAAATATGCTAACGTTACATGTAGTGAATATAATAAATATGCGTTGCCTGAACCACATTTGTTTAATGTTTAAGATTTCTTTAAATAGAAACGAAAAGAGGCAGTGTAGTGTTTTATAACACATTTCGTTTTATTGTTGCCTAAAATGTAACGTTACATACAGAGCGAGCTGATAGATGCGCATCCTCGGGAGTCATGAGCTGGACTTGGCATTGAAGTCCGAACTTTGCGTACTTGCTATTGAGAAATGCCTAATTCCGGTGCTTGGCTTCTTGTGACAAACACTGGAGCAGTTTTTTACTTCCAGGCATGGTAAAACAGTGCGGAATTGCGAAAAAACCTCTTCTACTACCGAGTTAACAACACACGTAAACAATTATGTTTTGCCGCTGGAATCCTGCCAACATGGCGGATCGAGGGGAGGGGCTCTATACCGTGACGACAACTCCTCACTCTCAACAGGATCACCACACCATGTTTACATCACCACAAAGCACCTCCAGCGCTCAATGGGTTGTGGGCAATATTAGCCGTTTCAAATTCTAACCGGAAATTGTAGACCATCCGGGTATCTTTGGAATACTCATTTCAACATACTACGATTTGGGACGTACTAATTCTAGTTTCGCATTCTCTTGGTCGGCGTTACGTCACAAATCATGTGACCTGCGTAGCAACAAGCCGCCGCCGTGTTTGAAGGGTAAAACAAACCGAAGGCAAAGCCCGAGGCAAATCAAAAAGGTATCTATTCACAGATGTTTTGCTGTGGATTATGTCAATTATGGATACTAACGGACTACTTTGTATTAATGATGAATGATATCTGTGTATGCGAATGTATGTCGGTGGTGAGAAGTGAATGTAATAAAACACTCATGTAAAGCGCTTTGTGACTAGCTAACGTTACATGTCTGTGAAAGGCGCTAGTATATGAATACAGATCTTCTTCTTACAGCGTCTGAAAAAAAAATAATATTGCATCACATTAAGTGTATTTTGATTGTCAAAACATTTTAGTAACTAAACTGAATTTTATTAGGTTTAGTGACAACATGTTAATGTTTACATGGTACAATTTCTGGTAAGCTAACGTTACGCTTTTTTATTATTTCAATTCAATTATTGGGATTTGACTTAATATTGACTCATTTGGATAAATATTAGGTAACGTTAGGCTACGCAAGATAGGCTTTAATTTTTCTCAAGAAAAAAACAACTCGCCTAATGCTGAAAACATACAGAGAGCCCCATCAGCTGGCAGTATTATTTATATTTAGCAAAATACTCCCTATATAGCTGTTTTTCTAGCCAACTACGTGCTTAACCTATATTATGATCATCAAATGGATTTCCTGAGGTAAATGTAATGTTAATGTGACATAATTGTTCTCCAGCTGTTTTATTGACCCCTTTGTTTGATTGATTGGTCGATATTATGTATGAGGAATATAAATTTCGGTAAGTTGTACTGTATCTTTCAACATCGTTCATTCGTGTTTTACTGTTGGCTAGTAGAGAAGATCGGTTCACGTGCCGCTAGGGATCTGTCGCGTCACATTTACAAGCGCCAAAACGCTATTTGTTGTCTGAATTTCGTAATAAAAGTGACAGAATCTGAGAGTTGAGATTGTTTTTCGGCATGATTTGCACAACAGTTTTTCGGCATGATTTGCAACCAAAGGAAAAGAGTTAAGCGCTCGTTTGTCTTCCGCTTAGTGTGTTGCTTAATGGCGGGCGCTTGTTTGTTTTACCCTTCGCCGCGGTTGCTATGCGTGCGCAGTGCATTATGGGAGCACAAGTCCCGGATGTCCGACCTCAAGAATACTATTTAGGACGGATAGTATGCGAATTGGGACTCCGCCATAGACTGTAGCTGTTATGGATCACGATTACTCTTTGGCGAGTATTGAAGTGCCAACAAAACGAAAGCGTCCATACTCGGATACACGCAGACTGTGTGACAAACGGAGGAATAAAACCCGGATAAATATCGGCCAGGCGTTTTCGAGATGGAGAGAGCTGCGCGACTATCTTGGACTTGAAAGCGACTCTGCTCTCGCGAGTGTATTGATAGACAGGTAAGCAAATAATTTTTTTTTTTATTGTACAAGTAACGTAAAAGTTACAGTAAAGATGATTTTAATAGATAGGCTATGAATTACACCACATGCCTGTAATAATATAGCATTACATTTCACGTTCCTTGCAGTTCATTAATTATGATGACATAATACGATCAGACATACGTATGCGAAAACCTCCTCTGCAGGTAATACAAAAACGAATAAATTACCTCATCCGTGATAATGATTTATTTATTCCATTTAGATACATCGCTAGATGGTGAAAACGCATTAAAACGACATCTCCCATCGTCACCTCCTTCATAGCGTCATCAAGCTTCGCCTTTGTTATTGTTGGAAACTGCACCCTCGTGTGGTGAAAAAATAAGATAAAAAATAAATAAAGTCAGGTGCGGCAGGTTTTTTTTTCCAAATTTTTTTAAACTTTCTTTATATACCAATACATAATTAAAATGTAAACTCTGAAAAAGATAGTAGCCTATAAAAATCGAGTGTCTGTAGTCCTCTCAGGGCGCAATAGAGCTGGTAAGTCCCGCCCCTTCCGCTAACCCCACTGGACCTCTAGATCGAAAAATCGTCAATGCAAGTGAATGTGAGAAAATAATTATCTTCTGGTCCCGTTTGAATTTTGCCATCATTTTACTACAATCTTGAGGTCCACTTGGGGTTTTACGGATGGGCGGGACTTACCAGCTCACAACTACTTATTTCCATTCGGAATGAGTGAAATGATTGGCTGGGCGACTGTCACTCTCCCTCGCTACCATGGCTACCACCCCTGCTGCTACAGGACAGGAGCTGACCACATGCGCGCTCCCGTTTGAAGAGGAGGGGAAGAGGCACGGGAGCTAGGAAGAAACACAGTTATGGCAGAGAAAGAGCAGTCAAAATTCCTAGTACCTGCATATACATTCAGCGAAGGCAAAAAAAGGAAGACAGTATACGAAAAGGCTATGACCAAAAAGTCTTTGGATAAAGCTAGAAATCAGACGAGAGTCAATATCGGCGTGGCTTTCCAGCGGTGGCGACAACTGAGGGACCTCATGGGGCTGAAAAGTGACGCCATGATGGCTTTATTTCTGCTGGACAGGTAATCGGGCTTTTTTCTTTTTGATGGCAATTGTTGTTGTTGTTTTTTTTTGTCATGAAGCATGCATCACTAGCACACGTACCTTATATAACTAACATTACTTAGCATAACTCCACTGTCGTAGCTATGACAGTAACTTTGGTGTCCACTGGTATACTGTTATCGAGCCAGAGTAGAGACGATAAATAATCATCAATAGGCCTAGCTCCAGTTGAGAGCTGTACTGTTGAATTTTGCCAAATCTAACTTAACATAATGCAGGTGTAACAGCTAGTACACAGCGCCGAGGAGCTGTTTTTTGACCTAGCTTTACTCTCTGTAAACTGTTCCTATGTTCACCGGGAACTTTACCTGCACCGTTTTTTTCACGTTTGGTTTGTTATTATATGCTCTACCTATTCGCATATTCGCGTTTTAAGAACTTTTTTAATTATATGTGCAATAAAGCTATTTTTTTTGCACATTCTAAGCAGCTACATGATGTGGACAACAAATATGATCAACTACTACATTTTCCACAATCGATCAAAGTGGGAAAGTATTGTTTTAATGGCATACTAACTTGCATTATATACTATACTGCATTATAATGATAGGATAGGAAACCTGCCTCACTGCACATACTGTACACAAATATTTTTAGAATCAAATTACATTAATTCACCAAAGGGATTTCTTATTATCCAAAGGTTGTAGCATGTTCCTAGTGACCAGACTGACTTACTACATGTGAAATTTTGACTATAACTCCCTTACTGTACGTACAATTATCAAATAAGTTTATGAAATAATTACTGTAATTCACCTTAAGTATTGTTTACGTCTTACATCTATTTACATTCACATCTAGATCAAAGGGTTCAAAAGCTATAACCCTTTTAATGTTGAGTTTTTGAACTGGTGGTGGCGCTATAGAGTTGGTCCTAGAGACTCAAAAATTGGTCCAATTACTATTCATTACAATCACTACAACTGTGGAAGGTCACGACGTGCCTAAATTCAGGGTCCGAATGTCAGCCGCATAATTGATGGAGATATGCTTCAGTCTATCTATGTGTAGAAAATGTGTGATTACCGATATTTATTAACCAATCAGAATCATTCAACCTGAAGCAATGACAAAGCTTAGACTTTGGTTAAGGGTATAATTGCTGTGATTTTTGTAAATGTAAGGGGAAGCGGCCTACTTTTGATCACTGGAGTAATCACTCCTTGTGATTCTTGAAGCTGACTTCTGCCTGATGAAACTGCAAACTATCTTCAGTAAAATTTAAAGGTTGGTGGGGTACAACAGGTGTTCGCTCCAAATCCCGCTCCAACATTAGATTTCTCTGTACTGTGTAGGCTATAGGCCTACGTGTTGTAGCCCAGTCATTAAAGAAAACGATTTAGTTTCATATTTATGTTTAATAATATAAATATATAATTATAAATATAAATATAATATATATATATATATATATATATATATATATATATATATATATATATATATTTATTTATTTTATTTTATTTTTTTATTCCATCTATGTTGATTATATGAAAAGTAGGCTTGGGCGGTATTCAAATTTTGATACCGTCAAACCTCCTCCCTATTTTACCGGGGTATACGGTATTACCGTGACTAATTAAAAATTATGACATAATGGGCTCAGACGGCGTCACCAAACTGTTGGCTTGTGCCTACACCGTTCAGAAACTGAATGCCAGATCGGGCAAAAAAAATAAAATAAAAAATCAAGCCCAACCCGTGCACGTTGTGTCTGAGTCCGGCCGACGGCATTAACTGTTATTATGAGCTCGAGCCCACCATTATTCAACATAATATCTGTTTGCGTGCAACAAGCAAGAAGTGCCTTTGTAATCCGGTGACGCGTGTCCATTGATTTTTATTAATAAAACTTTTCTGCAAAGATGGAAGTTGACGATCGCCATCTCTGTAGTGAACGCGCCTGGGTCAATGACGTGACGCCTAAATTTTCTGTCCGATTGCATTTTTTCAGGCAAAAATGGGTTTAAATGCATAAAAAGATACTGTATATTTATAGTACCTCTCCCATGTATGTACTCACTTTAACTTTTAAAAAGCCTTTACTTATTTGTTATTTTTTTTGTTATTTAAAGTGTCAAAACATCATGTGGTGCGACCGTCCGGCCATAACTTCTGTTTTGAAAACGTCTTTGAAATTACTCTGAATTTATTCAAATTTATTTTCTGCACTATTTGGCATGATTTCCAAAGTGTTTTGTAATCCTTTCAAAAAAATCAAAGCATTTGTATTTATATTTCCATCATAATATACAAACAAACTTTGTCCGATGATGTCCATTTTATGAAATATCATGTGGTGCGACCATCAAGGAACTACCATTTTGGGACTTATATGTTGAAAACTATTCAAACACAGGAAGTTACATCATAAACCAATTTACCAAGGACCCATGGAAGCAGCAAGCAGGTTTGTAATTCTCTCAAATTGGAAAAAAAAAAAAAACCTTTGTAATGGTTGGTATGTAGTTGCCACATTTGGATGTCATGTGGTATAACCTCAAAAAAATAATAATATTAAAGTTATTTCTACAAATATATATCTTTATTATAAAATTCATAGTGACCTTTTTTGGCAAGCTAGCTTGTTTTGTTTAGGTGGCCAATTCTGTGCCTGTAAATTATGACTGAATTTGAAAATATCATGTGGTGCGACCAAATATCATGTGGTGCGACCACTGCAGACTGTTTTCCATGATAGATATATGTCCTAGATTGGCAGTTTTATGCTTTTATATTCACTTGACGGTTTATATAAAAAAAGTACTTTACTTTAGTATCATTTGGAATAGATTTTTATGCAATTTGGGATATTTTTTATAGATTTCAGACAGTTTGTGTATACTCTTTGTACAATATGAGAAAAATGCAACAAAAAAAAAATTAGAGCATGTAATTTCAGTTTAGTAATAATGCATTTATTAGTAGTGTATTTATTATTGCCTATTTATTTATTTAAAACTATTTTAATTTATTTTACCAGATGCCACTGCCAAGCGAAAAAATTCTGACCCTGCAACAAGAGCAGAGTACCTTGATAGGAGAAGAGTGAAATATTATAACAGTTTAAAATATCTGTTTTCTATGTGAATATATAGTAAACTGTAATTTATTCCTATGATCAAAGCTGAATTTTCAGCATCGTTACTCCAGTTTTCAGTGTCACATGATCCTTCAGAAATAATTCTAATATGTAACCCTAGACCACAAAACCACTCAATGGGTCAATGTCACATGGGTAAATTTTTTGAAATTGAGATTTATACATCATATGAAAGCTGAATAAATAAGCTTTCCATTGATGTATGATTTGTTAAGATAGAACAATATTTGGCCGATACAACTGAAAATCTGGAATCTGAGGGTGCTACAAAATCGAAACATTGAGAAAATCGCCTTTAAAGTTGTCCATTTATGTTTGCAATATTGCTATATTCACTCACAAAAATAAATGTTTATAAATTTATGGTAGGACATTTACAAAATATAAAACATGATCTTTATTTAATATCCTAATGATTTTTTGGAATAAAAGAAAAATCGATAATTTTGACCCATACAATGTATTGTTGGCTATTTGCACAAATACCCTGTGCGACTTGTGACTGGTTTTGTGATCCAGGGTCACTAATGATTTGCTGCTCAAGAAACATTTCTGATTATTATCAATGTTCATATTTTTTTTTTAAACTGTGATACATTTTATATGTCAGGATTATTTGATGAATATAAAGTTCAAAAGAACAGCATTTATTTGAAATAGAATCTTTCGGAACATTATAGCCTGTGCCTGAATGTGACACTGAATGTGTCCTTGATTAATAAAGTATTAATTACTTTAAAAAACTATTGACTCCAAATGTTACCTGTATACAATACTTTTATTAAATAATTTATATCTATAACATTATTATTTGTTAGAAAGAAATTCTAAGTCAAGTTAAATTAAATGGTGCACTTGTTTTTGTGAAGTGATTTTTTTTTATAAAAGTGAGTTTATAAAATGTTTATGTTCAGGAAAATTCTGTGAAATTTGTATAAAATCTGGTTTAAATAAAAAAAATTGTATAAAATGTATTGTTCATTGATCTCTTTAAATAGATTTTTAACTATATAAGGTTTTCGTGTCATTTGGAGCGACCACTTATGTGGAGCGACCAATAAAAGCTATCACTGTATTAAATTTAAAATAAAATATCTTATTTCTGTGGCTGAAATATGAATCACTGATACAGTATGCTTTAGTAAATTATATTTTTAAAACATTTCTATCAGTTTTATGCGATTTACAGGAAAAATAAGTCTGTTAACTGCATTTTAGAAGGCGACTGAAATTGCAGAACAAAAATATGAGATCATTATATACAAAAACTCAAAAGAAATTCAAATACTCTGTTTTTAAACACTTTAATTACTGAGAACATGTAAAAAAAATACATTTATGTTAAGGAAATTAATTAATTTTAGAATAAATCACGGTCGCCACACATGACATTTTTTAAGCCTATGGACAATTCATCTAGATGAAAAAACACTAAAATCACTTAATTTAAATTTTTTATTTGAATTTATATGTACACAACATTTTTAATGATTGAACAATTGCAATATATATTGTTAATTTTCGTATTTTAAAATTGGCCTGTTGAAAATCCTTATACGTCATTGACCCGCCTATAGAGAGAAATGCACATCATTACCGGTACACAATCAGAGAGTGGCCTTTTTCTTTTCGTTTTGAATTGTTTCGTTTAAAGAAATTAACGATCGGCATCTCCGTAGTGAACGCTATAGAGAGAAATGCACATCATGGATTACAGAGAGTAGGCTAGTCTATTTATTTTCGTTTTGAATAGGCCTAGTTTCGTTTAATGAAATTGATGATCGCATCTCCGTATGAACGCGCCTAGAGAAAAATGCACATCATGGATTACTTAGCCTAATCAGTGAGTAGCCTATTTCTTTCGTTTTTAATTGTTTCGTTTAAAGAAATTTCAAGCTTTATTTATATATATTTGTCATGTCTGTGAGGCATAGCCTACACTGAGTTTCGGTTAATTTATGAGATTTCAATGCAAGTGACCGCGGCATGCCCATCATGTCATGATTATACAGGCAATTGGTTGATGAAAAATTTATTAAAATTAAGATAAAATATATACAAAACGAAATTCGTTTTAAAGAGGCCTTTTACAAAACGAAATTCGTTTTAAAGAGGCCTTTTACAAAACGAAATTTATTGAAGTGGTCAAATCGTCTGACTCCCGATGCATCCCATCTTATTTGTGCTGTTCACTTCTCATAATCAACAAAGATGGAAAAAATAACATAATAATATTTTAACAAATACGAAACTTAATGCGCTTATTAAATGAACTCGAGAACAAAATGCATCCTGGCAGCAGTGAGTGGGCGGTTGTTTCGGAGATGCGACATTAGGTTAGAAGTGTTTACATCTCTCGTATTTACCGCCTCTCCCTTCTCATTCGGTTGGAACCAGAAATATTGCCAAACTGCAACCACACATAAGCATTTTTTAGGCAATAAATAAATGATATATATTATAGGCTATATAAGTGCCGGTAATGACGGTATTGAAACTGATACCGGTGCTATTTTAAGATCCCGCGGTATCCGATATTACCGTAATACCGCCCAACCCTAATGAAAAGTGAAAAGCATGAGTAGCTAAGATCTAGGCTTGCTACGATAGTCGGTGTTACATGGTGTTCAGTCGCAACACTGGTTTCATCACTTGCCCACCGCGGCACCGAAAAAATAAAAAAGTTGCGTAAAATTACGCAGTATCCGTTTTTTTTTCCGGTCACCTGTTGACTAGCGTTGTATGATCACACTCTTATTAATGTGAATGCTTTTAAACCATTCAAGCGCGACAAGACTAGACCATGCCTATTAACACACACACACGTACACGACTCACAGAAAAGACGCGCGTCAGTATCGAGTACTCTTTCGGGCTTCAACAAACCATAACACACACAAATGATGCCAAAATGTCCGTTTTGTCGAGTGTCCTCATAAGAGCAGTCTGAAATGATTTAAATAAAGTCCAGGGCCTGAATTTCATTTTGGAAAATGGGGGGGGAAATCCCCCCTTAGGTGATTCTTATGGGGGGGAATTTTTAATTTGAGGGGGGAGTTTAGACTTTTTTTTTATTATTATTACATTTATCTCGCCTAAATGTATGCTTACTCATTGCATTTTTACAATGGGGTAATTTTGTTCTTAAGAATTTACACAACTCAAGGAAGCTTGATTTCAATCTTTGAATTAAATTGAAAAAAGTAGCACAAATAAATACAATAGAATAAAGATACCAATAAAGATAAGTTTTTGCTTAGGTCTAAAACTAGTATTCAGAAATACTACAGAGACTGAATAAAGTAATCACATGTAAAATAACACTGGGTAGTATTTTAGTCCTGACTAAATTAAATACATAGGCTATAATTCCTGATTCCTTAAAATGAAAGCTATGTTCTGTTGTTTTGACAAACAAATTAATGACAGACACATATGGCTGCTGTCCCTTTAAGAGCTAGTGCACGGATCCTGTTTTCATTAAACGGTCACATGCGATTTAAGCTTATTTAAGACATAACCGACTGTGTTTAGAGGATACTCACCAAGACCGAAATTGACATCATTTTCTTATGTTTTTGACTGTTAAAGCGATATAATCCACGAAAAATTACTTTTGTTACCCGCGAGCTGTTTGTGAGGCGGCTTTACTCTATGTATTTTTTTGTGATTATGATTTTTTATTTTCAATCAATAAACACATATCATACCGAGAGAGCATTTGGACGAGGATAGAAATAAAATTAAAATAAAGTAAAATAAAAACACATGCACACAGAACACAAACACACTTAACAAACACTGGCAGCAAACTCATATTGACTGTATTCAAAGAAGCTCTTTAAGGGCAGAGGCTATATTCATCCAGGTGTTTACAGTGGTTGTCTTTGCCTTATTGATCTTTGCAGTTGTACACTCAAGGCAAACTATATAATGAAATGAGACTATCCAAAATGGTTTCAGATTTGTGTCTGGGGTTATCCACTGCTGTAAAATAGCTTTTTTTGCAGCAGTGAACCCAACACTTTTTTCACATAAAGAAAATTGGTACTTTGAATCATCATTCAATAATAGTAAACAGGGTTCCAAATCCAAATATAGACCTGTAACTTAAGATCATGTAACATAACAATCACATACTTCCATAATGGTTGAATCATTGGACAGTCCCAAAACATAGAAATATACCAGTGGCATCAGTGTTACAGAAACTGCAGTATGGGTTGGGTATAAGTTTCATGCGATATCGCTTGTAAGGTGTGTAGTAGAAACGATAAATAGTCTTAAAATGAATAAGTACATGACTAAGGTTTTTAGGAGTAAGGCCAAGGTTTGACCACACTGTTTCCCAGTCTGGATGGAATCCTAACCAAGAAAGTTCCAAATCCCACGTTGATAGTATCTTTAAAGGTTTATGAACACTACTGAGTAAAGAATTATAGATTACTGAGACTGCCCCTCTAGGATCTTTGACAGGATCAATCCAGCTAAACATTAGCCGCTTTCCGACCGGAGGAACCTTTTCACAGTTCCTAGAACTATTGGCTATAGTACCCGGATGTCGGCGTGTTCGCACTGCAGGAACTAGGAACGATTTTAGTTCTAGGAACTCCATTTGTAGGAACTAATTTAGGTCCTACTTCAGAGTAGGGTCTAAACCAGCACTATAGGAACTACCCGTGACGTTAGTGTACGCTGATTGACCGAACGCACGCGGAACACCAGCAGCACCCGCCATTTTTAAACAGCTAGAATGTAAACACACAGATTACAGCCTATATTTACTCCATAAACTAACAAACATGGAAAACAGTGATAGATGGGTCTCTAAACCTTTATGCTGAAGAGAAAATCCAACGCAACTTTGAGGGGACCAAGCCAAACATGATTATGTAGGCTAATAACCTTTTTTCATATACTGTCTACTTTCTATAACAGTTCTATCTAATAAGATATTAAACAGTACTGTTAGACAGATCGCTAAATAATAAACACAGAGAATGCGAGCATTGTTTGCTCTGGCGTTCTCAGCGCCGCCAAAATAAAGGTCCGTCGCGCCGTCAAAATAAAAGTCACCGTGCTTGCGTCACTCCCTTACCCCTCCTGCACAACTAAAGCAAACGCTAACCACCATCATGGTGACTTTAAAATACAAAATATGATTTCATTAAACCGGAAGTTAAATACAGTAAATCTGGTTAGTTTTAAGTGAAGCTGGTAATAAATGTACGGCCATGCATTTCACCTTTTTGTTTGGCAAAATGACATCAGCAGAGGTCAAAATCTTGACATCAAATTGACATCGACACTTTGACGTCAATATGACTTTCATTTTTGACCTAATTTTTGACCTAATTTTGACATCAAGGTGCCCGCTGGGCTGTGAAGGGCAGATCTTGAAGTCTATGGGGATGTGCAATAGCTGATTCTATGCTTCTCAATGGCACTTAACTGTCTTTGTGTGTCCACGTTCGCATAGCTCTAATCTGGAATGCCCAGTAATAAATCTGAAAATTAGGGAGGGCAAGGCCACCTTCTAATTTTGTGCGCTGCAAAACAGAAAAACGTATTCTGGGTTGTCTGCCATTCCAGACAAATCTAGATACTGCAGAGTTTAACTCTTTAAAATATTTGGGAGGTGGTGTGAATGGGATCATAAAGAACAAGAAGTTCAGGCGTGGTAGAATATTCATCTTAACTGTACTGATTCTGGCTTGCATTGAGATCTGAAGGTTAGTCCATCTTTGAAGATCAAGTTTTATTTTCTGGCTGAATTCACTGAAATTTACTTGGATGATTCTTGACAGAGAATCCGTTATTTTGATTCCTAGGTATGTGAATGACTTAGTAAACATGATATTGTTAGGAAGGGAAATATGGTGAGAGATATTGTTAAGGGCCATTAAGGAGGATTTATCCCAATTTATCATGTATCCAGACATGCTGCTGAAGTGGTGGAATGACTTTAACCCCTTGCTCATCACCCCCAATTTTGGCAAGTGCTGCATACATGACATACCCAAAATAAAAAGGTTGCTGCTCATAAGTCATTCTGAATAGACACATAACACACATATATTAAGAAAGCCAACCCTTGAGAGTTTACAGTTCAAGACTCAAAATTAACCAGACTGTTATTAATATTGAGATATATAAGCTCAAACATAAAAACAAAAGCAGCAAATATTAAGAATATATTTATTAAATGTATAAAAATATTATTTGAATTTAGGATAGCAACTTATAACCACAACCATATGCATTCTGTAAACATTCTTAATTCTAATGTAAACCCCAAATCGCACGAAAATCACCCACAAAACACAAATACTTCTTATCGTGCATTTATTAGTTTCAGGTGAAGAGATGTCACTTTCGCTTTGTTATCATGGATGTGCAGAATCAGGAAGTGTAAACAGACGCGTCATACAAAAGAGGTTACGTTGAATCACGTGAAGATGATTGACAGCTGTTCAGCGAATCATAAAGATTTGAGGTCAAGTATGACGCAAATCAGGAAGAGGAGAAACACATCTAGCTCTGTGCGCTGTTTCAGCTTTTCAGATCGCATAATTCAGTGGAAAATGAATAGAATTTTTATTCTGTATGATCAAAATATTTTACTAACGTGATAATTAATCATTTTTCTCCAAATATGCGCACTATTGGACTAATAACCCTGGCGGTTGCTGTTTATTATATGTATTTGACCACAAATAAACCGGAGAAGACGAGAATGAATGTTTTGTGAGTGATAATTTCTATTCAAAACAACGGTCGTTACAGATGAATTAGTTTGCACTCCTGGCATAAATTAAGAAATGAATGTCACTGCAAACCACTTAAATCATAAACAGTGGTCAAATATCGAAGCTGGAGTCTTAAACCTTCCTTATGATGCTGAGTTTGTCCAGATCAAGTAAGAGTGTGATGATTTGACGAATAATGAATTTTGAACAACAAAAATTTGGGATCACCAGTAGGGGTGTGAACCGACACTGGTCTCACGGTTCGGTTCGATTACAATTATCATGTCATCGATTCAGTTCAATTCGATATCACGATGCATCGCGATGCACCGCATCCTCAATTTAAAATTTTACTTCAAAAGTGATGTGTGCGCGCATGTGTGTGCGTGTGCTCGCCTGTTCGGGAAGTCGCAGTGACAGAAACAGTGACATTCCAGTTCAAGTTTCAAGGGAGTAAAGCTTGTTTATGCCATTAAGAAAAGGAAATCTGTCAAATAAATATTGTTTTAAAGAAATGTTCATTTAAAAGCAGCGCTCATTAATCAGTGTATTATGTTACCGTTAAAGATGCGCGCATCAACCGTCGCCGAATCCGCTGTTGAAGGTGACGATCATCCATTTATAATCACGCGTAACACAGAATAATTGTAATTTGACCATCGGGTGCGTATACTTAAATAAGAGAAAATTATTGGGTGGGTGGATGATTTGTTTTTGGCTGCGGATTCGGGTGACGTTGGAGCTCATCCGCTTACTCTAAAGCAGTCAGACTCTGCCAGGCGTTAACAGCTCGGGGTGAAAACGGCTAACGTGGTTTATCAAGTTAGTGGTATTACCTCCTGCATATTCTATTTGTGCGTGACATGAGTGCACACAGCGCGTGTCTTCTGCAGGTCGTGCTTACCAGGTTGTTCATAAAAGCCGAAATGTGCCCAGATGTCGGCTTTAAAGTAGTTGGAGCATTTTTTATTTTCTCGCACTCGCGTCTCACCTCCCTCTGCCATTGTATGCTACCGCGACAAAGCACGTTCGCAACAAATGACGTCAGAAAAGCGTCAGTACATTATAATCGGTTATGGTCTATTACTGAACCGAAACCGAATCGTCCTCGTCTGCATCGCGATGCATCGTAGAAACGATTAATTTTGACACCCCTAATCACCAGTGATCCCTGCTGGGCAAGGGGTTAAGACATTAGGTATAGAGTTCTCCAAGTCTGAGAGGTACATAATGATGTCATCTGCATACAATGATATATAATGCTGAGAACCAAGTAAAGTAATTGGTGCAATAACTTGGCTTTGTCTGAAAGCTTGGGCTAAGGGTTCCAATGAAACTGCAAAAAGAAGTGGTGATAGGGGACAGCCTTGACGACAACCCCTCTGTAATGGAAAGGGTAGAGACTGATATGCGCCTGTTGAAATAGAGGCTGTTGGGTTACTATAAAGAGTTTGGATGGCATATATGAATTTAGGACCGAAACCAAAATGATCCAGTACCGTCCATAGAAAGTCCCACTCAAGTCTGTCAAAAGCTTTGAGGGCGTCAAGGGAAAAAACGGCGCAAGTGTCAGTGTGTGAGAATGTTCAATGATGTGCAATAAACGTTGCATATTGTCAGCGGCCAGCCGCCCTCTAAGAAATCCAGTTTGGTCAAAATTAATCAAAATATCCACGAGGGGCTCAATCCGGGAGACCAAGGCTTTTGCCAGAATTTTGACATCACTATTAATTAAAGATATTGGACGGTAACTAGAGCAATTCAATGGGTCTTTATTTTTCTTTTGTAACAAAATGATAAGCGCTATGTTCTGGTCCCTATGAAGCATACCATGTTTAATAGCATAATTCATAGAATTCAAGATTAAGGGCCCAACAACATCCCAAACAGCCAGGTAGAGCTCCGGGGGAATCCCATCGGGACCGGGGGATTTGCCTTTTTTAAGAGATTTGGCCGCATTGTGAAGTTCCTCCAACAATAGAGGTTCTTCCAGAAGGTTTCTGTCCTCTACTGGTAAGATAGGCAGGTTCAGATTCTCTAAAAATGTTTTGCATGCATGTTTGTCAAGAACCACCTCTGAAGAATACAGTGTGGAATAAAATGCTTTAAAGGTGTTATTAATAGCCCTAGGATCTGTAACAATTTTGCCATCACTACTTTGTAACATATCAATATTTGCTTTGGACTCAGTTTCCTTTAACCTCAATGCAAGCAGATGGCTAGTTCTATCTGAATGAAAATAATTTTGCTTAGTTCTGTGAATGATGGACTCAGCTTTGGACATTGACAGGCTATTGTATTCTTTTTTCAACAGTAACAAATTCGGAGCAGCCTCTTCTGAGAAAGACTGGGTCTGCTGATGCTCCAAAGACCTTATTTCTTGTTCACGATAATCAAAGCGCTTATTTTTAAGACGCTTGGCCTTTGAGGAAAAGGCAATGCAGTTTCCTCGTAGATAGGGCTGGGTACCGAGTTTCGATACTTTTTAGGTACCGATCGAATTGCCTCTACTATCGAGTATCGAAAAATGACATGATGTTCGGTACCAGATTTCGATACCTAAGGGGTTAACCCGTCAACGTCAGTGCTCAAACAAATACATATGAAATGCACAACGACACACATAAAGTCGCTCATGCACATACATGTGTAGAGTTTGCGTAACTCTACACACACGAGAAGCGCGGAACTGTCCGCGCACATACTCATATGAGACGCGCACGCAAGCACAAACTTTCCACGCGCATACGAGACGCGAGCACACACACAAAACTCGCGCACATACTCAATGAGACGCGAGCACACACACACAAACTCTCCGCGCACATATTCATGAGACGCGAGCACTGCACACACGTACACATAATACCTTAAAGATGTGGAAAAGTCGATCAAAAGTGTGGCTACATTTCTCAGGCTCAATGCCAACAGCGCGCGATGCAGTATTTGCGGTAAAATAATTGCTGCAAAGACCGGTACCACGACAGATATGATGAAGACCTTGACAGTGCACGGCCACGGAGTAAACATAATAGCAGAAAGTTGTTTCGCCTTCGACTGGTAAATGAAGAGGTACCTTGTTGATCACTCTGACAGTTTATATTGCAATAATAACCTACTGAGTGTGCACACTGCCGTTCAAAAATGTGTTGGTTAGTCAGAATTTTTTTTTTCAGTAAGGATGCATTAAAGTTAGGGCTGCACGTTTTCAAGTTTTTCATTAACCGTTAAACGAGGCCCTTACCGGTTAATACTCGGTTAACCATTGTGTGCGCGCCGCAGCGCGAGATAGGCGTAATTTGCGGGTGGGACATAATACCAATACAAATAAACAAAACATCTCCAGTTAACTATAGCAGAGCATTCATTTCGTTTTTTTTTTTTTTTTTAGGTGATCTAGCACTGAAATGTTTTGTTTTTTAAATCAAGTGATCAAAGTGCTCGTTGCCGCTGCGATCGAGAAGGGTCTTGTAAAACGTGCTGAGGTATTATTCATTCGTGGCCACGAAACAATTCACCTGAATATTCACCAATTCACACAAAAAAAAAAAAAAGGAATTAAAAGCTGTACGAGAATAGTCGGCCTTCACTGAAGAGCTATCTTCACAGGTAAGAAAAACAGTTTAATAATTATTATTAATTCGTGGCCACGAAATAATTCACCTGAATATTCACCAATTCACAAAAAAATAGGTCTTTAGCATTCACTAATTAATAGTATCAAACTGTTTTTGGCCACGTTGTAATTCGTTAAATCAAAATGAGGGAGGGAATTAGTTCAACGTGTCCACGATTTATTAAAACGTGGGAACAAATAAGTCGTCGTAACAACTAATTATTTAGATCAGTGGACAGGGCGTATAAGAACAAACAGTGAGAGAGCCCCGGCCGCACGCGCGCACTCTCACCGCCTTCAAACAACATGAGCGCTCTCTCTCCCTCGTGCATATCAACACAATAGTAAAAGGTCGGAAGACCGATTGTGTTTTATAGAGTAGTAGTTTGTTCATATAAAGTGTTTGATTAGCAAGTACATGTTTAGGAAATGCATAATACAAATTGTATGGGTTAATGTAACGGTAAACGGACTCTGCGGGTAAAACTGTTGTGATGAAACTGCGCATGCGCGTGGTAAAACTGCTGGGGTAAAGCTGTGGCTCTGCGGCTCTGCAGACAGATATTATTGTGCTGCGATCAGTGGCGCGGATACTATGTTTGTTTCTGGCTCGCGCACAGCCTTCACTCTCAGACGCGCGCTTTCTTTGCCCGCTTCATATTAGAAAACTGGTCTAGCGGTCTCTGGTGGTGCAAAAATGTATTACAACTAAATTCAATGCACGCCATTGACGCCACTTAACCGAGCAAAATGTTTCACTCGGTTACGCAATTTTTAACGGTTAATCGGTTAACCATGGACACCCCTAATTAAAGTTATCAAAAGTGACATTAAAACATGTGTAATGTTACAAAATATTTCATTTTTAAATAAATGCTGTTCTTTTGACATTTTTATTCATCAAAGAATCATGAAAAAAAATTATCATAGTTTCCAAAATATTAAGCAGCAAACTGTTTTTATATTTCTGAAGGATCATGTGACACTGAAGTAATGATTTTGAAAATTCAGCTTTGACATCACAGGAATAAATTACATTTTACATTTTACATACATTGTCACATCTTAACCGAGATAAGTGTCATCTGCTCTGGATTAAGTTATGCGGTAGACCACAACACCAACTAAACGTGGATAAATTAAACAAGGATGTCTACATCTGTTCTAAGGCAAGTCAACAACGTATTTGAACGTTATAACATCTCTAACGTAACGTTAGGCTAACGTTAGCCTAGCTTCTAGCTGCGTTGTAACGTTACATCATGTCACTTGGCTTCATTCACGTATCTGTAACACAATGTTGTGTTTTACACAAATATAAGTAGGCTAAACACTTTGCAGTTTTAATGATGTCCTGAATGAACATTCGATCGCGCCCGCGCCTCTCTCTGACACACACACACACACACACACTTGACATCGCAGCCTGTTCATTATGCCGCGTTCACACCAAACGCGAATAGAGCGTCAAATTCGCGCGTATCGCATCTAGTTCGACGCTTCAACATTTTGAATCCATTCGCGTTTAAAGCGAACGTTTGAAGCGAAATAGCACTTAACTATAACGTTTACACTGTGACCTGTAAATCTTTGTCTGGAACTGAAGCTTATCGACCTTCTCAACAATAAAATTATTAATATAACCCTCCAATGCATAGGTAAGGCCCTTTTGGTGACTTCGAGATGATATATAATATTTCTGTCTCCAAAAATCATCAATTGCCTCATGTGAAATATCTCCTACTGTGACAGCTGCCATAGCGCCTGTTACCGAGTGTTGATTGTTTGTCCGAGTGAGTGGAGGGGGCGTGGCTTAGCCATAGGTCAATTGTGCGAGGGCGGCTGACGTTGGTGTTAGGGCTGCACAATTAATCGAATTTCTAATCGCGATTACGATTATGGATGCCACGATTACGTAATCGTTCAAAGCCGCGATTACAAAAAAAAAAAAAAAAAATCCACTATGCGTGCATTTAGAGCATGTTATAAGAGGCAAAACACAACTACTTCAGAAAACCCAGCACAATAGGAACTACCAGACAGCGGCGTATGTGTACGCTGAAATAAAAAGTCTTTCACCTCAGAAAAACGGACGTTCCTGTCCTGTCAGCCGTTATAAACTACTGTGTTCGTAGCGCACATTCTTCAATTGCATCCGCAAATGCGGCAGCGCGCGCTGTGTATAAAGTGCAAAGGAAACTACGAGCATGCAACATTGTTACGTTGTAAATTAGTAAGTCACGAAATAAAAGTAAAATACCAATAAATCACGTTACTGGTATGTCGTGTGTTAGCTGAGAACGATTTGCATGCAGGTGTGATTTTCATTCTATTCACCAGGAGCAGTTTCCATGTTTCATTAACAGTTCTTGTTAATATTGTGTATTCGCCATGGTAACTGTCCTTTCAATATTAACCCCAAAATGCCACTTTATTTTCACTTTGTGACTGTGGTGGCTCATACCAACATTGTATTATCAAAAGCTAGTTTGGGACTGCTATTTAATAGCTTTAGCATCTATACCTAATTTTTATTTCTTAGTAGTCATATTCTTACAATTTATGTGTATTTTAAGTAAAGGGGGACAGTGTGTGTGTTCACAATTTTTAAGTAAACATGTATAATAATATGTCTATATAACCTATATATTGTGATAATCGTAATTAATAATCGCAATTACAATTTCAAGGGAATAATCGGCAATTATGATTTTTGTCATAATCGTGCAGCCCTAGTTGGTGTTTCTATCAGCGTACAGGCGGCGGGCTCGCTCTATTTTTATGTCTCGGTCAGCAACAGATGGGATCCATGTAGGTAGATTCGCCTTTATAAAGGTGATACAGTTGTCACCCTCCACTCCTTCACTCAGCCCAACTAAGCGTAAGTTGGATCTTCTACTTCTGTCTTCCATATCTGCCACCTTGGAACTCGGCTCGTCAATTTTCAGCCTCATAGCACTGACCTGGTCTCTATCATGCTTAGCTGCTGATTGCGTAGAATCGCACCTTGACTGAAGCCGTTGAACGGATTTCTCCAGCTGTTCAATCTGGCCAGTGGCTGTCGTTATAGTGTCCGTGGTATTCTTCAGTTCAAGTCTAAGGTCCAATATTTGCGGGAGCAGCACTAAAGCAGCTTTTACTGCAGCAGTGACGATTTCATTTAGCTCAGCTCTCTGTTCAGCTAAGGCCTGCTTCACTCCTGCTAAGATGGCGCTGTCCAGGTCTGCTTTGGAGATGCTAGTCGGTGATTCCTTGAATTTCTTCTTGACGGGAAAGTTCGGTTTCTTAGGTTGCACCAGTATTATTATGTGATGCCGACATTTTAGAAGTTTTGACGTAATTCAACATTATTTGCTTTCTAATAAACTGAAAGTAACGAGTAGTAAGTGGAGCACACAAAATTCACGTCCGCACCACCATGAATCAGTCACGTGACCCCCTCATTCAGCTCATCCTGAAACTGTACATTGAGCTCTTTCTGCCAGTAGGAGGCAGTGTCACATTGAGCTTGTGGATTGAGAGAGTAGAGATGGATTGAACCAAACTCTGTAAATGAAGTTGTGTTGGACAGAATAGAACAATGATCGTATCTTAAACTTGAGAGATTGGTTGAACTTGATCTATTAAAAAGCCTCAAAATAGTATCTATGAGTTCCTGGATTTCATAACGTTGATAAACATGTGTTAAGTGTTGAAAGTGGCTCAAGGATGATTGTAAGGCAATTGCACCTTTTTTTCCCATTGTTGATGGTTTTCATTGGGATTGTAAACATTATTTAATCAAGAAAGAGACATGGTTTTCCTTTCACACAATGCTATTCATTTTCAATTTCTTGTGCTTTCCCAGAGCGTTTGTGCCACCATGTCAGGTAAGATATATGTGCTGATCAGTGTCTGATATAGCCTAGTTTTATTTATTTGGCATATTATTCTTGTGTAAACACAAATCTCAGCCACAACTTCTTTTAGCAGTAATACTAGAAACATGACAGTACCACATCTGGGCAAGAAAGGACCGTTATTTACCACAGTTCATGTTTGGAGAGCTGAACTGATTCAGACACAGAAATACAGTAATACACGATACGGAAACGTTAGGAAATAAAGTGGTGCCGTGAACATGACACATCAACTACAAAAATAAATTCCTTACAACTTGAACCATAGAGAAAACATAAACATGATTCACGTTTGTAGCTGCACCACAGGAATTCAAGCTTGTTTTTGATATAGAAAAAAACGGAGAAAGTTTGCTGTAGACACGATATCTACTGACTAGCGTTTCTTCCTGAAACCTGTAGGAGTCGCTGTGACGCTCTTCAGTCCGCCGGTAAAACCACTGAAGAAGAGGAAGCCCGGCGCTCTCAGACTGAGGTGTGTTGTTTTAAACTGTGTGTGTGATTGTTGATTTTCTGTCTGTAGTGTTTTGCTTTAAATGAACTTCTTATTCGTATTTATCATTAAAAAAAATAATAATAAATAAATAAAAAAACTAATTAGCCATGATTTTACCCCACAGTAAATAGTTTAGCCTGGGTAAATGTAATAATAAATAATAGTATAATTGTAGTTGTAAACACACATTTACTACAGCAGCTGTGTTATTTGTAATAAAACACTCTGTTACTAACGTATCCTCGGTTCTCTCTAGATGAGGGAACGAGTGTTGCGTAAGCTAGCTTACGCTACGGGAAAATCCCCTTTCTCGAGAATACTGAAGCCAAAAAATTATCCTTAATTTTTGCATTAGTTTAGAACGCATTGCTGCATAAGCAGACCTAGGCGAGACAGCTCGCGCGCCTATTGGTTACTCTGCGGCAACTGCTTGAACCTATCGAGAGACCGCCCGTGACGAGGCACCAATGAGGGCGCGGGCACCCGTGCACGTCACGTCCCGCCAGGGTGGGCGTGGCTTAAGGCTTTATAAGCCGGGTCCAGACAGGTTTATTCTTTGGTTTTTCATGCTGAAGCGAAACCAGAAGTAGCACAAGCACGGCAGGGTTACGCAACACTCGTTCCCTCATCTAGAGACAACCGAGGTTACGTTAGTAACCGAGAGCGTTCTCTTACGAGAGTACTCTCGTGTTGCGTAAGCAAGCTTACGCTACGCTACGGGAACCCAATGTAAAACGCTGTGCGTGCGTGCAAGTCCACACATGTATTCCCGAGGGCATGTGCCCGGGGAAACACATAATAGTAGTAAAAACTAGGCCGACCGGGGTGGGCCCAAGAACATAACCATTCCAGAGAAGGGGGAATGGAAGCTTAGAACGGTATAACAGCCGGGATAGACATCTGAGGACTGAACCTTCAAGATTTAATAGCTATTTAGCCAGTCAGAAGACATCTGAGCCAAGGGACAGATGCGCGTGCAACATGACAGTCAGGGGGATTCACAGCCCGATCTGTTGATGCAGTTGTCGTGCAGGCAGCACGTACATAATGATTATTATCATATTATCTTCCCGGGCTGCCCACAAGCCGAACACCGGCCTGCCCTTGTAGAGGGTGCCCCAACCTGAGTTGGAGGCGTCTGTCGAGATTACTTTTCATTTCGAGATCGTTCCCAGATCCACGCCTGACTGATACCAGTCTGTCACCTTCCAGGGCTCCAGTGCCGTAACACAGTTCTGAGTCACCTTGAGGCGAACGCGGCCGGAGGTCCACGCCCGAAGCGGGACCCGCGTTCTCAGCCAGTGCTGGAGAGGGCGCTTGAAATGCAAGCCCAGTCGAAGCACTGCCAAAGCCGAAGCCATAAGACCCATCATCCTCTGAAAACATTTGAGGGGAAGGATGCTGCCGACTTTGAAAGACGCTACTGAGCGCTGAATTTGCAGCTCGCGCTGTGACGTCAGCCGGGCTGTCATTGCCACAGAGTCTAAGTCTGTCCCCAGAAAGGAAATTCTCTGGCTGGGAGACAGCGAGCTCTTGGTCCAGTTGATTTGGAGACCCAAATCCTGTAAATGGTCTAGCAATAATGTTTGGTGGGCTATCAGCTCTGCCTCTGACTGTGCTAAAATTAGCCAGTCGTCTAAATAGTTCAGTATTCGCATCTCCTGATGCTTCAGGGGAGCTATTTGGATCTGAAAATAGGTGTCTTTCAGATCCACAGAGATAAACCAGTCTCTCGGGCGAATTTGCGCGAGAATTTGTCTGGTCGTGAGCATTTTGAATGATCTCCGCAAGAGGGCTCTGTTCAGCCGTCTGAGATCTAGGATAGGTCTGAGACCGCCATCCTTCTTTGGAACAAGGAAATATCTGCTGTAGAGACCTGAGTCGCTCTGTTTCAGAGGAAAGGTTTCTACAGCCCCTTTTCTCAGCAGTTCCGCAATCTCGGTGCGAAGTAGGTGTGCTACTTCGTGTTTCACCGTGCAGGGTTTTTCCTGGGTCAAAATTGGTCTTCGGTGGTGGCTGACCGACATGGTCATCCACACACAGCAAAGAGTACCCTAGTACCCACATGATCCGCAAGCCCAATATTGACAATAAATGTTAAATTTAAAATAAATACAAAGAAACAGTTTGTGATTTTTTTATTTTATTTTATTTTTATTATCCTATTTATTCATGAAAAAACAATCACTGTCAGGCTAGATAGTAAAAGAAAGCGATTATTGTTTTGAAAGATAAAATCCTTTTTTGATAGACCTGATAATTATATTAGTATAATCATATAAATTAAAAAGTAGCACTAAAAACGTAGCGTTAAGATGTGTAATAGTGTAATTTTTTACCATATAAAATTAGCAGCTAGCTAGCAACAGCTTGATTTGTGCTTTAATCTAGTTTCATCTCACTCCAGTCTAACTTAAACTAAATGATTTTATAGGTAATTTACTACACATTGTCATAGGCCTATACATACTGTGGATTATTAAGGCTAAATTTTACTAAACACTCTTGCTAAATGAGGTAAGCACACTTACTTTCTTATTTCAGATGTGTATGTTCTAAGTAATTATTTGTTATACACCAATTCAGACACTGACGGGCAGACCAATTGCTTTAACCATTCATTATAATGAATTGCCTCAAAGGAGTCATTAGGTCGCGAATCGGACTTTAGCGGACGTGTTGGATGAGAATCCTGGCTGTTAGGACATCACGAAAGATTTGTCAACACACACAAACTGGATAGATTTTTTTCTTTCTTTTTCGTTTATTTAAAGTTATTACAGCTGCATGTGAGGAATGCATGTCACAAGTTGTAAGATAAGATAAGGCAACTTTTTTTTGACTGCAATTCACACCCAGCGCTAATTCAGCAAAATTATTCTCCGAATGCACCACGTGAAACATGGATTCGGTCTTCCGACCTTTAGGATCAGTATTTTGATGCGAGGGAGAGAGCAAAGACAGAACTGAAGACGGAGAGTGCCCGCACAGGGGTGAGGCGCTGTGATCGTTCTCTCCATCACTCCGTCAGTAGCCTGCTTCACTCACAAAACCCCATAACAGATCAAGTAAGGCTTTGGCGGGACAAAAAAACGTTTTGGCGGCCGCCAAAAAATTTTCAATGTAGGAAAAACCCTGCCGTGGTCTCGACCCTGTCTTGAAAGCGCGGGGGTCTGTGGGCAAACTGCAGTGAATAGCCTCGTTTTACAGTGTTCAGGACCCAATCTGACATGCCCGGAATGTTTTCCCATGCTTTCATATGTAAAGCTAAAGGGAGAATGTTGCACGGGCTTTGGTCGCTGTGTGTGTGTGGCACATAGCATACAGCGCTTGCTGGTGGGCGCGCGCTCACGGAGGCGAGCGAGCTCATAGAGGCGTAAATCGGAAATGTATTAGCATCGATACTTCTAAGAATGACCGCGTTTCAGTGGCCGGCGACACACTGGCTGCGTGGCGTGTCCGTTTTTATTTCAGCTCCCATGTTAACTGCTTGCGTGACACACGCGTCTGGGCGCAGCTCGAGACGCGCGGAAAACGCGTGCATGCTAGAATAGAACCGACGCCTATTTTTCACGCGACACGCGTGTTGGAAGCGTTTCCAGGCAAAATAGAATAGGAAAAGATGTTTCTATGTCATTTTGACACACATACATATTAATAAATGACATTTTGATGTTTGAAAGTCTAGGTTTTGACATAAATACGTAGGCCTAAATGATTTTCAAATATTGCACCTCTCAATACAGAACAATATATTCTGTAGCCTATTTTGCCGTCAACACTGCCGACGTTGTCTTTGCTGCTATACATTTATGTTTAACATGAAGTATAGGCCTTCCACAACTCTATCCCCATATGTCAAATATATCACCAATGAGGCTTATCATATGTTACCAATATTAAACATTGAATAAAAATATGAACAGCGATTATATTAAACAAAGTTCAGAATCAAGATAAAGTTATTACCGGTAACTCTTATGTTTCTTATGATAAATGAGATAATGCTACTAAATTTTTTATTTATTTATTTTTACCTTGAATGTCATTGCTGTAATTTATTTTTTATATTTTGATATTTCATATTTTGTTCAAATGTTTAATATATCTGCTGTTCATATGTTCATTTATTAGTGTGTTATATGATTAGAATGTTGTCCCGGTTTTAAAATAAAGCACAGCAATGATATTTGAGAGTGTTTCTTCCTTTTCAGGAAAAGTATCGAAAAAGTATCGAAATCGCAATACTTGACTTGGTATCGGTATCGAAATAATAATTTTGGTATCGTGACAACACTATTCATAACACACGTCTGTTTTATTAGTGTGGGCCGTGAATGAGTGTGTAACACTGGACGGGCCGTGCTTATGTGTAGGAGTGAACACTGGGGAGTGGGCACAGAACCTACATTTATAATACCATCGGCGTGAGCCAGACAAACAGACAGAATACTCTTTTTGAGATTTATTTGGGCGGCCGTAAAAACGGCCTTTGAGTACAGGCGAGCGTGTTGTGTAACTGGCTCGTTGGCTGTGAAATGCACATCTCCAGTCGCCTCTGCTGAGGGAACTGTGAGAGCGGGGCACGCTGCTTTTGATGGCGGTCCGGCCGCGGCGGGACTCGACCATCTCCGTCTTCCTAATGTGGTCAGGAAGACTTTGAGGGCTCAGGTTTCAGCACTATCTTGGGCCTGGGTCCCCATGGGGGAGGCGGCCTGTGACGGCTTGAAGAGCGCGAGCGAGACTCTCTGGGCTGACGGCGCTGTGAAGCTGGCGGCGGGGGCGGGTGTGGCGCTGATTTCCGGCCGGGCGGCTGCTTAGAGCGACCCGTCGCGGAACTAGAGCGCTTCGGGAGAAAGTGCCGCATGGCTTGCAAGGTTTTCTGTACCTCAGAGTACCGCTCCGCAAAACCCTTAACAGCCGGGCCGAAGAGACCTGATGGCGACACAGGCGTGTCAGGGAAAGTGGCTCTGTCAGACTCTTTCATGTCGGACAAGGTTAACCACAAGTGTCTCTCGGTGACGGTGAGAGACGCCATGTTCCTCCCGATGGCCTGGGCAGCAGACTTGGTGGCTCGTAGCGCTAAGTCCGTCGCACTCCTAAGGTCCGTGAAATATTACGAGGATTCGGGCCCGCCTCGTCCATAGTGTGGAGAAGGTTGGCTTGGAAAACCTGGAGCACGGCCATAGACGGAAGCGCTGAAGCGGCTTGACCGGCGGCGGCGTAAGCGCGACCGATCAGAGCCGAAGTTGTCCTGCAGGCTTTAGAGGGCAGCGAGGGCTTGGATTGCCATCTGGCGGAAGGCGGGCAGAGGTGTGTGGCTACCGGTTCCTCGACCGTAGGAATGCTGAGGTAGCCCTTGTCTTTTGCGCCGTCAACAAGAGAGAGCGTCGAAGAGACAGTAGGCCGCAGCCTGGCAGAAAATGGTGCCCTCCAGCTTTTAGTCAGCTCCTCGTGTAATTCCGGCAGGAAGGGAGCGGGCCTCGTGTGAGGCGTTGAGCGGCGACCGGGCAGGAAAAAGCCGTCCAGCCTGCTGGGCTCGGGCGGCGACCAGTCGAGGCCAAGGTCCTCCACGGTCTTGATGAGCAGGCGGAGAAGCTCCTCATAGACGCTGGTCCGCACACCGCTCGACTCCTGAAGGGAAGGGGCGGGGTCCGAAATGGAGCCCGACCAGCCCTCACACTCCGAAGCTAGAAGAAAGCAGCTGTCCTCTTCTGCGTCGTCCCCTTCAGACTCGATATGCACGGCGGGGGTGGAAGGGCGCTGACCAACCGTGATAGAGGTAGGGGATCCAGAGAGCGATGCACACGGGGAGATATCCGACATGCAAGCGCTCTCAGTGGCGGCCTCCGGCGTCCTCTGTGAACGGCACTTTTTACGGCGCGGCCCAGCAGAGAGAAGCGGAGGAGCAGGTATCACGTCGAAAGATGCTAGACGAGCCCGCAGGGTTGACATAGACATCTCCTCGCACTCCGGGCAGCCGCCCTGGGAGAGCGTGTGGTCGGTGTGATGACCGGCTTCCGAGAAGGCTCGTCCCGCTGAGAGGCTGTTCGACGGCGCAGGCTTCTCTGAAGAGCAGCGATGTGAAGGTCACTTCGCAGAAGAGATGAAAAACCAAAGAATAAACCTATCTGGACCCGGCTTATAAAGCCTTAAGCCACGCCCACCCTGGCGGGACGTGACGTGCACTGGCGCCCGCGCCCTCATTGGTGCCTCGTCACGGGCGGTCTCTCGATAGGTTCAAGCAGTTGCCGCAGAGCAACCAATAGGCGCGCGAGCTGTCTCGCCTAGGTCTGCTTATGCAGCAATGCGTTTTAAACTAATGCAAAAATTAAGGATAATTTTTTGGCTTCAGTATTCTTGAGAAAGGGGATTTTCCCGTAGCGTAAGCTAGCTTACGCAACACGAGAGTACTCTCGTAAGAGAACCAAAGTTAACACGTTGTTTAATTTTCTAATTTTGGTTTTCAATCAATTTCCAATGCTGGACACTTAAATGACGCTTAGAAACGAGTACAAGTATCACATTATCATGTTAAATTTCTGAAATCTGTGTTTAAATCCAGCAGCTAAATTTAAGTTTTAGATATTAGTAATGTGTTGTAATGGTATATTTACAATAGTGAATTTAAACATAAACACGCCTAAACATATGTTTATTTTATATCTGTAACTAATATCTACCTGTGTATTAATATTCTCAGAAACTGCAATCATGTTCTTATGCTGTGTATTTCTGTTCTCCATTATCATTAGTCATTTTGAGTTTAAATCAGTGTAAGTTCATTATAATTCAATTCACATTTACTTGTATAGCACTTTTCACAATCACAATACACATCATTTCAAAGCAGCTTTACAGAAAATGCTTGAGTCCACATTACAACTTAGATTGATATAAATGTGGATAAATGCCTCTTGTAATAATGATGATGTGTTTGTCTTCAGATGTTGACCATGAGAGCGCAGATGGATGTGATCTGCTGTAAATCAGTAGGAACTGATCTGTCCATGCTGGATATTGAGTATTTCATCTCTGAAATCTGTCAGCTGAAGAAAGAGGTGGCGTCACTGGAGGCAAAGCTGAGAGAAAGAGGAGACAAACCCAACAGAGAGGTTTGAGCAAAATATGCAAACAAATCACCAATATACCCACTAGAGATAACTGCTGAGTAATGAGGCTAATATCAGCAGGTTGTTGTTTATTTGTGTTGATCTATGATGTGTTTGTCAGGATCTGGAGGTTTCAGTGTGTGTGACTGATGGGACAGAAGCTCAGGATTCAGTCTGGAGATCCAGAGACACACAGGACTCAGAGCTCAGCCTCACTTTACTGTGTTATACTGACGATCAGGATGATGGATCTGCTGATCAAACCTCTGTCAAAATGGGGGACTGCAGGAACCTGATAGAGAGACGAGGAGAAGAAACCACAGCAGAGGAAAGACAACAGAGCCATGAGGAGGAGGAGGAAGATGAAGATCAGAATGAGGATGATGAATTAAATGATGTTGAGGATGAAGAAAATGAAGATGAGGATAATCAAAATGATGACAGTGATTTTATTCCTTCAGGTATGTATCTTCCATTTATGATCTTATGTTATAGTAAATAATAGTCAGAATGTGTGTAAACATTTAGTTGTGCTCCTAAATCAGCAGGTGCAGACATTAGTTACTGTGAACCGATGTGTTGAAAACACTGTCATGAGCTGCATCACAATTTCATGATGTTAAGTGCATGATTCATTAAATCTATTTGTGTTCATTTAAAGTTAGACATTTTAATACCTTTTTCTTTTCAGATGTGAATGGCGGTTCATCTACTGATGAAGAAAGAACCTCGACATCAAAAAATCAGCTGAAGGTCAAGAGTTTCTCCTGCGTCACCTGTGGGAAAACATTGAGCTCACGGGGATTTTTAGCGAGACATGAGAGAAAACACACAGAACAGAAAGACTTGACATGCAAGATATGCGAAATCAGCTTTCCTACCTTAGAAGAGAAGAGACTTCATTCAAAAGAGCACAGAATGAAGAGGTTTAACTGCAAACAGTGCGGGAAGGATTTTTTCACCACTCCTTATAATGTGACAGTTCATATGAAGACACACACTGGCAAAAAGACTTTCCTCTGCAGCGAGTGTGACAAGAATTTCAGCACCAAACAAGTTCTTTCAAGTCACAAGGGAATCCACACTTTCCGTACAAGTGCCCTCACTGCGATAGAAGATTCATGTATGGATACCTTTTGAAGAGGCATGTGCGCGTTCACACCAACGAGAGGCCGTACCAGTGCAGCGAATGTGGGAAAACCTTCACAAACTCAAGTTATCTAAAGTCACACCAGAAAATACACTCTGAGGACATCATGATCGAGTTCATACGGGAGAGAAGCCTTACCGCTGCTCCATCTGCGACGAGAGATTCGCTTATTTAGGTAGTTTTCAGACCCACCAGAAGAAACATGCTAAAGAACAAACTGCTCCTAAATCATCATAATATCTTTTCATCAGTAAATCTGGATAAAGGAAATAAAGTTTTATTTCATCACGACAGAGCCATGGTGTTCTTTTCACACAATGTTACTAATTTTCAATTTCATGTGTTTTCCCAGTGTTTGTGCCACCACATTACACACGTCACTTGTAGAGAGTTACAGACCTGTCTCTCTCCTACCATTCATAGCGAAAACACTTGAACGAGTTGCTTTCAACCAAGTATCATCTTCCTTCAATTAGCAATTCTGAACTAATTGCAATCGGTTTAATGTTGTTTGGCAGACACACAAACACACACATATACAAGGAGTTGTAATAGTCTTTCCTCGCAAACACTGACTGGCTTGTGAAAGAATGATAGAGAGCATTACAGGTTAAATAATGGTGTGTTTATTTTGAACAATCCAGATAATTTCAGTTTTTTTTTTTTTTTTTTTTTAAATCCCATAACAGCCTTTCAATGTAATGTTCTGTAATTTCTCACCAAAATCTATTAGCAGAAAGGACGGGCAAAACCACGAAGTCGCAGAACTGCAAAAGTTCTTAAAAAATTTTCACATTCTTAGTCCTCTTCCATTTTCACCTCCTCAAGTGCATTTTCTTCTTTTTCATCTTTCTTTTCATCATCATCTTGCAAGCTTTCAAGGAATTGCTCAGCTTCTTTAATGGAAGAGCAGTTTTCTCCATTTGAAAGGTTTACATTTCTATCAGCTTCACAACAACTGAGGCTTGCTTTAAGCTTTCTTTGAGGGGAAGGTAAGGACCTCACCCTTATTGATGTGAAAGACGAGGCTAAGCTGATCCCACACATAATACTGGTATGAATACATGTTCTGTGTCACTGCTGTTTTTCCATGGATTTCTAGTTTGTAGCTGTGGGTTTCACAAATGGCTTGTGCCTTCCAGATGATCTGAAATATAAATACAACGCAAAGGGTCAAAAAACACGCATGGGACACAAACACAAAGGACATGAACTGATAGTGGCAGCAATAATGGTGAAGGTCATCAGTAATAAGTAATAAGGAGTCATGCAAAGGGAACTTGGCACTGTACATTACAGTATTACAGTAATACATTACAGTAAATGTGCTGGTTAATCATTTACAAAGATTATATCCATTTTGTTCCATTTTCTGTTTGTTTTAACTGAAATGTTGTAGTGAATTCTTTAAATAGATATGAGGTTTAAACCCTAGTTAAGAATATTAACAAGATAATTGTCATCCTACTTAAAATGTTATTTAGTTGTAAAATGCTGTCAAATGACAAAGCCATATTTTTCTGACTTAAAAATCGATGGCAGTTTTGTCTTGTTAGTGACATGAGCCTCTTCAGTGATGTGAAATTCGACAGGAGTTGGATAATCTGGAATTTCTTTGAAAGATAATTGTACATTTGTTCTCCTTTTACGTCTTTATTTCAGATTGTTAATCGCAATGTATTCTCCTTTACAGAGTGATTATTTTGCTTGTCGAGCATTTCTTCTTGCTTTTAAGTTTGCCTGGGAAGATAATGGACATTTAGTTGAGGTATGTTTCAGTCTAGCCATATACAATGAAATGAAAGTTTACTTCTGCAGTCACAGATACTATAACTACTCTCTGGACAATAAACACTGATCAGTAATACAGGGGGCACAAAGTAAAGCACATTTAATGGGAATGACCGTGATATCAGCAGTAGTTAATCGAGTGATAAAGTCTGGTGCTTGGTCATACAGTAAACACATTGATACATCATTTACAAAGATTACATCCGTTTATGTATGTTTGTTAGTTCTAACTGAAATGTTACGATGAATTATAAATATGAGGTCTGAACATTCTGCAAACTGCCTACAGCAGTTTAAACTATTTTGTTGTAAAACTGCAGTTAAATTTGAATGCTAAAACGTTAAACACAAAACCTCATCTTCAAGCACTATTCACAAAACCTCTGAGTCCTCTTGCAAAATGAAACTTTCGCCTCAAAACAGTTTTACATGTGTTCACAATCAAACACTGCTCTCAAATCATAAACAATGTGATCAAAATGATATACACTATCAAGCAGTCAGTAAACAATACACCAAAAAACAGAAAACAGTTTTCGAAACATATAGTTCTGATTGAGAATTACATTTTTAATCTCAAAACAAATTTTATATTTTTCCATCATTGTCTTTTGATGAACTAAAACATGTTCTATCATAGTAGCTCAAAATTAACCAGAAATTACTACTCTGATTTGCTCTTTGCAATTTTTTTTTTCTTCCTCCTCCTTGTACCCCTAGTTTTACAGTACTGTACCCTGCATCTCACAAACTTTTGTCTCTGTGATACTGTAATTCTTGTTCTTTGTTTATATGAACCTGCAATCAGTCAAAATCTATTGAGCAGTCAGTGCTGTAAACAAATAGTACTGTTCACAATGTTCAGGGCCATACAATGTGTTCATTGTACAGTATACAGCCTACAATGCACTGTACTACAGTATACAATACTAACAGGGACAAACATCAAAGGAGTAAACGTGATCAATGTGCTTTTTCTTGTCTTTGGGCTGGGTCAGGCCAGAGCACTTCATCGACATCACAAGCAATATTGTCCCTCCTCCTTTCTTCTCCTCTTCCTCTTTCTTGCCCTCCTCCTCTTTCTTGTCCCCCTCTTCCTTTTTCTTGCCCTCCTCCCCCTCTTTCTCTTTCTTGCCCTCTTTCTGTCCTCGTCCTCTTTCTTGCCCTTCCCCCCTCTTCCTCTTTCTTGCCCTCTTCCTCTTTCTTGTCCTCCTTTTCCTCTTTCTTGCCCTCCTCCCCCTCTTTCTTGCCCTCCTCCTCTTCCTTGTCCTCCTCTCTTCCTCTTTCTTGCCCTGTTCCTCCTCCTCTTTCTTGCCCTTCTCCCCCTCTTCCTCTTTCTTGTCCTTCTCCTCATTTTCCTTTCTTGCCCTCCTCCCCTTCTTCCTCTTTCTTTCCCTCTTCCTCCTCCTCTTCCTCTTTATTGTCCTCCACTTCCTTTCTTGCCCTCCTCCCCCTCTTCCTCTTTCTTGCCCTCTTCTTCCTCATCTTCCTCTTTCTTGCCAAGTCAAGTCAAGTTTATTTATATAGCGCTTTTCACAATACAGATTGTATCAAAGCAGCTTCACAGTATTAGATTAAAATAATACATCAATGTTTGTTTCTAGTGGAAAACGTCCACGTTTGGAATATGCTGATCAATAGTATTGTTGATTGATTAATTAAATTAAATATCCCCATATCCCCAAATATCCCCAACTGAGCAAGCCAAAGGCAACAGTGGCAAGGAACCGGAAAACTCCATCAGGTGACTTAATGGAGAAAAAAAAAACTTGGGAGAACCCAGGCTCAGTCGGGGCCAGTTCTCCTCTGGCGTTTATAAACTAGAGATTGGATTTAACTGTAAGATTAAAAGTATTATATGAATGCCTGGCTGAAGAGATGCGTCTTTAATCTAGTTTTAAACTAGGAGAGCGAGTCTGAGCAACGAACAGTATCAGGAAGGCTATTCCAGAGTTTTGGAGCTAAATGTGAAAATGCTCTCCCTCCTTTGGTGGATCTGGATATCCTAGGTATGACCAAAAGCCTTGAATTTTGTGATCTTAAAGAGCGCGATGGATTATAGGGCGATAGAAGATACGTTAAATAGACTGGAGCTAAGCCGTTTAGGGCTTTATAAGTCAGTAGCAATACCTTATAATTAATACGGAACTTTATAGGTAGCCAATGTAGTGATGATGAAATTGGTGTTATATGATCATATTTTCTTGATCTAGTAAGAACTCTAGCAGCGGCATTTTGGACTAACTGTAGCTTGTTTATTGAGGATGCAGGACAACCGGCTAATAAAGCATTACAGTAATCTAGTCTCGAGGTCATGAATGCATGAACTAACTTTTCTGCATCAGAAACTGATAGCATATTACGTAGCTTAGCAATATTTCTAAGGTAGAAAAAGGCTTTTCTAGTAACATATGAAATATGATTTTCAAAAGACAGGTTGCAACTTTTTTCTAGTATTTTAGACATAAAAGGTAGATTTGAAATGGGTCTATAATTTGCTAGATTATGTGGGTCTAATTGTGGTTTCTTAATGAGAGGTTTTATAACTGCCAGTTTAAATGTTCTTTGAACATGACCTAAAGATAAAGACGAGTTAATAATATTGAGGAGAGGCTCTTCCACTATCGGTAGCACTTCTTTCAATAGTTTAGTGGGTATAGGATCTAATAAACATGTTGATTTAGATGAAGTGATAAGTTTTTGTAACTCTTTTTGTTCTATAGTTGTAAAGCACTGTAATTGTTCTTGCAGGGTTGATAATTGAGGCTGAATTATAAGGCGCGATTGAAGATTGAACGTTTACAATTGTGGTTCTGATGTTTTCTATTTTCTCAGTGAAGAACTTCATGAAATCATTACTACTAAACTGTAACGGGATATTTTGTTCAGGTGACACCTGTTTATTTGTTAGTCTAGCCACGGTGTTAAATAAAAACCTAGGATTATTTTGGTTATTTTCTATTAGTTTGCGGAGGTGCTCAGCCCTGGCCGCTTTTAGGACCTTTTTATAACGTGACATACTGTCTTTCCACGCGATTCTAAAGACCTCTAAATTAGTTTGTTTCCATTTACGCTCTAAATTACGGGTTTCTCTCTTTAAAACATGCGTAGTATTGTTGTACCATGGTGATTTACTTTTCTCTCTGACCTTTTTTTATCTAATGGGTGCAACAACATCCAATTTTCCAGAGAGAATGGTGCTCATAGTGCTAGTTAATTCCTCTAGTTCATCTGTTTGTTTAGGTTCAGGCAGCAGCTGAAACAAATCCGATAAGCAATTTGAAAAATTATCTATGGTGGATGGAAGGATTGTTCTGCCTGGTCGATAACGCGGCCTCCTTGTCCTCCTCATCCTTTTTCTCTTTCTTGCCCTCCTCCCCCTCTTCCTCTTTATTGCCCTCTTCCTCTTTCTTTCCCTCTTTCTCCTCCTCTTCCTCTTTATTGTCGTCCTCTTATTTCTTGCCCTCCTCCCCCTCTTCTTCTTTCTTGCCCTCCTCCCCCTCTTCCTCTTTCTTGCCCTCTTCGTCCTCTTCCTCTTTCTTGCCCTCCTCCCCCTCTTCCTACTTCTTGTCCTCCTCATCCTCTTTCTTGTCCTCCTCATCCTCTTTCTTGTCCTCCTCTTCCTCTTTCTTGCCATCTTCCTCTTTCTTGCCCTCTTCCTCCTCCTCTTCTTCATCTTTATTGCCCTCCTCCCCCTCTTCCTATTTCTTATCCTCCTCTTCCAATTTATTATCCTCCTCCTCTTCCTATTTCTTGCCCTCCTCCCCCTCTTCCTTTCTTGCCCTCCTCTTCCTTGCCCTCCTCTTCCTTGCCCTCCTCCCCCTCTTCCTCTTTCTTGCCCTCTTCCTCCTCTTCCTCTTTATTGTCCTCCTCTTCCTTTTTTTTGCTCTCCTCCCCCTTCCTCTTTCTTGCCCTCTTCCTCTTTCTTGTCCTCTACCTCGTCCTCTTTCTTGCCCTCCTCCCCCTCTTCCTCTTTCTTGCCCTCTTTCTCTTTCTTGCCCTCTTCCTCTTTCTTGCCCTCTTCCTCCTCCTCTTCCTATTTCTTGTCATCTTCCTCTTTCTTGCCCTCTTCCTGCTCCTCTTCCTCTTTCTTGCCCTCTTCCTGCTCCTCTTCCTCTTTCTTGCCCTCTTCCTCTTTCTTGCCCTCCTCCCCCTTTTCCTCTTTCCTGCCTTCTTCCTCTTTCTTGCCCTCTTCCTCTTTCTTGCCCTCTTCCTCCTCCTCTTCCTATTTCTTGTCATCTTCCACTTTCTTGTCCTCCTCCTTTTCCTCTTTCTTGCCCTCTTTCTCCTCCTCTTCCTCTTTCTTGCCCTCCTTCCCCTTCATCTTTCTAGTCCTCCTCCTCATCTTCCTCTTTCTTGCCCTTCTCCCCCTTCATCTTTCTTGTCCTCTACCTTGTCCTTTCTCTTTGTAGTCCTCCTCCTCCTCTTTCTTGCCTTCCTCCCCCTTCATCTTTCTTGCCCTCTTCCTCCTCCTCTTCCTTTCTTGTCCTCTACCTTATCCTCTTCCTCTTTGTAGTCCTCCTCTTCCTCTTTCTTGCCCTCCTCCCTCCTCCCCTTCATCTTTCTTGCCCTCTTCCTCCTCCTCTTCCTCTTTCTTGCCATCCTCCCCCTTCACCTTTCTAGTCTTCTTCCTCCTCTTCCTCTTTATTGTCGTCCTCCTCTTCCTCTTTCTTGCCCTCCTCCCCCTTCATCTTTCTTGTCCTCTTCCTCCTCTTCTTCCTCTTTATTGTCCTCCTCCTCTTTCTTGCCCTCCTCCCCCTTCATCTTTCTTGTCGTCTTCCTCCTCCTCTTCCTCATTATTGTCCTCTTCCTCTTTCTTGCCCTCCTCCCCCTTCATCTTTCTTGCCCTCTACCTTGTCCTCTTCCTCTTTGTAGTCCTCCTCCTCTTTCTTGCCCTCCTCCCCTTCATCTTTCTTGCCCTCTTCCTCCTCATCTTCCTCTTTCTTGTCCTCTACCTTGTCCTCTTTCTCTTTGTAGTCCTCCTCTTCCTCTTTCTTGCCCTCCTCCCCTTCATCTTTCTTGCCCTCTTCCTCCTCTTCCTCTTTCTTGCCCTCCTCCCCCTTCACCTTTCTAGTCCTCCTCCTCCTCTTCCTCTTTATTGTCCTCTTTCTTGCCCTCCTCCCCCCTTCATCTTTCTTGCCCTCTTCCTCTTTCTTGTCCTCTACCTTTGTAGTCCTCCTCTTTTTTGCCCTCCTCCCCCACTTCCTCTTTCTTGCCCTCTTCCTCCTCTTCCTCTTTATTGCCCTCATCCCCCTCTTCCTCTTTCTTGCCCTTCTCCCCCTCTTCTTCTTTCTTGCCATCTTCCTCCTCCTCTTCCCATTTCTTGTCCTCCTCCTCCTCCTCCTCCTCTTTCTTGCCCTCCTCCCCCTCTTCCTCTTTCTTGCCCTCTTCCTCCTCCTCCTCCTCTTTCTTGCCCTCCTCCTCCTCTTTCTTGCCCTCCTCCCCCTCTTCCAATTTCTTGCCCTCTTCCTCTTCCTTGTCCTCCTTCTCTTTCTTGCCCTCTTCCTCTTTCTTGCCCTCCTACCCCTCTTCCTCTTTCTTGCCCTCCTACCCCTCTTCCTCTTTCTTGCCCTCTTCCTCCTCCTCTTCCTCTTTCTTGCCCTCCTCCCCCTCTTCCTCTATCTTGCCCTCATCCTCCTCTTTCTCCTCCTCTTCCTCTTTCTTTCCCTCTTCCTCCTCTTCATCTTTCTTGCCCTCCTCCTCGTCGCCCACCTCGGATACGCACTCGTCCTCGTCCTCTCACATTGTTTTGAAATTGAAAGCCAAGACAACTGCTGAAAACTTACAGTAATTAAAAAGCAATCCAGCCCCCTGTCAGTGGAAATTAATAACAGCTGGTTCTGTCCCAAATGAGTGCCTACAAAAAGGTCCCATTGCCAAGGTGTCACACAAGACACATCTCATGATGGGTAACAGCGAAGAGCTGTCTCAAGACCTTCGCAACCTAATTGTTGCAAAACATAATGATGGCATTGGTTATAGGTGCCATTCTAAGCTTCTGAATGGTCCAGTGAGCACTTTTGGGGCCATAATACGGAAGTGGAAAGTCAATAATTTCACCATAAATTTGCCTCGACCAGTGCTCCTCGCAAGATTTCTGATAGAGGAGTGAAAAGAATAACCAGAAGAGTTCTTAACTTAAGAGGATCTTAATCTCTGGACAAGACTAAAGGCCCGTTCACACCAAGCACGATAATGATAAAGATAACTATATATGCGTCCACACCAATGACCGATAACGGTCTTTTTATTCTAAGCACGCGCGCGCCCGAATTATCCAGATCCATTTTAAATGCGCGAGACCTTTAAATTAGAATGGATTCTGATTTGCTGTCAGTGTTTTATCATTCGACAGCTGGAAAAAAATCATTCTGAAAGTGATCCCAACGATATCGTTCCTCGTATCTTTATCGTTATAGTTGTGGTGTGAACTCTGTTATTCTTTAATATGGAGAACGATTTTTAGAATTATATCTTTATCGTTATCTTTATCTTTATAGTTATCGTCCTTGGTGTGAACGGGCCTTAAGTCTAGGACTATTTAAAACCATGACAGGTAAAGCAGATTACTGTTAATCTGAAGACAAGGCTTTATCTCTCTCCAGGAAACCGCCCCATAATGTCTTTTCATCAGTAAATCTGGATAAAGACTGATTGAGCTCATCCTGAAACTGTACATTGAGCTCTTTCTGCCAGTTGGAGGCAGTGTCACATTGAGCTTGTGGATTGAGAGAGTACACTGTTAACCCTTGCTGTAAAAAAAGGGCCAAATTCTGACAATATCATACCATTTTCCATTAAAACAGTAATATACCGTAGAAAACAAAACTAGCCTACAGGAATATACTGTGGATTAACAGTGCTCAAAGTCGACACTCAGAGGCTGTTTTCCCAATCACACCCTATACCAGGGGTGGGCAAACTTTTTGGCTCAAGGGCCACACTGGGTTTTAAAATTTGACAGAGGGCCGGCCCAGTAGCAGATTATGAAACACGATTCATAATTCATAATTTTTTTTTGCGTGCATATGCTGCGCACTGTAAACCCCTTGGTTAGGATTAGGGGTGCGGAGTGCGTGCCTATTACACGCCATTAAAGGGATAGTTCGCCCAAAAATGAAAATTCTGTCATCATTTACTCACCCTCAAGTTGTTTCAAACCTGTATGAATTTCTTTTTTCTGCTGAACACAAAAGAAGATATTTTGAAAAATGTCGGTAACCAAACAGTTGATGGACCCCATTGACTTCCATAGTATTTTTTTTCCCTACTATGGAAGTCAATGGGGTCCATCAACTGTTTGGTTACCGACATTTTTCAAAATATCTTCTTTTGTGTTCAGCAGAAAAAAGAAATTCATACAGGTTTGAAACAACTTGAGGGTGAGTAAATGATGACAGAATTTTCATTTTTGGGCGAACTATCCCTTTAAGTGCGTATCATATGCACGCGAAAACTGCGTTTCATAAGAACTACAAATACAATTCGTGGTGTTCGCACTTTCATGAGATCGGGCTGAGCAAACACATTTACGTTGTGCCAACGTCTGTGCGAAATTCAACAACTGAGAGACGACATTCTGACAATACATTTTTTATGCTAGATATCCCCCATTTAGCATGTTATGTTTTGAGGTTAATTTTTAATTAGTCAGATGTTAGATAATTATAGCCTATACTTTTTAAATATTGTTTATCCTTATTATTATAAGCTGCCTTTAATAATAAACTATTATGTGCCTAACCGTAAATTAGAAACAAAACACCTAACATTAAGAGTACACTTAGAAGAGTAAAAATGACAGAAGGTTAATTCAACTTTATTAAAACTGCATGGCAATCAATTTGCACTTCCAAAAGTCATACATTTGTGGAAAAAAAAACGAAATAAACGAATATACAAATTTATTTTAAGTATAATAAAATAAAACATAAAAAGCAAAGGCAGATCAGAACATTTAATGAACAAAACCGGGTTCTGTACTAAACATTAACGTGCACCAAGTCTATGCGCTTAAGTTGCTGTCTGTTTGGTTTCCATGGTGATGCGTCTAGCTTCCGCAGCCACAACAGCGCTGAATGAATGATGATCTGCTTTTATGTCATTTTTCCTTTTTTACATTTGTTAGCATGAAATATTTGATATTCCGATTGTCAAATATATGCAACGCAATATATATAACGCAAAGTATTGCAAGAAAAAGGCAAAATTAATGCGATCTTAAGACATTTTTTTAAAATACTCGACGGGCCGGATTAAACAGCCTAACTGTAGTATGTGGCCCGCGGGCCGTAGTTTGCCCACCCCTGCCCTATACCCTCATTCACTATTCCCTACATTAGTTCACTAATATAGTCCACTTGAATGAAAAGAAGTGAGTGAATTGAGAAACTGATGAACACCTGATAAGCAGAATCACTGAAGGACAGAGAAACAAGAACAGAAAAAAGAGAAACACAAGAACTACAACTGACTTCCAGCAACACTGAGTGTGAAACCAGTTTACAAACCAGTTTACGATTATTTCTTTCATACATGTACAAAAGTTCTTGTTGAGAATTAACAGAGATTTAGTTAATAATAAAGTTTGTTGTCACCATGATGGAGATCAGTATTTGCTTTAGTTGGTCTCTTGTACCTTGACTTCTTACCATTCATCTCTCTCTGACTGCTGTAACAGTGAGTTTATAAAACACATTTGTTATGGCAAGAAAAAGTCAAGAAGAAGATGATCAGGTGTTTTTGGATTTTGTGATGATTTAAAAATCATCCAGGACATGCCTGATTTTCAAATCTTTCCTCTATATATTCTTTGAATTTATGGTTATTTCATATTTATTATGTATCTGTGAATCTACAACATGAAATCAATTTTTCTGTAATCGGGTCTTCTGAAGAATATCGTAATCATATAGTGCTTTAAAACATTTTTAACTCCTGCTTGACTCAGACCCACACAGACATCAACAATCAGCATATGAATCTCAACAATGGTGACAATCAAAAGTTTAATGTCACAATGCATGCTGGGTTCCAGGATAATATAAAACTCCCAGCATGCACTGCTGCATGAATAATACAAAAATATTGCCACCACTGTTGAGATTAATGTGCTAAATTGTGATATCTCTGTGTTTCTGTAAGACAGTGTAGCTCTGTTTCTTTTGTTTATGATGTTTAAAAAAATAGTCATTGTAATGTATTGCTGTGGTTTCACAGTGGTGGTAATGTAACACTTTTGATTGAGTGAGAATGACTTAAACTCTGAATGAGTGACAATGAATTCCTTAGTGAATGAACAGGCAACATGATGATTTTGTCATCATAATCATTATAACCACAATCATTCATAAACTGTGTGTGCACAAGTGTGACTTGCAAAAAAACAGCTCAAGCAGCAAAAGAAACACTAATGTTTTAGCATCAGCATCCCAACTAAAGCAAGCACTGATCTCTATAATGGTAACTTCAAACCAAACATTTTCAATGAAACATAACTTCTGTAGATGTATGACAGAAATAAAGTCATACTGTTTAATAATAAGTGTAATAATGTGTAATGGCTGGAAGTCAGTCGTAGTTATTGTGTTTCTCTATTTTCTGTTCTTGTGTTTCTCTTTTCTTCAGTGATTCTGCTTACAATCACTTACATATTCCCTTAATTATCTCACTGCATCGTTACTTTTTACTCGTAGTGTGGATTTCCCTGAGGGGTTGAAAGGGTTAACTGTGTAAGATAAAAAAGACACACCCACAAAATGTATTTTAACAGTAATAAACTGTAAGTTATAAAACAGGTTTATACTGGCAACACTGTTGCCAGTAGTTTACTGTAAAATCTTGTTTTTGGGTCACCATTGTGCAGAAGAGTAGAGCCTGTGCTTCAGTCCAGGAGAAGATCTACAAACATTCATGATATGCTGCATGTTGCTTTATCTGAGACCCTGCGACCTCATATGAGGACATTACATTTTTGCCTCTTGACACAATGATAGTCAAATTTGTAAATCTTAGACATGTTGGCCACATTTAGGGACACTGCCCACACCATCTTGTGGTGATATAACAACATTACACCAATGTCAGTGAGAAGAAAGTGGCTAGAATTTCAGCAAAACACTTCTACACCAGCTCCCGAAAGAAAAATGACCCAGGTAAAAAATCTATTCAAATTATATGAATCAAACAAATGTATTTATGTACAATACTGTCTCTATCATCATATGGGGATTAAAATTTGACATATTTTAGTAATAGTAGCACTCTAGGACATCAGTAAATGTGAAGCACTCGTTTGAGGACATTGGGACTATATAACGTTATTTATTCTACCATGTGGTTAGCTAAACTTGGGAATTTTTAGACGGATCGCAATATCATTGAAAAAACAACATTTGTCTGTGTGTGTGTGTGTATGTGTGTGCGTGTGTGTGTAAGCATGAATTATTGAGTTAACATGGAAAAACTGGTTTGCTTTAGTGCAGAAAACTGGTAAAAATCAAGATTTTCAAAATGAAAGTGAGCCAATAAGTGGTCTTCTACTGCTCTCTGTTGGCCATTACCATTACTATTATAAAAATCTGATTTTGTCAGTGTTTATCACTTCATTTGTACTGACACTTCACATAATTGCTAGTAAAATGGTACATTATAGACCCACTGTCCTTGCATGAGGACATCATGGTAAAACATAGACCCACTGTCCTTGCATGAGGACATAATCTTCTGCAAAAACTACTTCCTGTACAAAAACAAATTTTAGTTATTATACTTATTAGGTCCTACTTATCCCAAATAGCAAGAACAATTATAAAATGCACACCAGGCAAACTCTCGGGTCTCAGGAGGATACCAGGCAGTGACTGTGTAGTTGCTGGTCCAGTGGAAATCTCTTTGTTTACCAAAGTTTTTTTTTTTTTTGTGTGGTTTCAAATGAAATAAGTTCACAGTAATACTTTGCTCACGTTGTTAATGCATTATAAATTTTAGTTAATACATTTAAATGACAGTTGGTCAATTTAAGCCAGTTGGTTTCTGCAAGTGAAATTAGTTAACTCGAGTTTTAGTGCATTTTTACAGAAACAAACTGTAGATTACAGTAAAGAACTGTACAATTAACAGTAAATTACTGGCAACAGTGTTGCCAGTATTTTACTGTAAAAAAACCTGGTAAGGTCTAACAGTGTAGAGATGGATTGAACCAAACTCTGTAAATTAAGTTGTGTTGGACAGAATAGAACAATGATTGTATCTTAAACTTGAGAGATTGATTGAACTTGACCTATTAAAAAGCCTCAAAATAGTATCTATGAGTTCCTGGATTTTTTAACATTGATAAATATTTTTCATTATTACGAGATGTTAAGTCATTATTTCGAGAAAGTTTCTCATTATTACGAGATGTTAGGTCATTATTATGATAAAGTTTCTCATTATTATGAGAAAGTTTCTCATTATTATGAGATGTTAAGTCATTATTATGAGAAAGTTTCTCATTATTACGAGATGTTAAGTCATTATTTCGAGAAAGTTTCTCATTATTACGAGATGTTAAGTCATTATTTCGAGAAAGTTTCTCATTATTACGAGATGTTAAGTCATTATTTCGAGAAAGTTTCTCATTATTACGAGATGTTAAGTCATTATTACGAGAAAGTTTCTCAGAGATGTTAAGTCATTATTACGAGAAAGTTTCTCATTATTATGAGATGTTAAGTCATTATTATGAGATGTTAAGTCATTATTATGAGAAAGTTTCTCATTATTATGACTTAAAGAATCTTTTTTTTTTTTTACTCAACGTGGCGGAAACGGGCTTCCATAGATCAGTGTTTGATATAGCCTAGTTTTATTTATTTGCCATATTATTCTCGTGTAAACACAAATCTCAGCCACAACTTCTTTTAGCAGTAATACTAGAAACATGGCAGTGCCACATCAGGGCAAGAAAGGACCGTTATTTACCACAGTTCATCTTTAGAGAGCTGAACTGATTCAGACACAGAAATGCAATAATACACGATACGGAAACGTTAGGAAATCAAGTTATGGTGCCGTGAACATGACACATCAACTACAAAAATAAATTACTGACATCGTGGTCATCAATTGAACAATTTAACTTTAACCATAGAGAAAACATAAACATGATTCACGTTCGTAGCTGCACCACAGGAATTCAAGCTTGTTTTTGATTGAGAAAAAGATGGAGAAAGTTTGCTGTAGACACGATATATCTACTGACTAGCGTTTCTTCCTGAAACCTGTAGGAGACGCTGTGACGCTCTTCAGTCCGCCGGTAAAACCACTGAAGAAGAGGAAGCCTGGCACGCTCAGACTGAGGTGTGTTGTTTTTAACTGTGTGTGTGATTGTTGATTTTCTGTCTGTAGTGTTTTAATGAGCTTTAAATTAACTACTTATTCACATTTATCATAAAAAAAAAAAAAAAAAAAAAACGAATTAGCCATGATTTTACCACAGTAACCATAGTTTAGCCTGGGTATTTGTAATAATAAATAATAGTATAATTGTAGCCTAGTTGTAAACACACATTTACCGTTGTTTAATACAGTAGCTGTGTTTTAACTGTGATATCTGTAATAAAACCAAAGTTAACACGTTGTTTAATTTTCTAATTTTGATTTTAAATAAATTTTCAATGCTGGACACTTAAATGATGCTTAGAAACGAGTACAAGTGTCACATTATCATGTTAAATTTCTGAAATCTGTGTTTAAATCCAGCAGCTAAATTTAAGTTTTATATTTTGGTGATGTGTTGTAATGATATATTTACAATAGTGAATTTAAACATAAACACGCCTAAACATAGGCTATGTTTATTTTATATCTGTAATTAATATCTACCTGTGTGTTAATATTCTCAGAAATTGCAATCATGTTCTTGTTCTGTTCTCCTTAATTTTCATTAGTTTTGAGTTTAAATCAGTGTGAATTCATTATAAATGCCTCTTGTAATAATGATGATGTTTGTCTTCAGATGTTGACCATTACGGCACAGATGGATGTGATCTGCTGTAAATCAGTAGGAACTGATCTGTCCATGCTGGATATTGAGGATTTCATCACTGAAATCTGTCAGCTGAAGAAAGAGGTGGCGTCACTGGAGGCAAAGCTGAGAGAAAGAGGAGACAAACCCAACAGAGAGGTTTGAGCAGCTCATCATTTCATCCTTCAGCTCAATCAAACCAAAGCTTTGTTAGCTTCTCACTTATTATGCACATCTCAAATTAAGCCAGCAGCAAAATATGCAAACAAATCACCAGTATAACCACTAGAGATAACTCCTGAGTAATGAGGCTAATATCAACAAGTTGTTGTTTATTTGTGTTGATCTATGATGTGTTTGTCAGGATCTGAAGGTTTCAGTGTGTGTGACTGATGGGACAGAAGCTCAGGATTCAGTCTGGAGATCCAGAGACACACAGGACTCAGAGCTCAGCCTCACTTTACTGTGTTATACTGACGCTCAGGATCATGGATCCGCTGATCAAACCTCTGACTGTAACGCTGGAGAACAGCAGATGAAGATGTGCTCCGTCAGACTGGAGGACTGCAGGAACCTGATAGAGAGACGAGGAGAAGAAACCACAGCAGAGGAACAACAACAGAGCCAGGAGGAGGAGGAGGAGGATGATGTTCAGAATGAGGATGATGAAGGAAATAATGTTGAGGATGAAGGAAATGAGGATGAGGATAATCGAAATGATGACAATGATGATTTTATTCCTTCAGGTATGTATCTTCCATTTATGATCTTTTGTTATAGTAAATCATAGTCAGAATGTGTGTAAACATGTAGTTGTGCTCCTAAATCAGCAGGTGCAGACATTAGTTACTGTGAACCGATGTGTTGAAAACACTGTATCATGAGCTGCATCACAATTTCACATTTATCTTTAATTTTTAAGCTCTCAAAGTTATAGAAAAATATAGACACATTTCATGATGGTAAGTGCATGATTCATTAAATCTATTTGTGTTCATTTAAAGCAGCACTATGTAACTTTTCAACCTTCATAATATATTTCCAAAACTCTTGTGATGGTACATCGACTTACAATAGGTTGAATGACATGTCTGCCATAGCCTGACGGGGTCTGTATCGCTTTTAATCGTACTTTTAAACTTCGGGTTTCGGGTCGTAACCCGAGAACAAAAAGAACTACAAAATTCGACTGCTTTACGGCATAGGCTACCTCACTTCCCCCAACACGTCCTCACATGCAGTTGGGCTTGTAAGTTGTAACGTTATTGTATATCACTCGGACAAGCTTTTTACTCGTTGGTGTGAGCTAAAAAGCACCTGGCGTTCTTGTTGATGGATTAGTAGACATCTTCGGAGGTTAGCTGTGCTTGTTCGATGTCCGAAGATGTAACGCGTTGTGTTTATTCCCCAATCGAACTCGTGTAACTGTCTGTCACACGTTCTACCGTCCACAGCATTACTTGATAGACAAAAATAGGACAAGAATGAGCATCAAACAGAAACAACCCGCTTAAGGAATGTTCGAGGCGCACATACAATACAGACTGCCGAAAGTTAAACAGGGCGCGCGCAGCTCTTAAGGGGCCACACCTTATTGCCACTCGTTACAGCTTCCATCCGACTGAACAGGGACCGGTATACAGGGGGGAGGGGATCAAGCCGTGAGTGAAGAGACTGCTCTGCGTGAGTGGTATTTACAACAGTAACGTTAAATACAAGTAGTCCACAGCGACTCTAGGGGTCGTTGTTTTACCAAATGGAATTCTTACCTAGTGGGGCTTTAAAGTTAGACATTTTAATACCTTTTTTTCTCTTCAGATGTGAATGGCGGTTCCTCTACTGATGAGGAAACAACCTCGACATCAAAAGATCAGCTGAAGGTCAAGAGTTTCTCCTGCGTCACCTGTGGGAAAACATTGAGCTCTCAGGGAAATTTAGCGAGACATGAGAGAAAACACACAGAAGAGAAAAGCTTCACATGCAAGAGATGCAACATCAGCTTTACAACCTTAGAAGAGAAGAGGCTTCATTCAAAAGAGCACAGCTTGAAGAAGGAGTTTCACTGCGAACAGTGCGGGAAGGATTTTTTCACCACTCCATCTAATATGGCAGTTCATATGAAGACACACACTGGCGAAAAGACTTTCCACTGCAGCGAGTGCGACAAATATTTCAGCACCAAAGGGAATCTTGATGCTCATAAGCGAATCCACACAGGTGAAAGGCCGTATAAGTGCCCTCACTGCAATAGAAGATTCATGTATGGATCCCATTTGAAGAAGCATGTGCGCGTTCACACCAACGAGAGGCCGTACCAGTGCAGTGAATGTGGGAAAACCTTCACAAACTCTAGTTATCTAAAGTCACACCAGAAAATACACTCTTCTCAGGAGAAACCGTATCAGTGTTCACACTGCGATAAAAGATTCGGTCACAAATTTTATTTGATTTGCCATGAGAGGACTCACACCGGAGAGAAACCGTACCTGTGCTCCTACTGCGGGAAGAGCTTCTTTAGTCAGGCTCATTTTGGACTTCATCAGAGAGTTCACACTGGAGAAAGACCGTATCACTGTGACGTTTGTGGGAAGAGTTTCAGTAAACATGGTACCTTAAAAAATCACCAGCGGATTCATACAGGAGAAAGACCGTTCAAGTGTTCTCAGTGTGACAAGACGTTTGCTCGATCGGATGTCCTGAAGACTCATGAGCGAGTTCATACAGGAGAGAAGCCTTACCGCTGCTCCATCTGCGACGAGAGATTCGCTTATTTAGGTAGTTTTCTGACCCACCAGAAGAAACATGCTAAAGAACAAACTGCTCCTGAATCATCATAGTGTCTTTTCATCAGTAAATCTGGATAAAGGACTCATTGAGCTCATCCTGAAACTGTAGATTCAGCCAGTAGGAGGCAGTGTCACATTGTGCTTTCACAGGGTTTCCGCGGGGTAGTAAAAAGAATCTACCAAAATTAAGGCCCTTGAAAGGTAGTAAAAGGTAACAAACGCAATTAGACTTGTAGTAAATTTTTCATTACCATCTCAATATATGAGTTTCCATTTTTTTGCTGAAAGGTGCCCTAGAATGGATTGTTTTATTATTTTATAATGTTTCCTGGGGTGCCCTTATAAAGTTAGTATGTGTTTTAGATCTAAAGTTGTTATAATTTAGAAATAAAAGGCATATTTCCAAGCCTGATTTCATCCTCTGATTTGAACGCTCTGTTTGAAGGGGCGTGTCTGCTGTGAGACTTCAGTGTAAACGCCCTCTGCTGTGATTGGCTGACATGCTTGCATATGAAATATCTGGCATTACATGTAGAACTATCTGGAAAACTTTTACTATTACAGCTTTTATACGTTTTTACTATTACAGCTATCGAGATTAACGAATCGTGAGAAGTATTTAGATCTATTCCCATCACATAAATAGTTGCAGTGATGAGCATTGAGCAGATAACAGTCTGTTGATCGCGTGAATGAAGATCTTATCACTGCAACGCAGTTTCTGCGAGAAACGACGTGAAGTTGATCGTTTAGTCACTGGCTTGATTTACTGATGCATAAACAGTGTTGAACGACTTTGAGAGAAAGATTATCTGTCTGAACTTGAACAATTACGCATCAGAAATTCACATAACCCACTGGTTCTCCAGAGGCTCGGATGAAGGAACTAAAAAAATACTTTTGTGTTCATTTGTACATCCAAACACTGAGCAACTGCCATGCTTCGTTTGCAAGCCATGATGTCTCTCGAGGAAAAAACAATATCGCGTTGGATCTAGATAACACAGTGTAAATTATCGTTAATAAAATCACTACTTACCGCTTGCGGGAATATAACGTTAGTTGAAATTGCCCCCTTCGTCAGTATGAGACACTGAGAGAAGCCTGGCTGCTTGATATTGTTCGAGGTTAGAGAAACAGTCTGTGGTGAAATGGGCAGAACAAACTAACAACTTCTAATTAAAGTGTAGCGGTATCCGATTATAGATATATAGATAGATTATAGACAGATGTGCCATTTTCCCTATGATCCTCGCTTGTTTCTTCCACTGCAGAACTTCTGATGATTCGGCTGCGCAGTTCCGCCTGGCATTGAGACTCACTGTATGTCATGTCCATGTACTGAAGTAAACTGTGTGAGTTCCGTGGTTGATAGCCTATCAGTGACGCCAACAAAATTTACCGCCTTTTTACCTCAGTTGATATTAGCCACTTGCCACTTGCTTCTGTTTTCTTCCAAACTTAGTGTGAAATGGGGAAATGTAAGTTTTCGCAAACTTGGGTTGACGACCCGTCATTTAAAGACTGGCTTAAGCCCGTCATGGGGAATGACCGGGAAGCATTTTGCACTTTCTGCAAAAAAACTATAAAAGTTACCTAGAACGGCATTACCGCTATCAAGTCACACAGTGGATCGAACATTCACCAGCAGCGGATTCGCGTGAGGGGGGAGCAGCTCCCTATTTCGTTGTTTTGCGATGCTAGCAGCACTTCACAGATCGCGGCAAATCATGCCAACTTAAGGTCAGCTGTCGTCGCACCACCTCAGCAGCAAACCAGTGCCACCAGCACTACCACGGCAGCAATAGCCAGACAGCAGACCTTACCGTCACAAACATCAGCCCTCAGGGCTGAGGTTCTCTGGTGCCTGAACATCGCAGCCAACCATCATTCATATAATTCGAATGAGGGCATTGGGGAATTGTTCGAAAACATGTTCACTGACTCCGATATAGCCAAAAGTTTTGCGTGTGGCAAGGATAAAACGGCGTACATACTTGGATTCGGCATTGCTCCACATTTTAAGAAGCTTATAAATAGCATCAATGATTCTGGACCATATGCTTGACGAGTCTCTGAACCAGTCGGCAAAGAAGAAGCAAATGGATATTCACGTTCGGTTCTGGAAAGATGACCGCGTGACGTCTTCATATTTTGGGTTGCAATTCCTTGGTCATGCAAGGACTGAAGACTTGCTGCAAAAAGCATTAAAGTAAGTTGATCATTTCTTGTTTGTTCTTTCTTATTGTCGTTATATCCCCACTTGAACATTTTTTATGTCATAGTTAGCCTAAACTTTAGCCTTCAGCATGAACACTGTTTCCCAATGGTATCCTATTATTTCTTGTATGTCGGGGTGTGATTTTCAGATGAAGGATTTGGTATATTTCTGAAAGATGAATACTACAAATGAAAAAAATGATTGACAGATACTTACTGGGACTGTATTTACTGTCTATTTTATGAATAACCGAGTACCGAAGCCATGACGTAGCGTTGTCAAGGCAGCAATTTCACTGGATCTAAACAAATCAATCTAATCATAGTATATCATCTTTCTTAATCTATTTAAATAATTTTATAACTTTTCCAAGACGTTCGTATATTTGATTTACACAGTAGGAATCACAAACTACAGCATATATTCATACCAACACGATCAAATTTGTGACTTCAAAGTTTTATTTTAGCATGGGTTTCCTCCGTAAAAGAGACCAGCATGTAACTTCATAGCATGCGGTTAAAATCTTTAAATTCACAGACGTGTCTTGGCTTTATTTTTGAGGCAAAAACGTCACTTTTAACAGGCAAATATTCTCTGGAATTTTGTTTCTTTCTATTACACCTGCCAGGGAATCCGTGTTATGTGGATAAGTTGCTTCCTAGGAGGTAAAACACGTTTAAATGGCTATAGCCTACATTTAAAACAATTTATTAGCTAGAAACTATCCCACATGTCTACATTCAATGCTATGAAGCCACTTCGAAAGTTTGTTTAGATCCAGTGACACTGCCGTCAAGGAAATGGAACGTCACACTTCGGTACTCTATTATTTTTTTAATAAACTTTGGTTTTTTTGTGTCAGTTCACAGGAATGTGTTGCACAACTCAACTTGAGACACCTGCTGTCTGTCAATATGGATGGCCTAAATGTCAATTTCAAGCTACTGAAGTTCCTTCAGAACGAACATTCAGAGCTTCATGGGGATGCACAACTCATCAGTGTTGGCAGCTGTGGCTTGCACACCATCCACAATGCCATGAAGGCAGGATTCACAACATGGCAGGTAGACAAACTGTTGCGAGCTATGCACTACATCTTCCACAATGTTCCTGCCCGTAGAGAAGATTACACCGCCACCACAGGATCATCTTCTACCTTTCCCCAATCTTTCTGTGGCCACAGATGGGTGGAAAATGTCCCTGTGGCTGAGAGAGCTGTCGACATTTGGCCCATGCTTTTAACATACGTTGATGCAGTTCAGAAGAAAAAGGTGCCAAACCCCAACACGGCGTCATATGATACCATTTTGGCTGCGCGGGATGATGATTTAATAATTCCAAAGCTCCAGTTCTTCTTGTCAGTAGCACGAAGCTTCAACCCCTTCCTGACCAAATATCAGACCGACGAGCCTTTGCTGCCCTTTTTGGCTTAAGATCTGAAAGAACTCCTGATGGTAAGAAATGTAATTACTGTAGAGTTACTGTCTTCATCTGAATGCGTTTAAACTGTATCAGTTGACAGTTGTGGCTTGATTGCTAACAGTTTTTCTGATTAATTCGGTTCAAGAGATAAAATCCCGAGGCACACACGCACACTAGTGCACACACGCAAGGTCTCTCGCTCTCTCTCTGCCGTGCGCGCGCTACGCTTGCGCGCTCTTGCTTCCGGGAGATTTTGACTGATTTGCGGGCATCAGGGAGCCGCTATCAATATCCGGGAGACTTGGGATGTCTGATACAACCACCGGTATAACTACATGACATTGGCCTTTATTGTTGATGAGTAGCCTACAGCAATACAGCATATTTTATACTATTTTTAACACATATACAATATTGCCTACATTTAAACTCTTGTAAGAAACATTTTCGAAGTAAAAATTAAACATTTAGGCCTAAACATTCAAGTAATTCAAGTGTAATCAACCGGTCTGTTATCCAATATCCACCGGATCAGCGCTGGTTCCCATGCCGGAGATGGACTCACCTCTGCGGGGGAACCTCTAACTTTACAACTTTACTTTAATTATATTTAAGTAATATTTGTGGTTCTTGAAAGAGATCATTTTAATTATCCATTCTCAAATATTGTGATGGAAATTTCACAAATATATTAGCTCAGTGTATTTTAAATAAATAAATAATAATTAATTGGTTAGTCAAATACTAAATTATTTTAGTGAAAAACTTCAAACTTAAATACAACTGTAAATTTAGTTTAGTCAATTATTTCGGTATGTTCAACTCAAACTATCAAGTAAATGATATTCAGAGATTTTATTAAGTTAATAAAGTTAATTATTACTGTGATATTTACTAAGCCACTGAATTATTTTTTAGAGTGATAAGCATAAGAATCACTTCGACATTTAGTTTTATGTTTGTAGGTTAAGAATAGAACTGTTGTATACCATAGTTGTACTGTGATAAAGTTTAGAAAAATTGTCACAAATGAAAATAAAATTTGGTGATGCAGGATTTAAAATGAAAATTAGTGATATGTGAAATATGCAACTGTATCTTGGAGAATACACTCTAATAAATAATTTTGAAATTAAAATGTGTGCTTTTGTGTAAAATGTTGTGTTTCATCTAGGCTGATTATACAGTATAACCATGATACAGGCATAGGGCTCGACTGTAAGATAAGAACAAGCATGAGTGAAGTACAGCCTTACACTGATTGGTAAACTGCACTGTGTTTTATACACGTCCATGCTGGACATTCATATTAAATTAGTACTATTTTCCTATGTTTTTACATCATGAAAATCTATATGGCTTTAGTTGTATGTAGGACATATATGACATAGTATTATTAAAAATACATTAATATTATGCATAATTCATATATGTGGTTTTTGCAGCATATACTGTATGTCCCTTACAATATTCTGTTAGAGCATATAAGAATCACAGGTGTTTTTAGCAAACCTTTTCCATATGGGAGGGCTGGGTAGCCGACCGAGTTTGATACTTTTTAGGTATCCACCGAATTGCCTCGATATTATTGAGTATCGAAAAATGACATCTTGTTCGGTACCAGATTTCGATACCTGAGGGGTTAACTCGTCAACGTCAGTGAGCCAATAAGCACTAAAAACAATAGTTTACAAGGTTACGTGACCTGTTAAGAAGGTTAAGAGACGTGGCTCGCGTGAGTGTGTAAGCGTCTCTACCCCCTAATCTAGGGTTTAAATCAAACTTTCTTCACGCACACATGCATAAGTAGTCACAAATGTGTGTATACTGCTGAATGTTCAAACAAATACATATGAAATGCACAAAAACACACCTAAAGTCGCTCACGCACATACACGCTAACACTACACACGCATCCTCAAATGAGACGAGAGCACACAAACTTGAATACATACTCAATGAGACGCGACCACACACACACACACACAAACTCTGCCTGGAAGGCGCCGTTGGGGGCTAAAAGACAGTGGCTCCGTCTTCGACTGGTAAATGAAGAGATTCCTTGTTGATCCCTCTGACAGTGTTTATATTGCAATAATGACCTACTGAATGTACACTGCCGTTCAAAAATGTGTTGGTTAGTCAGATTTTTTTTTCAGTAAGGATGCATTAAAGTGATCAAAAGTTACCTTAAAACATGTGTAATGTTTCAAAAGATTTCTGTTTCGAATAAATGCTGTTCTTTTGAAATTTTTATTCATAAAATAATCTTGAAAAAATGTATCATAGTTTCCAAAATATTAAGCAGGAAACTGTTTTCATATTTCTAAAGGATCATGTGACATTGAGTTAATGATTTAGAAAATTCAGCTTTGACATCACAGGAATAAATTAAATTTTGAAATATATTCAAATAAAATAATTAATTTTAAATTGTAATACTATTTCACAATATTACAATTTATACTATAATTTTGTTAAGTGTATACAGATAATGTTAACAAAAGGCACAATGCTTTCTGCAATTGGTACGGTTAGGGTTGGGTACAGAAACCAGACACCGATATGGAACCAGACCGAATCAAAACGCAGATTTCGATGCCTCATTCTGGTGCCACTTAAATGCCTCAGCTCGTCAGCTGTCGGTTGAAATATTTGCCATGCAACAAGTCAGGAGAGAAGTCGAATTTTGCCAGCGAAGGATTGATTGGTTCTGCAAAAAAGAAATGCTGAAATTTAAAGCTGTATTGTTTTAAAAGTATCGATTTGGCACCGGTATCAAAACAAAATAAAACTATAGTCAACCTCTATGGAGTTATTCTTGTGCCAATAATAATGAATGTAGCTTTTCAAGAAACTAATGAAAATAAATTGAAACTAAATAAATTATCTCTGAAACTGAAAAAGAATAAATCGCAGGCAAATTTTTTTACTTCGTTTTTAATACACTGCATGTTTTGCTAACTATTTCTTATATTTCAATCACTGATCTGAACTTACAAATGCGCTTCCAGAGTTTTCATTTCCGCTTCTGAAGTTTTCGTTTACGCTCCCTGAGTTTTCGTTCGCCGTTCTGACACATTTCTCTCGTGGGGGCGGGGCTAGTGGCAGTGTGTTCTCATTGGTTACTGAGTTTTTGATTGACAGCTTTGTGACCTGGAAGTGAAGACGTCAGTGGTGTGTTTATGTGTGGATGTGAGCATCACATGGTGGCTGTTGCAAGGAAGCACACAACAAATGAGAATACCAGGAAATAGTATAGTAGTAAAAGTAACATTGAGACAGTGTTGCAGTGAGATAATAAAGGGAATATGTAAGTGATTGTTGAGCATTAGTGATGAACACCTGCTGTTAACAAGCAGAATCACTGAATGAAAGAGAAACACAAGAACAGAAAATAGAGAAACACAAGAAATACAACTGACTTCCAGCCATTACACATTATTACACTTATTACGAACCAGTATGATGCGTTAAATAAATAATCATTGTAATACATTACTGTAGTTTAACAGTGATGGTAATATAACACTTTGATTCAGGATTAACCTCTGAATAAGGTTATACATATATATCATATGGCATCATAATCAATTTTACTGCAATCATTCACAAACCATGTGTGTATGAAAAAGTGTGACTTACAAAATCACAGTTCAAGCTACAAGAGAGAAACTGATGTTAAAAAGTCAAGAGTCCAAAACCCAACTAAAGCAAACACTGATCTCTATAATGGTCAAACCAAACATTTTCACGTCAACATCTCAATAACAACTTCTGTAGATGTATGACAGAGATAAAGACATACTGGTTAATAAAAGTGTAATAATGTGTAATGACTGGAAGTCAGTTGTACAAGATCTACAAACATTGATTGTTTTGCTGCATGTTGCTTTATTTAACAGGCGGTGACTGTGTAGTTGCTGGTCCAGTGGAAATCTCTTTATGTACAATAGTTTTTTTAGTGGCTTCAAATGAAATAAGTTCACAGTAATACTTAGCTCACATTATTAATGCATTATAAATTTTAGATAATACATTTAAATGACAGTTGGTCAATTTAAGGCAGTCGGTTTCTGCAAGTGTAATTAGTTAACTTGAATTAGAATTTAGTGCATTTTTACAGAAACAAACTAGACTACAGTAAAGAACTGTACAATTAACAGTATTTTACTGGCAACAGTGTTGCCAGTATTTTATTGTAAAAAAACCCGGTAAGGTCTAACAGTGTGCACTGTGTTTTATACACGTCCATGCTGGACATTCATATTAAATTAGTACTAATTAGATGTTTTTACATCATGAAAATCTATATGGCTTTAGTTGTATGTAAGACATATATGACATAGTATTATTAAAAATACATTAATATTATGCAATTCATATATGTGGTTTTTGCAGCATATACTGTATGTCCCTTACAATATTCTGTTAGAGCATATAAGAATCACAGGTGTTTTTAGCAAACCTTTTCCATATGGGAGGGCTGGGTAGCCGACCGAGTTTGATACTTTTTAGGTATCCACCGAATTGCCTCGATATTATTGAGTATCGAAAAATGACATCTTGTTCGGTACCAGATTTCGATACCTGAGGGCAGGGGCGGAGTGGCAATCGGGAGAGTCGGGACTTTTCCCGGTGGGCCGGTAGTGTTTTGAGGCCGCGGAGGGCCGGTCTGATAATAGTTATACTTTGCGAGTTATTTTAGCAACACCGTCTGGCGGCCTGATGTGCGGCCGCTTCTCGCTGGTCAAACTGTGCAGCCTCTCTGCTCAACACAGTATATAAAAGTGCTCAACCCGTTCGGCAGGTCCAACCATGTCAATAGGATTTTCAAAAACATAGGGGGATCAGTGAGCGGCCCCTCCCAAAATCGGGTCGGCCTTTGATGTAAAAAGCCGCCAAACACCTCTTTTTCCTCGTCACGTCTTGGAAGTCTAACGTCCGTGAGAGTGAGTTAAATGATGGAAAGGCAAAAAAGAAAACTGAAAGGTGGCGCTGAGCATGGGCGGCTCTAGGGAGGGGCTAGCAGGTGCTTCAGCACCCCCAAGAAAGACCAAAGCACCCCCAAAAATAATTTCTGGAAGCAATTAGGCTATATTCAGACTGTAGGCTATTCTATGGAAGCCCTGAACCGCATTTTGAAGCAAAAAGAAAAGAAAACTTATCTTGTTATTTCGAGATATTAAGACGTTATTTCAACATAATATCTCGTTATTTCGACATAATAAGTCGTTATATCGACATAATAAGGGGGCATTCTAATCTGCATTAAGCTAGCCTACATTAAGCGTTCTTAGGCCTAATGGTTTTCTATGGGAGGAAATTGCTTAACGTGTAATTAAACGTTGCGTTCATATTCTGGGCTCATCTGATTTTTAGTACATAGCATTTTTATGATTTTAGTATCATAATGATTAATAAATGCACGCACAATTATCCGTAAACTTGATTTGAACAAACGCCTTTCAATTTGTGCAAAATTCAGAATTAAATGAATGTGCAGCAATTTGCACAATTAGAGTCTGTAGGCCTACTGTTGTAGCCATTCAATAAGCGCATTTAGTTTCATATTTGTTAAAATATTATAATGTCATTTCTTTTCCATTTATGTTTATTTATGAAAAGTGAACAGCACAAGTAAGATATAATGCGCTATATATCGAGAGACTTGGAGTGGGTGGGTCAGACAGACATGATTTTGACCATTTCATTCAGTTTTGTTTTGTAGAAAACCTTTCATTAAAGTGAATTTCGTTTTGTATAAATTGTATCTTAATTTTAATAATTTTTTTTATCAACCAATTGCCTGGATTTAATAATAAGCAAATATAACAAACAGACAATATAGCCTAATCATGGAGGCGCCCGCGCGGTCAATTGCATTGCACGTTACCTGAGCGCATCTCATCCGAACTAAGTTAACGAAACTCAGTGTATGCCTCACACAGACATGAGAAACACATCAAATACACAAAGCTTGAAATATCTTTAAACGAAATAATTCAAAACGAAAAGAAAAAGGCTACTCTCTGATTACGTAATCATGCATTTCTCTCTATAGGCGCATTCACTATATATGGCGATCGTCAACTTCATCTTTGCAGCCGACACCCGACACTGTCAGAAAACACTAATTTATTATTAAAAATCAATGCACGCGTTACCGGATTTACAAATGCACATCTTGCTTGTTGCACGCACATAAATGTCGAAATAACGAAATATTATGTTGAAATAACCTTATTAGTAGGCTAATAATAGCCTACATCTTTTAGAATATTTGATTGAATGCTGAATGTTGCGCTTGTTCAATTTAATAAAATTAAAACTTTAATTGTGATCATTAAAATAATTGAATATTAAATATTTAGTGGCCAAGTTTTGCTCAATTATTATTTGTATAACTGCGCAGCTCCCCCGTCAATGATCTAGCACCCCTCAGCACAAGCGTTAAAAAATCTGGCGCTGAGAAGGTCAGACTCAAAAGGAAAAAAATTATGGAGGAGGAGGAAGTGAAATGCTCCAAAATAACAGACATGTTCCGGGCATCAACAAGCAAAGATACTACAGGTGAAATAAACTGAAGCACATGTTGTCAAAGCTAGGCACAGATGGGAATTAGCACCAGCTATGCAGCCAGCCAGCCAAAAGCTTGTGTAATTTGAAAGTAGCTGTGGTAAATATGAGACAAATAAAAAGTTTACTATTGAGTGACTATCTAGGCTACTAGTGGCAGATTTCCTAGTTTTAAAATGAGTAACCTCCCTTGGCTGCTGCTGCTATGTTAAGTGTATACAGATTATGTTAACAAAAGGCACAATGCTTTCTGCAATTGGTACGGTTAGGGTTGGGTACAGAAACCAGACACCGATATGGAACCAGACCGAATCAAAACGCAGATTTCGATGCCTCATTCTGGTGCCACTTAAATGCCTCAGCTCGTCAGCTGTCGGTTGAAATATTTGCCATGCAACAGGAGAGAAGTCGAATTTTGCCAGCGAAGGATTGATTGGTTCTGCAAAAAAGAAATGCTGAAATTTAAAGCTGTATTGTTTTAAAAGTATCGATTTGGCACCGGTATCAAAACAAAATAAAACTATAGTCAACCTCTATGGAGTTATTCTTGTGCCAATAATAATGAATGTAGCTTTTCAAGAAACTAATGAAAATAAATTGAAACTAAATAAATTATCTCTGAAACTGAAAAAGAATAAATCGCAGGCAATTTTTTTTACTTAGTTTTTAATACACTGCATGTTTTGCTAACTATTTCTTATATTTCAATCACTGATCTGAACTTACAAATGCGCTTCCAGAGTTTTCATTTCCGCCTCTGAAGTTTTCGTTTACGCTCCCTGAGTTTTCGTTCGCCGTTCTGACACATTTCTAAATATGAGACAAATAAAAAGTTTACTATTGAGTGACTATCTAGGCTACTAGTGGCAGATTTCCTAGTTTTAAAATGAGTAACCTCCCTTGGCTGCTGCTGCTATGTTAAGTGTATACAGATTATGTTAACACTAGCAGAAGCTAACGAGCAAGGTGTCGTGTCACCGTGAAAATGCCATGGACCCTTTTCAACAGGGTGATGATGACACGTTTTAACGGTCATCATCCGCATAAATCCTGGAAAGTTTTTTTAATATTTTCAATTAAAAAAAAATATGTATTTACATTTATAACACTATTTTATATTATATTACCTTTAATAAAATTACAAAAAAATGAGTTAATGCTGCTGTGAGGGTTTCTAATGCTGCGTCTGTGGGAGTGATGACAAAGTGACATATTTCTCTCTTCTGAGTTCTTCTGACTGCCGTTATCCATCTCTCGCAATTGTTTTACTCTTTTAGAAAGTTGTGAAAAAACTATAGAGGAACAAAAAAAATCTATTTAATATTCTCTCATTCACCGCTATATTTTTTAGCAAAGTTTTTTTTTTTTGTTGTTGTTGTTGTTGTTTTTTACCACCGAGGGCCTGTGGTCTACGAAATTTCCCGGTAGATTTTTTGGTCCCACTCCGCCCCTGCCTGAGGGGTTAACTCGTCAACGTCAGTGAGCCAATAAGCACTAAAAACAATAGTTTACAAGGTTACGTGACCTGTTAAGAAGGTTAAGAGACGTGGCTCGCGTGAGTGTGTAAGCGTCTCTACCCCCTAATCTAGGGTTTAAATCAAACTTTCTTCACGCACACATGCATAAGTAGTCACAAATGTGTGTATACTGCTGAATGTTCAAACAAATACATATGAAATGCACAAAAACACACCTAAAGTCGCTCAAGCACATACACGCTAACACTACACACGCATCCTCAAATGAGACGAGAGCACACAAACTTGAATACATACTCAATGAGACGCGACCACACACACACACACACAAACTCTGCCTGGAAGGCGCCGTTGGGGGCTAAAAGACAGTGGCTCCGTCTTCGACTGGTAAATGAAGAGATTCCTTGTTGATCCCTCTGACAGTGTTTATATTGCAATAATGACCTACTGAATGTACACTGCCGTTCAAAAATGTGTTGGTTAGTCAGATTTTTTTTTCAGTAAGGATGCATTAAAGTGATCAAAAGTTACCTTAAAACATGTGTAATGTTTCAAAAGATTTCTGTTTCGAATAAATGCTGTTCTTTTGAAATTTTTATTCATAAAATAATCTTGAAAAAATGTATCATAGTTTCCAAAATATTAAGCAGGAAACTGTTTTCATATTTCTAAAGGATCATGTGACAATGAGTTAATGATTTAGAAAATTCAGCTTTGACATCACAGGAATAAATTAAATTTTGAAATATATTCAAATAAAATAATTAATTTTAAATTGTAATACTATTTCACAATATTACAATTTATACTATAATTTTGATCAAACAAATTTAGTTTTGGTGAGCATGAGCTCTTGATGGTTAAATTTAGTAGTTAATCCGTGAATTAAATGCGAGCCGAAACGTGGGCCAGCTGGTCCGTTCGGATCACACAACAACTGTGATATGTATAGGTATTTCACCAGCCCGAATGACATGGTCCAAATCTGACCATGTCAAAAAAGGCACAATGCTTTCTGCAATTGGTACGGTTAGGGTTGGGTACAGAAACCAGACACCGATATGGAACCAGACCGAATCAAAACGCAGATTTCGATGCCTCATTCTGGTGCCACTTAAATGCCTCAGCTCGTCATCTGTCGGTTGAAATATTTGCCATGCAACAAGTCAGGAGAGAAGTCGAATTTTGCCAGCGAAGGATTGATTGGTTCTGCAAAAAAGAAATGCTGAAATTTAAAGCTGTATTGTTTTAAAAGTATCGATTTGGCACCGGTATCAAAACAAAATAAAACTATAGTCAACCTCTATGGAGTTATTCTTGTGCCAATAATAATGAATGTAGCTTTTCAAGAAACTAATGAAAATAAATTGAAACTAAATAAATTATCTCTGAAACTGAAAAAGAATAAATCGCAGGCAATTTTTTTTACTTAGTTTTTAATACACTGCATGTTTTGCTAACTATTTCTTATATTTCACTGATCTGAACTTACAAATGCGCTTCCAGAGTTTTCATTTCCGCCTCTGAAGTTTTCGTTTACGCTCCCTGAGTTTTCGTTCGCCGTTCTGACACATTTCTCTCGTGGGGGCGGGGCTAGTGGCAGTGTGTTCTCATTGGTTACTGAGTTTTTGATTGACAGCTTTGTGACCTGGAAGTGAAGACATCAGTAGCCGCGTTTCCACTGTCGGGCCAGGGCCGGGCCGGGCCGTGCTAGTGCGTGCCAGGGCCAGTCGCGTTTCCACTGTCACTTCCGGGGCTTGATCAGGGCTTACTCGGGGCCAGCGGCCAGGATTTCTGGCCCGTCGAATACCTTGGGCCATAGCGGGCCAGCTCGGGCTAGAGGAGTGGTTACCAACAGAGGAGGAGTTTACCGTTGGGAGATGGCAGCGCCGGATGATTCTGTCAGCATTTAAGACTTAAAAATAAAATAATTTAAATCGCGTTCATGTTTGAATGCCTTCTGTTTGAGATGCAAAAGACTATGCGCGCTAGCCGTTACCATAGTAAACATAGTAAACGCTTGAAGATACGCATAGTAAAAAAAAAAACATAGCGAACGCTTGAAGAAATCAGACCAATCTTAAAGGCTATCACAGTCATGTTTTTATTTTATCTGTCATAGCCTACGTCTCGTCTCTTTAAACCGGACTATCAAAAAATAAAGTAACTTTTTTTTCGGGAGCTTCCTCTGTTTCTCTGACTGAAAATATCTGTATGGGAGTCGAGAGAGTGCTAAAGCTCCTCAGGTCGTATGGCATATATTTGTAGAAATTATCATTTTTTCTAAATGTGATGTAAATATGTCCTGTAACTACGTTACCAGATAAAGAAACAGACGCGACTGAAAAAGTAAGTGTGTCCTCTTTTTTTGTGAAATAGACCTAACGGTAATTTATTTCTGAGTGACTAATGTGCAATTTTTACATAAATTAATTCATTATGATCAATGTATCACTTTTTATTGTAAACCTGTGGTAAAACATCGATGCTTGGGTTTTAAATATTCAAGTAGCTGCTAAACAAACAAAGCTAATGTAGGCTAGCAAAGGGCCGCTTTTATCGTGTTTGTTTTCATCGCTGTTTCCAGTGATTTCTGATTAGTTTTCTGATAAAACTTCCATTTGTTGGTGAAATGATGGGTTAGTGTGACGTTGTCCCGGAGAGGCGTGTTACGGGCGTGTTTTAGTGAAGCGCTGTGGAGCTTCTGGCCCGACAGTGGAAACGCATGCCCGGTGCTATTGGCCCGAGGCTATTAGCCTGGCACGGCCCGTTTAAAGCCCTGGCCCGACAGTGGAAACGCGGCTAGTGGTGTGTTTATGTGTGGATGTGAGCATCACATGGTGGCTGTTGCAAGGAAGCACACAACAAATGAGAATACCAGGAAATAGTATAGTAGTAAAAGTAACATTGAGACAGTGTTGCAGTGAGATAATAAAGGGAATATGTAAGTGATTGTTGAGCATTAGTGATGAACACCTGCTGTTAACAAGCAGAATCACTGAAGGAAAGAGAAACACAAGAACAGAAAATAGAGAAACACAAGAAATACAACTGACTTCCAGCCATTACACATTATTACACTTATTACGAACCAGTATGATGCGTTAAATAAATAATCATTGTAATATATTACTGTAGTTTAACAGTGATGGTAATATAACACTTTGATTTAGGATTAACCTCTGAATAAGGTTATACATATATATCATATGGCATCATAATCAATTTTACTGCAATCATTCACAAACCATGTGTGTATGCAAAAGTGTGACTTACAAAATCACATTTCAAGCTACAAGAGAGAAACTGATGTTAAAAAGTCAAGAGTCCAAAACCCAACTAAAGCAAACACTGATCTCTATAATGGCAATCTCAATAACAACTTCTGTAGATGTATGACAGAAATAAAGACATACTGGTTAATAAAAGTGTAATAATGTGTAATGGCTGGAAGTCAGTTGTACAAGATCTACAAACATTGATGATTTGCTGCATGTTGCTTTATTTAACAGGCGGTGACTGTGTAGTTGTTGGTCCAGTGGAAATCTCTTTATGTACAATAGTTTTTTAGTGGCTTCAAATGAAATAAGTTCACAGTAATACTTGGCTCACATTATTAATGCATTATAAATTTTAGATAATACATTTAAATGACAGTTAGTCAATTTAAGGCAGTCGGTTTCTGCAAATGAAATTAATTAACTCGAGTTTTAATTTAGTGCATTTTTACAGTAACATATGTAGATTACAGAAAAGAACTGTACAATTAAGAGTAAATTACTGGCAACAGTGTTGCCAGTATTTCACTGTAAAAAAACCCGGTAAGGTCTAACAGTGTGAAGATAATGCGGTTCTCAACCTTTTTAACCCCAAGGCATCCATAAGGAAATACTGCAGTCCCTCATTAGACTCTTATGGTTCTGCATAACACCATTTGACAAAGATGCTGTAAATCACTTTACAGATAATGTGCTAAACAGCACTTGAAGTTGAATTTAGCACCATTTTTATTTAGAATGCTGTAATGCCTAATGGTTTAAAAATGTTGTACTGCAAAATAATGTAATTCAACCAAAATGCAATGTTGTGAAATTCAGTAATGTATTTTGCTTACTAGAACACAACTGACAACGTAAGTGAAACCTTTTTCATAAGTCTGTCATCACATTACTTTTCAAACAGGATCAGACTGCACAAACCGGATAGGGAGTGTGCCTGTAATTCGTGAGTACCTTTTATACAAATACATAGCCTGTGGAGGAAGTCTACATGTCCTCTTGTTATTTCTGCACATGGATTACAACACTTTGACTTAAAGATCACTTGGGATATAAAAGATACCAGTAAGATATATCAGCTTCTACATATATCATTGTTTGCTAGAATAACACACTTGCTCTTGTTTTTCTTCTTCTTGTAGTTTGTGTTCTTCTGATGCACAAAGTAGAATTAAAGACTCCTATTTGTTTGTGTAGCTTGTTGAGATATATTGCTAAAATATTTACTAAATGTATGTAACAGATACCGTTGACAAAAATATGTTCTTATAACACATGCTATTGTTTTTTAAAAATTGTATTGTAGAAATGCATAATTCTAGAATAACAGAATGTGGTGCACTGTAAAACCCAACAAGTTAAGCTAACTTATTTCATTTGAGGAAACCGATTACCTCAATTCAATTAAGTTTATAAAAAACAAAAGTTATGAGTACTCTGAACTTATTTTAATCGAGTCAATTAGATTTCTTAATACACAATTAAACTTTACACTGCATTTAAATACTTTATATAGCTGAAACTTCACTTTATTGAGTAAAAAAAGTGAAATGACAAACTTTAAATGAACTCAGAGCACTTGCAGTTACTGTTAGCTCACAATGTTACACACAAAGTCAAATTCAATAAGTTAAGCTAACTCGTTTAATTTAAGGAAACCGATTGCCTTTAAGGAAGTATTCTGAACTTATTTCAGTTGAGTTTACTAAAAGTAGATATACATTGCAGTCAAGAAATTAAGTGATTAATTAAGTGATTATTGAGCATTAGTGATTAACACCTGCTGTTAACGAGCAGAATCAATGAAGGAAAGAGAAACACAAGAACTACAACTGACTTCCAGCCACAGCCTTAGATGAAATCAACTCAAGATAAAAGACGTTTAAATCTCTAAAGATCTCAGCAGAGGATTAAACCACTCCACAAACAGCATTATCAGCTTCACTTATTACTAAACAGTTTGACTTTTGTCATGCGTCTACAGAAGTTGTTATTGAGAATGAACAGAGGGTTAGATGATAATGATTTATTGAGTTTGATTTAAAGACACCATGATAGTGATCCGTGTTTGCTTTAGTTGGGCTCTTGACCCTTGACTTTACAACACCAGTTTTTCCTCTGGCTGCTGTAACTGAATGTTTATAAAACACATTTGTTACGGCACATACACCAAAAGAAAATATGAGCATGTGGTTGTGTTTAGATGATAAATATCATCATTTAGTGACTTGATTCTCTGATCTTTTCCAGAGCCTAATCTCTGATTAGACTGGTGATGTATTATTCATTATAATATAACTGATTCTGCTGTAAGGCCCATTGTTGTGACAATCAGATTTTAAAAACCTCTATGGTATTATGCTGACTTACACAGTAATCAAGAATCAGCATATGAATCTCAACAATGGTGACCATTAAAAACATATATAATTATGCTGCAATGCATGCTGGGAGCCATGGACAAGTTTTGTATTATGCTAGTACCCAGCATGAATAATTTTTTAATGGTCACCATTGTTGAGATTCATATGCTGATTCTTGATGTCTGTGTGAGTCTTAGTAATGCAAGACCTTTTCTGTGAAACTTTTTGTGCACAACTATTTGTAAAATCCTTCATATTATCTGATGTCTCAACATGGCTAGCTCTAATGCTGTAGAATCACAGTTTTGAGTGAAACTAATATGTTGCCCTTTTAATCAGAGATCAGACTCTGAATGAAATCAGTGAATCAAGTCACTAAATAATGATTGTCATCATCAGTCCTTCACCATCAACACCCGATCAGACTTTTTCTTCGCTTTTGTGCCATAACAAATATGTTTTATAAACACTCAATTATAGCAGCCAAATAAAATCTTAAGTTCAAGGGTCAAGAGCCCAACTAAAGCAAACGCTGATCTAAATCATGGTGACCTTAAATGAAACTCAAATCATCAACTTCTAAACTTTTGTTAATTCTAATAAGAACTTCAGTAGACGAATGGCGAGCCTGATCTCATGAAAGTGCGTATCTATAGCACGAATGATATTTCTCGTATCATTTATACGCCAAAACGAGTTGATATGATGTGCAGTTTTCGCGTGCATATGATACGCACTTTATGGCGTGTAATATGCACTCCCTCCACACCCCTAATCCTACCCAAGGGGGTTACAGTGCGTATCATTTGAACGCAAAAACTCGTTTTGGCGTATAAATGATACGAGAAATATAATTCGTGCTGTAGATACGCACTTTCATGAGATCGTGTTGGAATGGCAGTAATAAAGTCAGTCTGGTAATGCTGTGTGAAGCTGGTAATGCTGTTCGTGGAGTTGTTTAATCCTCCTCTGCTGAGATCTTGAGATATTTAATGTCTTCTTTTCTCTTCAGTTGATTTTGCTGTGTCTGAAGTCAGTTGTAGTTCTTGTGTTTCTCTTTCCTTCAGTGATTCTTGCTTGTTAACAGCAGGTGTTCATCACTAATGCTCAATCATCACTTAATTAATCACTTAATTATACAATTATCATTCTGGGATCTAGAAATGTTCTATTACTCATTTGAGTTCTGTTTCAGTCATTCAAGTTTCGGTAATATTTGAGTGCTGTGAACTCAGTTGTATTTAGTACATTCTGTTAGGTTTTACAGTGCGAGATTACATTTGTTTAACTTTTAAAAGTTCAAAACAGGGTTTAATTACAAGTTACACAAATATGAAGAATGATCTTGTTTGTTTGGTGAGTCAATATCAAATTTTAAGTTTAAAGTGATTTAAAACCCTTATTATTATTATTTTTATTCTACAGATTATATCAGTCCAGTCCACTTTTCTACATATATAAATCCATCTATACAAGAAGAGAAAAGAGTTTTAGGACATCATGAAACAGAGGTATTTTGTTTGCAAATTTTATTTGATTTAGTTTATTTAGATTTTGTGTCATGTGAAACCCCTACCAATATGCAAATCTCTTTCCATTTTTTATTTTAATATTGATCAATTCCAACCCTGTTTAAACAAGCCTACATTAATGTTTGCTTTAATAGAGTAATGGGTAACTTATAACAGTAAACAATTACATTTCCAATGTAATCTTCTTAACACTGAATGTATGTGAGTTTCAACACATTCTTTCTGTTGTGTGACTGTGTGGAATTTCTTTGAATTGCCATGAATATTCCACTTCCTCTCATTCCAATTCCAATTCAACTTCCTGTGGGGTGGAGTCAATTCAATTAAAATTCCAATTCATGAATTGAATAGAGGCCAATTCTGAAATTCTGAATTTTGCACAAGCCTGCACACCAAATATTTTCAATTAAACATCAACATCTAAACTTATGTTAATTCAGAATAATAACTTCTGTAGACGTATGACAGAAATGAAATAAAATTAAATACATTAAATAATGAAATAAGTAATTAAATTAGAAATAAATGACTGGTAACAATGTTTTACGGTGAACTTGCCTTATACTGACAGAAAAGTCTAAGTATATTTGGCCTATACTTTTACTCAATGTTTTGATCAAGATAATACTTAATCGTATAATTAAGTATCCTAAGTATACTTGGCTTGTAGTTGTGTTTAATTTTTTGACTGATTAGCCTATTAAATATAGCCTACTTTCCCCCCCACATATCCCTACAGCGTTGCCCTCAGGCAATGGAAAGTTTTCTTTTTCCCCATGTTCAGTACGTTTCTTTTAAATGATTGCAATCAATTAGAATGAAACATATCATTTGTAATAAAGGAAGCCAGAAACAAAGATGATCGGGTGATGTTTTTTTATTTATTTATTTTTTATCATCATAGTAGAATGATTCACTAAAATGATTCACTAATTTCTGACCAAAAAAGGTAATTCATTATTAATAGATGATAAATATCAAATATCTTAAACATACTATCTATTGCTCACAATTGTTATTGCAATGGTTATGATTATCGTACAGCAGCAGTGGTGGCAGAGGTTCAGATTTTTAATATAGTAAAGTGTAAGATAATCTAGCAGTTCTCAGAGTTGTAGAGGTTCAGGATATAGTGTATTCCATGATAACAGAATCTATTGTCATTGAATAATTTGCATGACATGATTTGATCAGGTATGCCAGTTGATAATATAAGTAAGAGAAAAGCCAATCTCAGCCTATAAAATATAGAAAATGATACCACAAAACATTTTTTTTTTTTTTTTTTGTGTGTGTGTGTGTAATGAATAAATATTAAACTTCTCAAACTGTACTCTGGTGGTTTACTTTCAGATATTGGTTTGCCATCGTGATTGCAGTGGTTTTACTGGTGCTCATTCTGACACTCTCTCTGACACTCACTAAGAGATCCACTCAGACATCCACTGGTAATTGCTATGCTAAAGCAGCAGTGGCAACAGATGCTGGGAATTGCTCTGCGATCGGGAGGTACAGAACGATTACAAAGAGACACATTTATGTTTCTGGGAGAAATTTTACAACTCTAGTCAGCATTAATAATATAAAGTTCACTTAACTTTACACAGAGCTCTTTGTGTTTGCAGGGACATGTTGGAGCGTGGCGGTTCAGTAGTTGATGCTGCTATTGCTGCTCTGCTGTGTCTGAGTGTGGTTAATCCCCACAGCATGGGCATTGGAGGAGGAGTGGTTTTCACCATATACAATGCATCAACAGGTACAGATATAGGCTTTGAGAGACTTAAATCAAACTCCCACAACGGCTACATATCAAGAAACAAAAAACATACCTCCTATGAATGTTCATCTTTATAAAGCACATCTTGAGCTACTAAATGTTTTCTAATGTCCACTATCTGAAGAGAGTCTGGGGCTGAGCTGATAAACAGTGCCCTCAGTTAAACGAACTTAAGGTGATGCAGATGTTATTTGCCATTCAGCTGATACAATTCAAGCAGATACAATGAATCATTAAAGAAGTGGCTTCCTGCAATACTGTATATGACATTTGACTGCCCTTTTTAAGCTGAACCACAGCTTGGTATTAAAGATCTCAAGTTAGATTCTTAAATTCTTCAGTGTCCTATCTGGCCGAATCACTGCAACCTCTTGACCACTGGGCCACATCTTTGTGTTAAATTCAAAGTTTCATGCTTTTACCTTCAGGAACGGTGGAGACAATTAATGCCAGAGAAATTGCTCCAATGAATGCTTTACAGAACATGTTTGGCAATGACACTGGGAAAGAAAAACCAGGTAAACCAGCATAAATCTACATATCTCCAAATTCAGCCTCCATTACGGTTTTAAAGCAGATTCAGTATAAGCACATTCGTCCACACATTAAAACATTGAAACAGCTAAGGTATGTCTCTGAATTTTTTTTTTTTTTTTTTTTTTTTTTTTTTTTCATTTGGCCATTGAATGACTTGACTTGTCTGTTTTATATGAATCTCATGCCAGGGTTGTATATCGCTGTGCCAGGAGAACTGCGTGGTTATCAGATGGCACACGAAAGACACGGGAGACTGCCATGGAAGGAGCTGTTTGAGCCCAGTATAAAGCTGGCAAATGAGAGTTTTCGGATTGGCAAGGCCCTGGCTAATGCCATCAAGGAGACTAGTCACACAATTCTGAATGATAAAGCATTGTGGTAAGAATAAGTCAACTGTGAACAACCGTAAATCGAATTTTCCAAAAAAAAAAACAAAAAAAAAACTTTCTCAATGGCAAATATCCTACTGTCAGGAGAATGCTCTGTTTCATTGTGTTTGTTCTTCACTTGACATAGTTTCTAGTCTGTGTCAGTGTCATTCAGTTCACCTGTTGTTCATTAATTAACTCATTAGTTCCCTCGTTTAGTTCTGATATAACAGGGATGGGCAAATGCTGTCCTGGAGGGCCACTGTCCTGCAGAGTTTAGCTCCAACCCTGATAAACGCTCCTGTCTGTAGCTTTCTAGTGATCCTGAAGACATTGATTAGCTGGTTCAGGTGTGTTTGATTAGAGTCCCAGATAGACAGCAACCATCAAAATAATGTTAAATCAATATTAATGTGTACATTTTTGACTCAACATCACTTTTGCTCCCACAATTAATGTAGTTTTTTTTTTTTAAGATTTCATCCAAAAATCAATGGTGATGGTATTGAATCAATGTTACAATATGATGTTGGTTCAGCATCATGTTTGCACTCTCAGAAAATGAAGCACAACAACTCTTTCAAATCTCCAGCAATTAGTATTTTTTAGTTTTTAATTTTCATCCATAAATCAATGGTGATGATGTTGAGTCAATGTTAAATGTGATGTTGGTTCAACATCATGTTTGCACTCTCAGAAAAATGAAACACAACAATTATAACTGACTTAAAGCCACACAGCCTAAAATTAACTGCAAATAAAAGACAATAAATCTCTCAAGATCGCAGCAGAAGGTCTTTTTGCAATTAACAGAGGTTTAGATGTTGATGATTTGAAATTATTTGGTCACCCTTATGGCGATCAGTGTTTCCTTTAGTTGGACAGTTTGACTCTTGGGCCCCTTACCTGTCAGGGATCACTGGTGATCCCGGATTATTGTTGTTCACAATTCATTACTCATCAAAACATCACACTCTTACTTGATCTGGACAAACTCAGCATCATAATAAAGGTTTAAGACTCCAGCTTCGATATTTGGCCACTGTTTATGATTAAACTGGTTTGGAGTGACATTAAGTTCTTAACTTATGCCAGGAGTGCAAAATAATTAATCTGTTACGATCGTTATTTTGAATAGAAATCATCACTCACACAACATTCATTCTCGTCTTCTCCGGTTTATTTGTGTTCATATACATATAATGAACAGCATACGACAGGGCTATTAGTTCAATGGTGCGCATATTTGGAGAAATAATGGATAATTATCACATGTTAGTAAAATATTTCGTCATACAGAATAACAATTTCTATTCATTTTCCACTGAATTATGCGATCTGAAGAGCTCAAACAGCGAACGGAGCTCGATGTGTGTCTCCACTTCCTGATTTGCGTCAGATTTGACCTTCGAGAAATATGATTCGCTGTACAGCCGTCAATCATCTCACGTGGTTCAACGTGACCTCTTCTGCATAAAGCGTCATGTGTAACACTTCCTGATTCTGGACATCCTTGATAAACAAAGCGAAAGTGACATTTCTGCACCGAAACAAGAAGTTAATAAATGCACGATTGAAGTATATGTGTTTTGTGTGCTATTTTCGTGCGATTTGGGGTATTTTTATATGAATAAAGAATAGAGGTAAAGGTAAGCATTAGCCCATAGCTTCATACAAAATGCTAAATATAACATATTTAAAAAAAAAAAATCGACTTGAAACCATTTTAAACCGCGACCGGAATATGATACAAATACTCGATGATGTTTTAAAGTGAGTTTTACGTAAAAGTGTAATATTGATCAATTAAATTGTGTCATGTAGCTTGAGGCTACTTGTTGTGCTAATGCACCTGCTGCAGGAGCTTTCTATTCCATAATATATATATTTTTTAAAGAATTTGCATTTAAAAGTTCCAAGAATAGTTTTTTGTTGTTTGTTTTCTAACAAGACTTAAGTTAATAGGTGGATTATTCATGTGTAGTGGGATTTACATAGGCGTCAATGGCCAAGCATTATGCCAGAAGAAAGGCTATAATGGCTGAATTCAAACAAAAGAATAAGGATAAAAGAATAATGAAGATTAAGTCTCATACCGGCAGAGGTGTGAAAGCTTGGTCGATTTAAATGAATAGAATATGAATGGGCCAGTTCTCCTCGCCAGACATTAGTCAGAGACAGTAAATAGGTGTTTAGAGGGCAATAAAATATTTGATGAGAATCTTGTTAGCCTTCCTTTGAAACTTCTCCAAATCCTCCCCTGACATGGTCTCACAATAGGCTTCATAAAATGCATAATTTTAGAGATATCATCCTCAGAATTGAAATGAAGCATGACCACAGTTGTGGCTACACTTTAGTTGTGGTTATAAGTTGCTATACTATATTCACATAATATTTAATAAAAATTTATACATTTAATAAATATATTCTTAATATTTGTTGTTTTGTTTTTATGTTTGAGCTTATATATCTCAATATTATTAACAGTCTGGTTAATTTTGAGTCTTGAAATGTAAACTCTCAAGGGTTGGCTTTCTAAATATATGTGTGTTATGTGTCTATTCAGAATGACTTATGAGCAGCAACCTTTTTATTTTGGGTATGTCATGTATGCATAACTTGCCCAAATTGTAATGTGGTCTTTGTAACAGTGTGTGCTGAAATACATTTTTTTTTTGCAAAAAAAAAAAGCCATAAACAAAGATAATCAGGTGAAATAGTTTTCAGCATCATAATCCACTAATTTTACCACTGACCAAAAGTGGTAATTCATTAATAAAGTTACATTCACAAACAATACTTATTTACCACAGATCAGACATTCTGAATTTGGATATTTTTTAAATATTAAAAGAAAAAAAATTTTTAGATACACATCTGGACAGCATATGAATCTCAACAATGGTGACATGCTTCATGCTGCAATGCATGTTGGGAGCCACCATAGTATAAAACCAGCATGCATTGGCATGAAGCATGTCACCATTGTTGAGATTCATATGATGATTCTTGATGTCTGTGTGTCTAAAAAAAAAAGAAGAAAAAAAGAATATTCCAACTATTATATGTACTTAAAGATCAAAAATACATTTGATCTGTTGCAAGAAAACAATATCCACTTTTATTGAGGTGGAAAATTAGTAAACTATTCTATTTCTAATTATGCTGAAAACTTTTTCACCTGATTATCCTTGTCTTTTGCTTTCTTTGCAACAAATTATGTTTTGGTAAACACGGCTGCAAAGATCAGAAACACGCATAAAAGCCAAGAGTCAAACTATTCAACTAAAGCAAACACTGGTCACAACAATGGTGACCAAACATTTTAAAACATCAATTACTAAACCTCTGTTAATTCTAAAAAAATAAAATAAAATAAAAACTTCTGCTGAGATCTTTAGAGATTTATTGTCTTTTATTTGCAGTTGATTTCAGGCTGTGTGGCTTTAAGTCAGTTGTAATTGTTGTGTTTCATTTTCTGAGAGTGCAAACATTATGTTGAACCAACATCACATTGTAACATTGACTCAATGTCATCACCATTGATTTATGGATGAAAATTAAAAACAAAACAAAAAAAACATTAATTGCTGGAGATTTTAAAGAGATGTTGATTCAGTACAGTTAACATTGACACATTAACATTATTTTGATGGTTGCTGTCTATCTGGGACCCTAATCAAACACACCTGAACCAGCTAATCAGTGTCTTCAGGATTACTAGAAAGCTACAGACAGGAGAGTGTATCAGGGTTGGAGCTAAACTCTGCAGGACTGTGGCCCTCCAGGACAGCATTTGCCCATCCCTGTTATATAAGTACTCCCTGTTTTGTTGATTTCTTTGTTCTTTCTTGTCAGTATTGAGTGTTTGTTTTTCTGTGTTTTTGCTTTCATTGTTTGATTTAAGACTATTTCCTGGTGTTTTCATTCATTGTGTGCTTCCTTGCAACAGCCACAAGTGACACTACAAGGCAGATCTGACATTATTATAATATTATATTATAATATTATCTCTACTTACAGCATGTTCCCTAAAGCATTAGCCTTTTAATTTATCGAATGATCTTCTGTTCTTCTTTTTCTTCTTTCCAGTGAAGTGTTTTGCAATAAATCAGATAATAAAACACTCTTGAAGGAAAATGACACTCTAAGACTTCCCAAACTAGCTGAAACCTATAAGAAGATCTCAGAAGCAGAAGGAAAAGCAGATGTCTTTTATAATGGGTCATTGTCTCAGACTATAGTGGATGATATCAAGGCTAGAGGTTATTTCATGCTTAAATTTGACTTTATTCGTCTACTGTCGAGTTCACACTACACGATTTTAAGCACGATTTTCACTCGCCAACAGGTTTTGCGAGATCCTCGACAAATGCCCGAAATCATAGGCAAATCAGTGCTCGTTCACGCGAGTGATCACTAAAAAATTTCACGCAGTGTGAATTATCAAAGACGCAATCTGAGAGAGTCGCTGATGCCCGTGATATATTTGACAAGCTAAATATCTGGACCTGTCGGCGATTCAAAATCCTGCTGTATGAATGTGTTCTGACTGAAAACTACATCGGCGATGACCTGCAGCCAATGAGAGCAAGATACAGGACAGCGGGAAGTTCGGGGAGGAGTTATAGACCAGAATATCAGTGTTTTAATAGATATATTTACAATTATATCAAACAGAGACAAAGCAGAACCATTTGCTTGAACATCAACACATTGCAAAATGATTTATCTCTCTTTGCTGAAACACAATCCTTGCTCCCTTCGTCTCCCCAACCATTCCCTCCTGCATAATCTGTTTTTTTCTTTTTCTCTTTTTCGCTGCAAATCAGTGCACAGAAAATTTGGATCACAAACTTCTTGCAGGCTATCATTTTTAATAACAATTTCAGTGTCGCGCGAGAACTCCTGTCTGACGCACGCGTGATCTTGCGTTATTTCCTGATCACTTCTCGCGTGTGTTTGGTTCTGAAACGTAGTTTGCGGACCAGAAGCAGAAGTTGTCTGCGATTCTATCTTGTGTAAAGTCATGCAGTGTGAAACCTCCTGTCGCCGATCCATCGTGCAGTGTGAACACAGCAGTGACTGAATGTTACCCCAGATAGTCCTGCAGTGTGAAAAGAACTGTGATCTTTCATTACACAGGAGGCAATATAACACATAAGGACCTACGGGATTATAAGCCAGTGCTGACTGAGTATGCATTAAACTTTACTGTGGGGAAATACACATTTCTTGCTCCTGATGCTCCATTCGGTGGACCTGTACTCGCTCTGATACTCAACATACTCAAAGGTCAGTGTGTGTGTGTGTGTGTGTGACAACGTTCACACAGCACCAGAATAAGGTTGTCAGTCCTATATTTCAGTCCTTAATAAGGTTAGTCACACATAATTCAGTTTTGTGTTATGTGCACGACTCAAATGCTCCATTCTCCACGCAGATATAAAAGTTGCTGCCAGTTAATGAATATCTGACAGATGAACTTGTGGCTCGATTGGATTGTTTTTGTGTCAAATGTGATACGACTTTTCAGTTTTATGGTCCCCATCCTTGTTATTACTTTGTTCACCCAGTCAACAACTTGATCTCGATCTCTCCATATGATCACAATCTGAGTTCACAGTGAGCTAAAAGTGTAACCGCACAGCGCACTCACTGTGTGCTCATATTATGGCCACAATGTGAGTCACCCCAGCTAGAAATGTTATTAGACATAGACTCCAACATCGCTCAGACGTCACATTTTGGTTGAAAATGAAAATTGGGTTCCACAAACAGCATTACCAGCTTCACTTATTACTAACCAGGCTTTATTTCTGTCATATCACTGTAAAAAATAATACATTGATTTTATTGATATCTAATCAATAAAATTGAGGCAACAGATTACAAGCAATATTATTAATTAAATTTAACAAATTAGAATTGAGTAATAATTAATCAAATTAATTCCTTAAAAGTTAACCATTTAAAATGAGTAAAATTTACAAAATATCTTTTATTGCCAACATTGAAGACACCTGATGTTAACAAGCAGAATCACTGAAGGAGAAAACCATAATTAAAGTCACCATTGTGGAGATCAGTGTGTGTTTTACTTGGGCTCTTGACCTTAAATTATTAACTTTAAGTTTCGTTTGGCTGCTGTACATGAGTTATAACAGCCAGATGAACAAAGAGAAAAGGTGATCTGATGGTGTTAGTTGTGTTTTAACATAATCATTATTTCACAATCATTTGACCTGAATCACTGAACCTCATATAGAGTCCAGTTTAGTTAGATTAACTTTATTAATTATAGCAGCACTGGCCTTGTACGGCAGAATATTTGTGACTTTTACAATGTAATCCAAATAATTTCTAAAAGTTTCTCTTATACAAAAAACAGACATCAATAATCAGCCTGTGATTCTCAACAATGGTGACAATAATAAAGCATGTTGCAGTGCATTCTGGGTTCCACCAATCAAAACTCATTCATGGCTCCCATCATGCATTGCTGCATGAATAAATAATGAGCTTATGATCAGAGGTGATCTGTTCGTCACCATTGCTGAGATTCATACGCAAAATCTTGATGTGTGTGTGTGCCTAAAAAAAAAAAATGTATATATATTTTTTTTCTTTGATTTGATCATTTGCATTTCATTGAACAGGCTAAAAATTTCACAGGCTCATATTTTAACGCTTTAACACTCTTGAGTGTTAATTTAACACTCATATTTCAACATTTTAACATTCTTGAGTGTTAATTTAACACTCATATTTCAACATTTTAACACTCTTGAGTGTTAATTTAACACTCATATTTCAACACTTTGACACTCTTGAGTCTGGAGCCATATAAACTCCCAGGAGAGTTCATTTAACACTGGAGTTTTTGCTGTGAGTGAAGCGATGAGTGTTTGCACATGTGAGGAGTGTGAGTGTGTGTGTGAGGCTCTGATGAATTACTGTGGCGTTTTGATAGGTTGTGTTTAAAAAGCAAAACAAGAGACTTCTTGTTAGATTTTTGTGTGTTACATATAGAGAAGTGTTGTGGTTTGCAAAAAGTGTTTTATGAATTTGAAAACTGAGTCGAAGGCCTAGAATTAGTGTGCTTTTGCAGATTTGGTGTGTGGTTCTGGTGTTTGAGTGTCAGGTTTCAGAAATTGTGTGACAGATAATGATTTTGATTGTAAGCAGTTGAAACAAACCCTGTAATTGCAGGTTACGACATCTCAAGCAGCAATGTGTCCACTGTAGAGAAAAAGACTTTGATGTATCACCGTATGATAGAGGCGTTCCGCTTCGCTGATGTCCAAAAGAGAAAACTGGGACGTACTGAAAACATCACTGAGGTGAGTTCAACTTTATGGATTCTTATGGTTTTAAAGAGATAATTCAACAAAAAAAGAACAGTTCTGGGACCCCAAAGAGACAAGATGGGGAAACTTTTCCCTCCATACTATAGCAGTTCAGTGTGACCATTTCAAGCTCCAAGCACATCAAATACGTACACTGTTAACCCTTGCTGTAAAAAAAGGCCAAATTCTGACAATATCATACTATTTTCCATTAAAACAGTAATATACCGTAGAAAACAAAAATAGCCACTCACTCTCCCCAATTGTTTCCCATCTCATCTCCACTGTCCTGTTTAATAAAGGAATAAAAGACCAAAAATATACTTGAAAAATGTACCATATAAAAGCTCCATATGACTTTTCCAAATGTTAAATCCATTCAATAGCTTTGTGTGAGAAGCAGATTGAAAATCACGTGTTTATTCACTGATAATGTTCATATGAACCAAATGTGATGTAAGCAGTGACATGACACACACAAGATCTGAAAACACCTGCAGTTAGTGACATCAAACTGATGCGACTGATTCATCGTGATCGATCATGTTGTGATTATAGCAGACGTCATTGTATCAAAGCTTTTGCCTGTTTTCTATATTTATGTGTTTTGTCAATTTTGTTTCACAGTTGGTCAAAAATATGACCTCAGACAGCTTTGCGGACCGCATCAGGAGTAAGATTAAAGATGACATCAAACAAACCAGCTATGATGATGATGATCAGGAGAACATTGATACAGTGCCGGATGACCATGGCACATCTCACCTGTCTATTATCGCAGAAGATGGGAGTGCAGTGGCAGTCACCAGCAGCATCAATAACGAGTAAGAGAAATATTAAGAGACAAAGAGATCAAGGTTTCTTAATCTTGGTCTTGATCTAACCCACACAGCAAAAACTCCAGTGTTAAATTAACTCTCCTTGGATTTTATTTGGCTCCTCACTCAACAAAAGAGTGCTTCACCAGTTCACCTGGCCATTCAAAGGTTAATAGTAAACTAACTTAGCTTGCTGTCCCTGGAGGAGGCTCAAACCAGAAGAATTTGTCAATGGGATGACGTGGTGTCTGCTGCTTATATAGTACGCTCGTGAACAAAGAGAAAAGGTGATCTGATGTTGTTGTGTTTTTGTTGGTCACTGAACTCATTTAGAGTCTAATCCTTAGGTCTAAAGTTAGGTATATTTTATTGATTATAGCAGCACTGTCCTTGTACAGCATACTATTTTATTTTTAGCATTTTTAATGTAATCCAGAGGATTTCTTAAAAGATGTTCAGATACAAAAACTTAGAATATATATATATATATATATATATATATATATATAATACTGTATATATTAGACATATATTACATTTTACATACATTTTTTACAATTCTTTTTTTCTTTCACAACAATTTTTAAGAAATCCTTTGCATTATTTTGTAAAAGCTGGATCTTATGCTGTAGAAATCACAGCAATCAACGCTGTAATCAACAATATAATTCTCACGCAGAAATTAGGCTCTATGTGTGCTCGATGATTCAGGTCAAATGATGATTATATCAAAACACAGCCAACACCATTAGATCACCTTTTTGCCTTGTTCATCTGGCAGTTATATCTAAGTTACAGCAGCCAAACAACATCTAATAATTTAAGGGTAATTAGCCCAACTAAAGCAAACACTGATCACCATAATGGTCAATTGTGACACCAAAAAATGATTTTCTCCTTCAGTGATTCTGCTTGTTAACATCAGATATCTTCAATAATGCTCAATCATCACTCAATTAATCACTTAATTATCTCATTAACTTAAAAACTGCTTCAGTGTTCATTTAACACTCATGTTTTAACACTTAAGCACTATTGGGTGTGGTGTCACATAAAAAGTTTATTTAACACTGGAGTTTTTGCTGTGCAGATTCAGTTATTGAGCACTCCTCCACTACACTGACAACATTACACCTCTAACGATATTTACATCCATAACACTAGTGCTTTATGCAGACTTCCCACTAGACTAGTTTTTAGCCTTTTGTTTAGTAGTCTAATTTGCATAGTAACTGGCTAATCAGATGGAATGGGAGTGAGTGTGCTGTATTACGAAACATTAATAAGACCAACGACTGAACTCCCTGCCAACTGGCTAACATGTTGAAAGCTGTCAGTCATTCACTCTCGGGCAACGTTCTTCATGTTTGATATTTTCAGAGTCTTCATAGCCTAGAGGAAACAAATGCCTCATGCACCTTTATAGGGGTTACTGCATGAGCTAAATTTACATTTTTATGTTTTATATCTATGTCTATGTTCATGCAGTGCTCCAATTCTTATTTTCGGTAAGCAAGAAAACTTTAAGTCTGTCACTCCACAAACTGAATTTAACTATACTTTCAATGGTGAAGTCGACACTCAGAGGCTGTTTTCCCAATCACACCCTATACCCTCATTCATTATTCCCTACATTAGTTCACTAATATAGTCCCCTTGACAGAGTGAATGAAAAGAAGTGAGTGAATTGAGACACTGATGAACACCTGATAAGCAGAATCACTGAAGGACAGAGAAACAAGAACAGAAAAAAGAGAAACACATGAACTACAACTGACATCCAGCAACACTGAGTGTGAAACCAGATTACAAACCAGTTTAACATTATTTCTTTCATACATGTACAAAAGTTCATGTTGAGAATGAACAGATATGTAGTTGTTGATATTTTATTGAATATAATAAAGTTTGTAGTCACCATTATTGCTTATATTTTATGCAGTTTATGCTGCTGTAACTGTGAGTTTATAAAACCCAGTTGTTATGGCAAGAAAAAGCCATTTTAATTAATCAGATGTTTGTGGCTGTTGAGATGATGCCATAATCATTCTGGACATGTCTGCTTTTCTGATCTCATCCTGTGTCTAAGCTTTGAATTTATAGTTATTTAATATTTATTAATCCTATATCTGAGAATACAGCATGAGATCCACACTGTAAAAAATTTACTGTAGAATTTACAGCAACTTACTGGCAATTTTGGTTGCCAGTAAGCCTGTAAATTTTACAAGAGTACTGTAAAACATCAACTACAATTTAACAGTAAAAATACAGCACTAACAAATTGCTGTAAAATTTACAGCAACTTACTGGCAATTTTGGTTGCCAGTAAGCCTGTAAATTTTACAAGTATACTGTAAAATTATACAGCACACCTGTAAAAGCAGCAAAACAAGAGTGGCTGTGAATTTACAGTTATTTAATGTAAGCTTTACATTATGTTACTGTTATTAATAATATACTGAATTAAAACCTGAGATAACTCACTTCATTTGAGGAAATTGGTCAATTGCCATTAAATATTTATACTGTGAGATTATTTCATTTGAATCCATTAAGAAAAAGACGTCATCAATGCATCAACAACTACACTCACTGCCTTTAAATAAAGCAACATGCAGCATAACATCAGGGTTTCTCTGCTCATCCTGGCAACATTATGAAGCTGCAGACTTGGAGCCTGCATCTACAGTCCCGCACCCAGAGTCCCGCATTCTCAGACCCCTCGTTTTTCGAGACAGCGCCTCCTGCTGTTCCAAAGATCGTATAACACCCTAATCCAAATGCCATTGAAAACAATAGGATGCAATATTATATTACGGTCTCGTTTTATTTAAAGTTATCCAAATAAATATTTGCGTTCCCTGCTTAATGCATGTGCCAAAAAAACTCATTGTGTTCTCTGACTAACAAATTACCCCTTAGTTATTTTTTGAGCGTGGGTGAAATTGAAAGAAAATTACTGATGGAAGTGATACAATTACAGATTGAAGTATCTTCTGAAAAATATTATGTGATATTATATTGCTACAATGTTTTTTTTAAAATTCAAATTCGAATTTTTCTTTCAGTTCAACCTATAATGGTCTAATTAACATTATACCTTGCTAACATTACAAAACCTAACATTGCTAACATTTTTGATATTTTGAATGCAAAGCAAAACTCAAATAAGAATAGACAAAACACCAATAATAAACAATTGTACTTTATTTAACGATCACCTAAACATCATCTTGCTGTAAACAGGACAAAGCAAAGAAAAAAGGAAGAAAGACTTGTGTTAGTGACTTTACTTTTCGTCTTTAATTGCATTAAAAAAAAACTCCTCATTTATAAGTCGCTTTGGATAAAAGCGTCTGCTAAATTAATAAATGTAAAATGTAATGTAAATGCATAATAATTACTTTCTGGTGGGCGAATGCTCCTTCTTTTTTCCTTTTTTTGCAATCACTGTCAAATTCCTCGACTTCACTAAAATAAAAGATGAATGCCATTGTCAAAAATATTGTGTAATAATAAATAATATATTTTTTTGCAAATGCAAATTACAAGCATACTAGGGGTGCACGATTCAGAAAATTTCACGATTCGATTCGATACCGATTTTTAGTCTCAAGATTCGATTCAAAATCGATTCTCGATTCAAAAAAACGATTCACAGTATGTAAATGTAGTTGACTTTTGATTGCAGTAGACATACAATTTAAAATAAAAGAAATAACAAATTAAATGAAGTTTGATATTACTTTGTCTTCATAAAAACTTTTGCAACTAAACAGCGCAAAGTGCCAAGCTTCGGCCAGCTTTCAAATACATTTAATTCAAGTTTAAATTAAAACTTAAATACATTATTTATTTATTTTTTACATTTAGCTTTAAAGTGCTGTAGTCAGATCAAACAAAGGCTACAGAATATTTCGTTCTGTATTGACAGGTGCAATTTTTGAAAATCGATTAAAAAAATACAATAAGCCTACATTATATCTGCATTTATGTCAAAACCTAGACTTTCAAACATCAAAATGTCATTTATTAATATGAATATTCGTGTCAAAATTACATATAAACATTCTATTTTGCCTGGAAACGCTTCCAACACGCTTGCGTGTCGCGAGAAAAATAGGCGTCGGTTCTATTTCTAGCATGCACGCGTTTCCCGCACGACTCGGGCCACACCTGAGACGCGCGTGTCACGCAGGCTGTGTGCAAGCTCTAGGCCGGTGACACACTGGCTGCGTGGCGTGAGCGTGGCGTTTCTGTTGCGTGTCAGCTGCGTGGCGTTTTCCATGTCTTTGCACACCAGAAGCGTGTCTGACGCGGCGCTGCTGCTGCTAGGTGACATATGATAAGCCTCAATCGCCACCACACAGCCAGCCAGCCTTCCTTCTGCTCCGGTTCTGCTGCAATTCTTCTTTTGGCTATGAAAAGAGTGTGCAGGCGTAAGTGTGAATTCGATGCAGCGCCATCTATGGGAATGGCAAGCTAAACTCATTTCATGACAATACTGAAAAATATATATTTCAAAAAAAGAAAAGGAAAAAAAAGAATCGATTTTTGGGATTCTATGAATCGATTTTGAATCGGTAAAGTTTGAATCGCGATTCATATGTGAATCGATTTTTTTGCCCACCCCTAAAGCATACCTAGAGTGAATACGGCCACAGAGGAACACCTCCTCAGCCTCCTGCCAGGATAATGCCTGCATCTCATATAGGCCATGAATGATGGCCTGTCCATATAAATAAATTAATTAATATATAAAACATTTCAGTCAGTACAAATTAAAAGAAGGAACCCAAACAAAAGGCCAAATGACACATTCTAGCTCACATGTTAATATAGACTGGTTAATACATAGTGAAGGCATAGTAAATTTGATTATTAGGCAATTGTATGAGTTGTAAATGGCTGGCAACAACTTCATATCACAGTTAAATTAATATTGATTAATTTTAATACTTACGTTTAATAAAAACTAATTTAAGTAGTCTACATAAATTATATAAAGTAAAATAATTAATATTAACACACTTAATGTATTTAATTGGTCTACTTTATATCAACTAATTTTAATCAAATTTTTACAATGGCTTGTCTACAAAAAGTCCAAGGTTAAAGGCTAACGTTAGCTATCAAAATATTTTCGGCGAAAAAACATAGCCTACATTAACGGCTCAAATTTTGTTACAAACTAAATATTAAATGGACTATTCATATGTTGGTGTATCGATGAGCTATAAAGTAGTTTGATTAAAAAAGAAATCGAATGAGTATGATTCGCTAAATAAAATTGACGATACTCACGTTTCGGCTTAAGTTCTTCAAATGTTTATCCGATCCAATTTGATAGGAGGCGCTGTCTCGAAAAACAAGGGGTCTGAGAATGCGGGACTCTGGGTGCGGGACTGTAGATGCAGGCTCCAAGTCTGCAGCTTCATACTACTCCATGCTGGACTGAAGCTCAGGCTCTACTCTTCAGCACAATGGTGACACACAAAACTCAACAGAAACCCTTTAAATCCCAACAGATCATTAAACACTAACTAGTGTTAGTATATGCTCCACTATAGCATTATGTGCAAAAACACATAAAATCACACAAAGCAAATCACAAAATTGTACTTTTTGTTTAGTAAATTTGACTGTGAGATTTTACTGTAAACAACTGACTTAAGCCACAGCTTTAGATGAAATCAACTGAGGAGTGATAATCATAATCATACTTAATGCGAAATAACTGAGGTTTAGATGTTGATGATGTATTGACAATATTTCATTTGAAGTTACCATGATCGTGATTAGTGCTTTCTTTAGTTGGCCTCTTGACTCTTTATTTCTTTAACAATTGTTTTTCTTGAGCTGCTGTAACCATGTCTTTATAAGACAAACTTGTTATGGCAAAAAAGCCAAAGAATAATATACTGTTGTGTTGATGGTTCTGTATTGATGATGGTGTATTAATGTCTAGTGGATGATATGCTGATGTTGACCAGAATCTATTCTCTAATTATTAAAAAATTGATTGTAATAGTCATACGATACTACAGCATGATGTCATGAGATCAGATAATTTGTGTTTTATATATTTACAAATCACAAAAAAAAATTTATTTACAGGAACACACACATATATCAAGAATCAGCATATGAACCTCAACAATGGTGACAGACAAAATATTCAGATAAACAGATATGTTCTGAACATCACAAATCAAGCTACCAAAAAGTCACATCAAAAACAACAACAACAATAAAAGCACATGGTAAAAATAAAATAAAATAATACAATTCAGCTACATAATTTATGCATGCAGCAATGCATTCTGGGAATTATGTACTATGGTGGTACCCAGCATACATTGCAACATGAAGCTTTTCATTTGAATGTCACCATTGTTGAGATTCATACGCCGATTGATGATGTCTGTGTGCGAGAAAATAACATGGCTTTTTAAAACTTTCTAAGCATATTAATTTTTAAACTGTTCAAATTATAACAATGCCGTGGAATATCATATGTGTTTGCTTAATAATCAGTCATATGAAATAAACCACATGATTGCTTGAAAAAAGATTACCATGTAAATAAAACGAGGGTCTTGCCTTGTAAGCTCTATTGATGACATCATCAATACAGAGCTATAGACACCAAGTCACTTTCTCTCAGCTTTTTTGCTATAACTGTTGTGCCTTATAAACACACAGGTAAAGCAGCCAGAGAAATACTATTGTTGAACTGTCAAAGGCAAGAGCCCAGCTAAAGCCAACACTCATCACCATCATGGTAACAATAAAAAAAAACCAACATCTAAACCTCCGTTAATTCTCAAAAAGACCTTCTGATTATGACAGTAATAAAGTCATTCTGGTTAGTAATAAGTGAAGCTGGTAATGCTGTTTGTGGAGTTGTTTAATCCTCCTCTGCTGAAATCTTCAGAGATAATGTCTTCTTTTCTCTTCAGTTGATTTCATCTAAAGCGGCTTAAGTCAGTTGTTTACAGTAAAATCTCACATTTATATTTATATAGTCATATTTACTAAATAAAAAAGTACAATTCTGTGATTTGCTTTGTGTGATTTTATGTGTTTTTGCACATAATGCTATAGTGGAGCATATACTAACACCAGTTAGTGTTTAATGATCTGTTGGGATATAAAGGGTTTCTGTTGAGTTTTGTGTGTCACCATTGTGCTGAAGAGTAGAGCCTGAGCTTCAGTCCAGGATGAGCAGAGAAACCCTGATGTTATGCTGCATGTTGCTTTATTTAAAGGCAGTGAGTGTAGTTGTTGATGCATTGATGACGTCTTTTTCGGATTTAAATGAAATAATCTCACAGTATAAATATTTAATGGCAATTGACCAATTTCCTCAAATGAAGTGAGTTATCTCAGGTTTTAATTCAGTATATTATTAATAACAGTAACATACTGTAAAGCTTACATTAAATAACTGTAAATTCACAGCCGCTCTTGTTTTGCTGCTTTTACAGGTGTGCTGTATAATTTTACATAATTGTAGTTTATGATTTACAGTAATCTTGTAAAATTTACAGGCTTACTGGCAACCAAAATTGCCAGTAAGTTGCTGTAAATTTTACAGCAATTTGTTAGTGCTGTATTTTTACTGTTAAATTGTAGTTGATGTTTTACAGTACTCTTGTAAAATTTACAGGCTTACTGGCAACCAAAATTGCCAGTAAGTTGCTGTAAATTCTACAGTAATTTTTTTACAGTGCAGCAATGTTTCTGTAATCAGTTGTCATCTACTGCATTAAAACATTTTGAACATTCTTTTTTTTTTGCCACCATTGTTGAGATTCATGTGCTGATATCCCTGTGTTTCTATAAAGCAGTGTAACTCAGTTTTTGTGTGCGTGAGCATCATTATAATTGGTTGTGGTAGTTTCACAGTGGTGGTAAAGTAACATTTTTGATGCTGGATTAAACTCTGAATAAGAAATCTCTTTTTTAATATATTTTTAGCGGTCTCAAATAAAATAAGTAAACAGTAATACTTTGCTCACATAGTTAGTGCATTATAAATATTAGTTAATCAATTTAAATGACAGTTGGTCAGTTTAAGGCAGTCGGTTTCTGCAAGTGAAATCAGTTAACTCAAATTTTATTTTAGTGCATGGTATTTTTACAGTAACATACTGTAGATTAGATTATAGTAAAGAACTGTACAGTTAACAGTAAATTACTGGCAACACATAAGCCTGCTAAGGTCTAACAGTGTAGTTTATGAAGCACTGTTGCTTTGCTGTTCTTTTCATTCTTGTTGTCTGGATCTTGTTTTGTGTTCTCACAGGTTTGGCTCTGGAGTGATATTCAGTTCTCACAGGTTTGGCTCTGGAGGAAAAGTTTCTTTCCCCAGGCCATCTACCTCATGAACACTTAATGTTCCCCTACTGTGGAACAAACATGTGCAATACTTCCCTCAGACATTTCATTATAGCACCTTATAACTTTATATATATTTATAATTTATAATCTTTTATTTTTATTTTATTTTTATTTTTTCTATTTTTTATTTATACCTATGTTACTTGTCACTTGTCTTGTCACTTTATATTGTATGTGTACTGGAAGCTGTCACCAAGACAAATTCCTCGTATGCGCAAGCATACTTGGCAATAAAGCTCTTTCTGATTCTGATTCTGATTCTGATATCACCCTCAACAGGCATTATATTTAATGACCAAATGAGGGATTTCATCGATCCTAAGGGGAAAAAATACGTAATTGAACCAGGTAAAGAAAATGGCATGCCTTGAGTTTAAATGAGTGTTAAGAACAAGTAAAACCACCTAAACAAATATAAAAGTTCACATGTAAGATATATAACTATTTGTTTTGACAAGGTAAATGGCCACCTTCATCAATGTGTCCCACAATAATATTGGACAAAAACAGAAGTCAAAATGAGGAGAAAGTCAGAATGGTGGTTGGAGGTTCAGGTGGGACAAATATCACCACTGCAACTGCTCAGGTAACAAAATACACTGTCGAGCGCTGAACAATTAAAGCTTTGCTCAATTTAACATAACGCCTCACGTGATCTCACACAGCAGATCTGAAGCGGAAAAGCATGTAAACACAATAATTTGTAAAAAGGTAGCCGTGACCAAGGAAAGCGAAAACTTTCAAAAATCATCCTTTTAAGGATATGTCTAATGAATGGCGTCAGACTCAGCGCTGTTCAATACAATGAATCAATGGCATTGATCATGAAGTGACGCATCAGCTTCAGCATTGCTGCTCAGCTGAGCCTTGTAAAGTGGAGCTCAAAGTTTAAATTAAATATTAAAATAATTAACAGCTTGTTTCATTACATCTATCTTTGAATGCATCCGCATTTTTACATTTCCGTTGAATGAACAGTTTAATGACTGAGTGAGAGCCTGTCTAGAATGCGCAGAGACTTTCAATGCCTGGTGAAATATCAGCAGAAAACCTCTCGTAAAGTGAGATTCAAGGAACTAACTGTTATATAACAATGGCCTAACAAGCTCATTGTCAGGTTTATGTTGTGTTTATTATATTATGTGGACCCGACCCTTATTTTGACATTGTATCTTCATTTCACTCCGCTTCGTTTTAACAGACTTTTTAGTTTCGGTTTCATTACTGAACATGTACTCGTCTTTGTGCCAGCTGACCACAGCGTAACACTTATTAGCAAGAAACACAGCAAAATCCCCAGTGTTAAATTAACACTCCTCGGTGTACATATAGGTCCAACAACAGGGTGTTAAAAATTAACACTGAAGCAGTGTTGAAGTTAATGAGATAATTAAGTGATTAATTAAGTGATGATTGGCCATTAGTGGTGACACCTGATGTTAATAAGCAGAATCATTGAAGGAAAGAGAAACAAGAAGAACAGAAAAAAGAGAAACACAAGAACTACTGACTTCGAGCCATTACACATTATTGCACTTATTATTTTACCAGTTTGACTTTATTTCTGTCATACATCTACAAAAGTTCTTGAGATTAAACAGAAGTTTAGACAGTAATGTTTTATGGAATATTTCGTTTCAAGTCACCATTATGGTGGTCAGTGTTTGCTTTAGTTGGGCTCTTGACCCTTTTCTTGTTTAATAGTTAGTTTTTCTTTGACTATTTCAACAATGTGTTTATAAAGCATATTTGATACCGCAAGAGAAAACCTGGTTACAATATGCTGTGATAATGACATTGTCCTGATTCACTGATGTCGTTCAGAGTCTAAATATTTGACTATATGCTTGATGTTGAATTGTAGTATTGGTGATTTGTTGCCCTGAGATTTTACAGTTGGAGATCCAATAGCAATATGAATCATTGAACATATTTTGTGCACGTAAGTTATTGTTTTTAAACACACAGACATCAAGAATCAGCATATGAATCTCAACAATGGTGACAATAAACAAACTAGTGACAAACAGATCAACTCTGAACATCACAAAACTAAAGGCATAATAAAACAATGGCAAAATAAAAGCAAAGAGGAAAAACAATGAAAATTACAGGACAATTCAGCTGCATAATTTATTCATGATGCAATGCATGATGTGAACCATGAATGCGTTCTGATTGGTGGCTCCCATCATGCACTGCAACATGAAGCATTTGTGTGATTGTCACCATTGTTGAGATTCATATGTAGATTCTTGATGTCTGTGTGTGATTTTAAAACCTTCAGATTTTTTAAAGCACTGCTAGAATTAGCTACTGTAATGCATATGAATAAAACATTTGTAAAGTTAGTTAATAGTTAGTTTTGGTGAATCAGGCCATTACAAGATTGTAATTCCATAATCAGAACATAACCATCATGACCTGGGCTTCGTTTCCCAAAAAGCATCTTAAACGATTTGAAAATGAGGATGCAATTGCAACAAATGTTCTATACGATCAAATTAGGCTTGTGATGCTTTCAGGAGACACAGCCCAGATCGTAATTTCTTTTATCACAACAAATGTGCTTTATAAACACAGAGTTGGAACAGCCAGAGAAAAACTAATGTTAAAAAGTAAAGGGTCAAGAGCCCAACTAAAGCAAACACTGACCACCATAATGGTGACACGAAACGAAACATTACATAAAACATTACCGTCTAAACTTCTGACAGAAATAAAGGCCAACTGGTAATATTAAATGCAATAATGTGTAAAGGCTTGAAGTCAGTTGTAGTTCTTGTGTTTCTCTTTTTTATGTTCTTGTTGTTTCTCTTTCCGTCAATGATTCTGCTTATTAACATCAGGTGTCACCACTAATGGCCAATCATCATTTAATTAATCACTTGATTATCTCATTAACTTCAACACTGCTTCAGTGTTCATTTTAACACTCTGTAGTTGGACCTATATGTACACTGAGGAGTGTTAATTTAACACTGGGGAGTTTGCTGTGAATAAATGGAGATAAAAACGCATATCGTGCTGTTGAGTCATTCAAAATTACCTCAAGGGAAATTCCTTTACCACGACAGCCCTACTTGTTTCTTGGCTATTTTGACAGTACTGACGTAATCTCAGTCTTACTCAATTTAAAATCCTAAATATCAAACATGTTTGATGTGATCAAACCCGATTTGTGTGAGAGCAGATCGGGAGCTGCAAGATTCGATCTGTGAATGCCTCACATTACCAGATAATCTGCGCTGCACATCGGAACCGATCGAGGTCAGCAACAAGATTTTTTCTCAGATTCTCGGGAGGGGAAAATCGGGGATAAATCGGCCTAAATCTCCTGTAGTGTGAGCCAGGCATTAGAGACACGTCATGCACTTGACTTTCTTGTTCCCGTTCGTCTCCGCACTCGTTCTCCCGCTGCAGACTTTGCATTAACTTGCCACTAATAGTTTGTGTGATTTTTAAATGTATTTGTCTTTTATCTAAAAACACTTTTCTCTCTGTTCTGTCTCTCTCATCTCAGGTGATCCTAAACTATCTATTCTTTGATTATGACCTGAAGAAAGCTGTTAAAGACCCCAGAGTTCAGACCCAGACGAAAGAGACAAATGTAGACGATTATTTTGATATGGTAGGATTCTTACACAACAAAAGTTTGTCATCTAAATACAGCTTTCCTGTAGCTCAAACAGTAGAGCGTTGGCGCTTGCAACACCAAGGTCATGGGTTTGATTCCCAAGGAAAGCAAGAACTGATAAGAATGTAAATGTGTACCTTGCAATGGAAGTTGCTTTTGGTAAATAGATCTGTTAAATGCATACATGTAAAATAGATTCACAAAGTGAGAAATATTAAAATGTTCTCTCTGTGTTTATGAATTCAGGGGGTAATTAAAGGTTTGAAGGAGAAGAAACATGAAATCTGTGTAAATACTGAATTAACAGCGGTCCAGGCGGTTGTCCGAGAGGGGAACAAACTCTGTGCTGAATCTGACGAGAGGAATTGGGGTTATCCTGCTGGATACTGAGAACTGCTCCTGTGCTCATGCTGATGTTGTCAAATGTGTGTTTGATCCAGCAAAAGTAAAACTGTTAGTCTAGTGACAGATCCAGACTTGTTTGTTGGGGTGTTTTATGGGTGCCAATAAATCTTGAGCAGGGAACGTGCAAAAAGACATTGTTTCAGCCATCCTGCATTATGATATCACACAGCTTATTAAAATACTGCAAATATTCTTAGTATTCCAGCTTGTACATTTTTTATTTATTTTAGTTTATCTACTGCTATCATTAGCATTTTGAAATCTGCTACTCAGTATATCCCACTAATCAAAAGACGTCTTTTCAACTTCTTTGTCACAAAAGTCGGATGTTGAAATGACGTCCACTCAGGAGCCAGAATGAAAGTTTTCATGACGTCTTTTTTTGACGTGTTCTGCACGTCCGATATCTAGACGTTCTTGGAACCTTCATACAAGGTTAAAACTAGTTCAGATGTGGCCATTGAGGACATATTTTCAACATCATTTATGGTCTCATTTAGATATAATTTATACTGTTTCTGGACCAAATAAACACTCTCAGGATGCATTAAATTAAAACTCATGTTTATTTCAATGTAATTTCCTTTTGTAATTGCAAGCAACTCACAGACAGTTTGTGTTTGTCCAAAACTCATGAACATAAAGGAAACTTATCATTAGTCATTTTGAGTTTAAATCAGTGTAAGTTCATAATAATTCAATTCACATTTATTTGTATAACGCTTTTCACAATCACAATACCGGTACACATTGTTTCAATGCATCTTTACAGAAAATACATGAGTCCACATTACAACTTAAAGGGGTCACACACTGCCATGTCTTTTAAAATTTGAACACATTATTCTCTATGAGTGTACACACACCGGCGGCGCCATTCGTCGTCTGTCCGCGGTGCCCAGCAACGGCTCAGGCCCTTTTTCAAAATTCTGCCATGCCACAGAGCGCCATTTACATAGTTTTATATTAGCTTTCTGATAGCTTTCTGTGTAAAAATTTGACAGATTTAAAACAGTCAGTGATAGAAACATTGCAGCTTTTACCCAACAGTGCCTCTAGGTGTCGCCAGCTCTTTTCAGAAAGAATAAAACAGCAGGAGTGATTTCTAACAGCAGATTTTAAGGGAAAGCATGTATTGGCATCAGTGTGGAGGTGTAAAGCAACCCCAGAGTTTCTTCATATAATAATATTAATTTGGCATGATGTGGTAAATGACCAGAGGTGGAAGGTCCAGGTTCAGAAAGTAAAAGTCCTCCTCAGTATTTTGCTCAAGTCACCTGGATTTGCTAATTCAGCAGGAGAGAGAACTAATTAGTGAAATCAGCTGCACAGCAAAAACTCCAGTGTTAAAGGGATAGTTCACTTTGAAATTAAATGTTGGTATGTTTTAGCTTACCTCAAGGGCATCCAAGATGTAGGTGTCTTTGTTTCCGCAGTAGTTTCAATTTTGATATTTTTAGGTCAAACCGTTCTTGTCTGTCAGTCATATAATGCAGGTTTATGGTCACCACCTCAAAGAGCATGCACAGAGAAGTCCAAATTAAACAATTCCCCATCGTAAGTACACATTGATGGCCTAAGACACAAAACGAGTGGTTTGTGTGAGAAAACGAACAGTATTTATATTGTTTTTACCTCTTGTACACAGCCACGTCCAAGTGATCTGAGGGCGCGGGCGCTTCGGTCTGCGCAAGCGCCGGAAAGCGCCGGAAATTATCTCTGAGAAAGCCTTTGACCGGGTCGAGTGGGCATATTTATGGTCTGCCTTAACCAGTTTTGGATTTGACCCTCGTTTTATTCATATGGTTCAGACCCTCTATGTTAACTCTTCTGCACGGGTCTCAAATCCAAGCATTTTATTTCTCTTTTCGGGGATGATATCCTACTCTACATGTCTAATATCTCCTCTTCTCTACCTCAGTGTCTTAAAATATTGAATGACTTTAGCGTCATAAGTGGTTACAAAATTAATTGGGGAAAATCTGTATTAATGCCCTTGTCTGCGTCAACAAATACTGAATTAGCGTCCTCCTCCATACCAATTAGTAAGACATTTAAATATCTGGGAATTCAGATCCTTCCATCACTGCAGACTATCTCTAAAGAAAATTATAGTTCTTTATTTACTACTATCAGACAAGATTTACAGAAATGGGACGTTATTTTAGTCTCACTGCAAGGCAGAATTCACAATCATTAAAATGAATATCCTCCCTCGACTTTTATTTCTGTTCTCCATGATTCCTTTATCTCCCCGTATAACCTTTTTTAAAGAAATGGATTCCTTGATTACAAAATTCATTTGGAATAAGAAACGACCAAGAATTATACTCTCAATATTGCAGAGAAGATCTGACAAAGCTTGTCACTTACGAACTTACAATTGTACTTTTGGGCATGTCAGCTGCGCTCTCTTAAGATTTGGTTACAGGTTGACTCACAGATCGCCTGGCGGGACATGGAAGCATCAGCTGTGCTTCCGCATCGGCTCCAGGATATTTTATTCACAGGTTTATCAAAGAAAGACCTAAGGTTTGGGAATACAATTGTGTGCAATTCTCTTAAAATCTGGCACGATGTGTGCAAATTCATGGGAAGTTCATCTAAGTTCACATCTGAATCGCCGATCTGGCATAATCATAATTTGCAATCCGACAACAGACCTTTTGTTTTTAAGACATGGTCGGATCAAGGTGTACATACTCTTGGTGATATATTCAACAATCAGGGCTTAAAGGGATAGTTCGCCCAAAAATGGTATTTAAGCCATGATTTACTCACCCTCAAGCCGTTCGAGATGCATATGTCAATCTTTTTTCAGACGAACACATTTTCAGTTATTTTAGAAAATGTCTTAGATCTTTCAGTGGTTATAATGTGAAGCAATGGGGTCCAGCTGATTCAAGTCGCAAAATGTGCATGCATCCTTCACAAAAATAATCCATCCGGCTCCAGGGGGATAAACGAAGGCCTTCTGAGGGTAATCCGTGCGGTTTTGTCGTAAAAATATACATATTTAAAACTTTATAAACTAAAATAACTGGCTTCCAGTGGCGGTCGGCGCGCGTTCACAGAGATGGATGCTGGCGTATGACGTATGACGTAGCGTAGGAAGCGTCGTGACGTAGAACGAACGTGACAGCGGAGCCAGAGAGCAGAGCAAAACAAAACTCTACGTTCGTTCTACGTCACAACGCTTCCTACGCTACGTCATACGTCATACGCCAGCATCCATCTCTGTGAACGCGCACCGACCGCTACCGGAAGCCAGTTATTTTAGTTTATAAAGTTTTAAATATGTATATTTTTACGACAAAACCGCACGGATTACCCTCAGAAGGCCTTCGTTTATCCCCCTGGAGCCGGATGGATTATTTTTGAGAAGGATGCATGTACATTTTCGGACTTGAATCAGCTGGACCCCATTGCTTCACATTATAACCACTGAAAGATCTAAGACATTTTCTAAAATAACTGAAAATGTGTTCGTCTGAAAAAAGATTGACGTATGCATCTCGAACGGCTTGAGGGTGAGTAAATCATGGCTTAAATATCATTTTTTTACATTTTGGATGGGCAAATGTAAAAAAAAAATAACTATACACAATAACAGTAATTAGTGTTTCCTCTAAGACTCATTGTTGAGCTCATCCTGAAACTGTACATTGAGCTCTTTCTGCCAGTAGGAGGCAGTGTCACATTGAGCTTGTGGATTGAGAGAGTAGAGATGGATTGAACCAAACTCTGTAAATGAAGTTGGGTTGGACAGAATAGAACAATGATCGTATCTTAAACTTGAGAGATTGATTGAACTTGACCTGTTAAAAATCCTCAAAATAGTATCTATGAGTTCCTGGATTTCATAATGCTGATAAACATGTGTTAAGTGTTGAAAGTGGCTCAAGGATGATTGTAAGGCAATTGCACCATTTTTTCCATTGTTGGATGGTTTGGGATTTTAAATATTATTTAATCAAGAAAGAGACAGGTAAGATATTTGCTGCAAATAAATTAATCCTCTGGATGGAAAAAAAAAAGATTATTATTATTATTTTAACAGATTAATGTGCTGATCAGTGTCTGATATAGCCTAGTTTTATTTATTCGGCATATTATTCTCGTGTAAACACAAATCTCAGTTACAGCTTCTTTTAGCAGTAATACTAAAAACATGGCAGTGCCACATCAGGGCAAGAAAGGCCCGTTATTTACCTCAGTTCATGTTTAGAGAGCTGAACTGATTCAGACACAGAAGTGCAATAATACACAATACGGAAACGTTAGGAAATCAAGTGGTGCCGTGAACATGACACATCAACTACAAAAATAAATTATTTACATTGTGGTCATCATTTGAACAATTTAACTTTAACCATAGAGAAAACATAAACATGATTCACGTTTGTAGCTGCACCACAGGAATTCAAGCTTGTTTTTGATATAGAAACAGACGGAGAAAGTTTGCTGTAGACACGATATCTTCTGACTAGCGTTTCTTCCTGAAACCTGTAGGAGTCGCTGTGACGCTCTTCAGTCCGCCGGTAAACCACTGAAGAAGAGGAAGCCTGGCGCTCAGACTGAGGTGTGTTGTTTTTAACTGTGTGTGTGATTGTTGATTTTCTGTCTGTTGTGTTTTAATGGGCTTTAAATTAACTACTTATTCGCATTTTTTTTAAAACGAATTAGCCATGATTTTACCACAGTAACCATAGTTTAGCCTGGGTATTTGTAATAATAAATAATAGTATAATTGTAGTTGTAAACACACATTTACCGTTTCTTACTACAGCAACTGTGTTTTAACAGTGATATTTGTAATAAAACCAAAGTTAACACGTTGTTTAATTTTCTAATTTTGATTTTCAATAAATGTTCAATGCTGGACACTTAAATGATGCTTAGAGTACAAGTATCACATTATCATGTTAAATTTCTGAAATCTGTGTTTAAATCCAGCAGCTAAATTTAAGTTTTAGATATTGGTAATGTGTTGTAATGATATATTTACAATATTAAATGTAAACATAAACACACCTAAACATATGTTTATTTTATATCTGTAATTAATATCTACCTGTGTATTAATATTTTCAGAAATTGCAATAATTTTCTTATTCTGTGTAGTTCTGTTCTCCTTCATTATCATTAGTCATTTTGAGTTTAAATCAGTGTAAGTTCATTATAATTCAATTCACATTTACTTGTATAGCACTTTTCACAATCACAATACACATCGTTTCAAAGCAGCTTTACAGAAAATGCTCGAGTCCACATTACAACTTAGATTGATATAAATGTGGATAAAAGCATCTTGTAATAATGATGTTGTGTTTGTCTTCAGATGTTGACCATGAGAGCGCAGATGGATGTGATCTGCTGTAAATCAGTAGGAACGGATCTGTCCATGCTGGATATTGAGGATTTCATCACTGAAATCTGTCAGCTGAAGAAAGAGGTGGCGTCACTGGAGGCGAAGCTGAGAGAAAGAGGAGACAACCCCAACAGAGAGGTTTGAGCAGCTCATCATTTCATCCTTCAGCTCAATCAAACCAAAGCTTTGTTAGCTTCTCACTTCTTATAGGCTAGTGACAAATGGTCAAAAAGTGCTTTAGTTTTTGAGATACCCCTACCGGAGGTAGAACTAAACCCAACAATGTTTTTCCTCATCTCTAAGGTCTCCCATATATGAAATTGATTCTTGGCTCAAAATATTTTACTGCTTAGATTGTTAAATTAACAGATATTGTTATAAACCCCAAAACCAAAAAAGGAGTAAAATATAGCCTGTCCGTATGGGAGTTAAGGCATATAAACTAATGCAGATCAATCACACAAGCTCTGAGAGCTTTGAAACTTGGCATGTTTGTAGTCAGGATGTTGCTTTACCTACTAGAAAAGACTGGATGTGAATATCTTGATGTATGGAATAAATAGAGACATATAAACACATACCTAAAATAAGCGGACATGGAAAAATGGAATATTTATGCAGAATGTTTTCATTTAATTTGTGGTTGCTTTGCCAGCAAGTCAGGCATTGACTGCTTGAAAGATCTTTACAGTGACCAGGAGGAGGCTGACACGAGGCTGGTGTTACATGCAATACATCTTGCACAGTCACATTCTCGTCTAATTGTCAAATATGATGATAAAGATGTACTAGTTTTGCTTCTGTACTATTCAAGCAAAGGGATGTTTGGATCCTCAGCAGTGTTTATGCACTCTGGACATGGCCTTAAGAAAAGATTCGTCCCTATCTGTTTGATCGTTCAGAAGCTTGGAGCAGTGCTTTGTAAGTGTTTACCTGCATGCCACGCCCTCACGTATTGTGACACCACAAGCAGTTTGTACAGAATTGGGAAGGCCCCTGGTTTAGTTCTACCTCCCAGTAGGGGTATCTCAAACATTCGGGGGCATTGTCACTAGCCTATTATGCACATCTCAAGTTAAGCCAGAAGTAAAATATGCAAACATATCACCAATATAACCACTAGAGGTAACTAATGACTAATGTAAGTAATGAGGCTAATATCAACAGGTTGTTGTTTATTTGTGTTGATCTATGATGTGTTTGTCAGGATCTGGAGAAGGTTTCAGTGTGTGTGACTGATGGGACAGAAGCTCAGGATTCAGTCTGGAGATCCAGAGACACACAGGACTCAGAGCTCAGCCTCACTTTACTGTGTTATACTGACGCTCAGGATCATGGATCCGCTGATCAAACCTCTGACTGTAACGCTGGAGAACAGCAGATGAAGATGTGCTCCGTCAAACTGGAGGACTGCAGGAACCTGATAGAGAGACGAGGAGAAGAAACCACAGCAGAGGAACAACAACAGAGCCATGAGGAGGAGGATGAAGATGAAGATGATGTTCAGAATGAGGATGATGAAGGAAATGATGTTGAGGATGAAGAAAATGAGGATGAGGATAATCGAAATGATGACGATGATTTTATTCCTTCAGGTATGTATCTTCCATTTATGATCTTTTGTTATGGCAAATCATAATCAGAATGTGTGTAAAACTGTAGTTGTGTTCGTAAAACATCAGGTGCAGACATTAGTTACTGTGAACCGATGTGTTGAAAACACTGTATCATGAGCTGCATCACAATTTCACATTTATCTTTAATTTTTAAGCTCTCAGAGTTATAGAAAAATATAGACAGATATTATAGATTTTCATGATGGTAAGTGCATGATTCATTAAATCTATTTCTGTTCATTTAAAGTTAGACATTTTAATACCTTTTTCTTTTCAGATGTGAATGACGGTTCATCTACTGATGAAGAAACAACCATGACATCAAAAGAGCAGCTGAAGGTCAAGAGTTTCTCCTGCGTCACCTGTGGGAAAACATTGAGCTCACAGGGACATTTAGCGAGACATGAGAGAACACACACAGAAGAGAAAGACTTGACATGCAAGAGATGCAACATCAGCTTTCCTACCTTAGAAGAGAAGAGACGTCATTCAAAAGAGCACAGCGGGAAGAAGGAGTTTCACTGCGAACAGTGCGGGAAGGATTTTTTCACCACTCCATCTAGTATGACACTTCATATGAAGACACACACTAGCGAAAAGACTTTCCACTGCAGTGAGTGTGACAAGTATTTCAGCACCAAAGGGAATCTTGATGCTCATAAGCGAATCCACACGGGTGAAAGGCCGTACAAGTGTCCTCACTGCGAGAAGAGTTACAACCATGGATCCCATTTGAAGAAGCATGTGCGCGTTCACACCAACGAGAGGCCGTACCAGTGCAGCGAATGTGGGAAAACCTTCACAAACTCAACCTGTCTAAAGTCACACCATAAAATACATTCTGAGGGGAAACCATATCAGTGTTCACACTGTGATAGAAGATTCCGTCACAAATCTCAATTGATTTGCCATGAGAGGACTCACACCGGAGAGAAACCGTACCTGTGCTCCTACTGCGGGAAGAGCTTCTTTAGTCAGGCTCATTTTGGACTTCATCAGAGAGTTCACACTGGAGAAAGACCGTATCACTGTAGCGTTTGTGGGAAGAGTTTCGCTAAACAGTGTACCTTAAAAAATCACCAGCGGATTCATACAGGAGAAAGACCGTTCAAGTGTTCTCAGTGTGACAAGACGTTTGCTCGATCGGACGTCCTGAAGACTCATGAGCGAGTTCATACAGGAGAGAAGCCTTACCGCTGCTCCATCTGTGACGAGAGATTCGCTTATTTAGGTAGTTTTCAGACCCACCAGAAGAAACACACTAAAGAACAAACTGCTCCTGAATCATCATAATATCTTTTCATCAGTAAATCTGGATAAAGGACTGATTGAGCTTATCCTGAAACTGTACATTCAGCCAGTAGGAGGCAGTGTCACATTGCGCTTTCATGTGGTTTGAGAGAGTTAGAGATGGATTGAAGCAAACTCTGCAAATGAAGTTGTTCGACAGAATAGAACAATGATTGTATATTGAACTTGACCTATTAAAATGCCTCAAGATAGTATCTATGAGTTCCTGGATTTCATAACGCTGGTAAACATGTTTTAAGTGTTAAAAGTGGCTCAGTGATAAACGCCATGGTGTTCTTTTCACACAATGTTACTAATTTTCAATTTCATGTGTTTTCCCAGAGAGTTTGTGCCACCACATTACACACATCACTTGTAGAGAGTTACAGACCTGTCTCTCTCCTACCATTCATAGCAAAAACACTTGAACGAGTTGCTTTCAACCAAGTTTCATCTTCCTGTCACAGAACAACCAGCTGGATGTCAACCAATCCGGCTTCAAGAAAGGGCATTCAACCAAGACTCCGTTACTGTTGGTCACAGAAGCCCTACGGACCGCAAAAGCTGTTTCCAAATCTTCAGTCCTCATTCTCCTGGATCTGTCTGCTGCCTTCGACACTGTGAATCATCAGATCCCTCTGTCCACCCTCTCATCTCTGGGCATCACAGGAATTCCCTCCACTGGTTTGAGTCCTATCTCACAGGTAGGTCCTTCAGGGTCGCATGGAGAGACAAGGTATCCAGAGCACATCAACTGACCACAGGGGTTCCTCAGGGTAAAGTTCTTGGACTCCTCCTCTTCTCCATCTACACCACATCACTGGGACACATCATTCAGGCACATGGTTCTCCTTACCATTGCTATGCTGATGACACACAGCTCTTCCTCTCATTTAAACCAGATGACCCCACAGTAGCTGCATGGATCTCAAGCTTTCTGGCGGACATCTCCGCATGGATGAAGGAACATCAGCCGGGTTCGTCATTTATTTGGTTCCCCTGGAAACATTTCCGTTGTGGTCTATGTTATTTGCAGCACGTTTCTGTATTTGGTTGTGTTGTGAGTATTTGGAGCACACGTGTGTTGTGAAACTGATGAAGATGTTTTCTTAATTTGCGGGTGTTTTTTTCTATTTACATGTGTTTTCTTCAGTTGCAGTGCGTTGAGCTCTCTCGGCCACCGTAATATTTGCGTTGGGGTGTGAATAATCCAGAATTATGCTGTGATTCACAACAGAGAAAACGATGACCCGCACAATGAGCCTTTCAGTATGTGAGAGGGACCTAAAAAAGAAGTAATAAATTTATATATATATATATATATATATATATATATACACACAGTGGGGAGAACAAGTATTGGATACACTGCCGATTTTGCAGGTTTTCCCAATTACAAAGCATTTAGAAGTCTGTAATTTTTATGGTACTCTTCAACTGTGAGTGACGGAATCTAAAACAAAAATCCAGAAAATCACATTGTATGATTTTTAAATAATTGATTTGCATTTTATTGCATGACACAAGTATTTGATACATTAGAAAAGCATAACTTAATATTTGGTACAGAAACTTTTGTTTGCAATTACAGAGATCATACGTTTCCTGTAGTTCCTGACCAGGTTTGCACACACTGCAGCAGGGATTTTGGTCCACTCCTCCATACAGACCTTCTCCAGATCCTTCAGGTTTCGGGGCTGTAGCTGGGCAATACAGACTTTCAGCTCCCTCCAAAGATTTTCTATTGGGTTCAGGTCTGGAGACTGGCTAGGCCACTCCAGGACCTTGAGATGCTTCTTACGGAGCCATTTATTACTTGCCCTGGCTGTGTGTTTCGGGTCGTTGTCATGCTGGAAGACCCAGCCACGACCCATCTTCAATGCTCTTACTGAGGGAAGGAGGTTGTTGGCCAAGATCTCGCGATACATGGCCCCATCCATCCTCCCCTTAATACGGTGCAGTCGTCCTGTCCCCTTTGCAGAAAAGCATCTCCAAAGAATGATGTTTCCACCTCCATGCTTCACGCTTGGGATGGTGTTCTTGGGGTTGTACTCATCCTTCTTCTTCCTTCAAACACGGCGAGTGGAGTTTAGACCTAAAAGCTCTATTTTTGTCTCATCAGACCACATGACCTTCTCCCATTCCTCCTCTGGATCATCCAGATGGTCATTGGCAAACTTCAGACTGGCCTGGACATGCGCTGGCTTGAGAAGGGGGACTTTGCGTGCGCTGCAGGATTTAAATCCATGACGGCGTAGTGTGTTACTAATGGTTTTCTTTGAGACTGTGGTCCCAGCTCTCTTCAGTTCATTGACCAGGCCCTGCCGTGTAGTTCTGGGCTGATCCCTCACCTTCCTCATGATCATTGATACCCCACGAGGTGAGATCTTGCATGGTGAAATTGACCGTCATCTTGAACTTCCATTTTCTAATAATTGTGCCAACAGTTGTTGCCTTCTCACCAAGATGCTTGCCTATTGTCCTGTAGCCCATCCCAGCCTTGTGCAGGTCTACAATTTTATCCCTTATGTCCTTGAACAAATCTATTTCTTTCGTTCTCCATAAATGAATGAGAACATTTCATTTAATTGAGCGGCGGGTTTCATTTGTGTGTCAAAAATAATAATTTGGGAACGGCATACGTCACAGGCAAGTTAAGAAACAATTGTATATTGTTTGTTTTGTTCATTAATTATTTTATTACATTAACAGTAAAGCTGACTGAATTCCAAATAAATAAATAAGTGGGACCCTCCTTTCAATTAAATGAAATGTTCTCATTCATTTATGGAGAACGAAAGAAATAGATTTGTTCAAGTGTAGACATAATCACTAATTTAGCAATTTCGCATGAGTCCGATGCAGAAAAAAATGACAAAAAGCAACAAGATGGCAGAGCTTTCAGCTTAGATTCCCCGATCCTAGAGAGAATGAAGTGCTACTAAGTGCTAATGTGGATTTCTGTCTAGATAGGCAATAAACATTTTGCAAGAGAAAACCTCAAAAAGGTTAATTATAGATCAAATAAGACAGAAACACACCCGTTCACCGGTCATTTTCCTCAGCTGTAGGCAAAGGCAAGTTTCAAATCAGTGCTTCTCCTGGGAGACTAGCACTAAATTAGCCTCTAGTTTAGTGCCATCTACTGTTTTAGAAGAGGAAGTTGCTCAACTGCATTTGTGAGAAAATCTGCCTGGACGCATTTGTGAGAAAAACTGCCTGGACGCATTTGTGAGAAAATCTGCCTGGACGCATTTGTGAGAAAATTGAGCCGAGAGATCTCATAAAAAGCGAAGTGTCACACAATCATAACAGACAGATATGCATTTGTATGCACTAGATTTGGTATTTGTTCAAAGGTTACATGCAATTTGAAGGATGGTTTGTATATATTTGTGAAGTATTATCTTGGCTCATTTATTTATATTTGTAAAACACAATACATATTTGTAACTCCACTGCATTTTCACTCAAACTGACCTTTGTGCTTGCACATTGCTTTCTGTTTGTTTGCGAGTCGAGTTTTCCTTTGCAAAGCGGATCGAGTTTGTTTGCGAGTGGAGTTTTCCTTTGCGAAGTAGATTGAGTTTGTTTGCAAAATGCTGGATTTGTTTAAATTATGGCACATAATTCGCTCCATACAATTTAACTTTAACCATAGAGAAAACATAAACATGATTCACGTTTGTAGCTGCACCACAGGAATTCAAGCTTGTTTTGATATAGAAAAAGACGGAGAGAGTTTGCTGTAGACACGATATCTTCTGACTAGCGTTTCTTCCTGAAACCTGTAGGAGTCTCTGTGACGCTCTTCAGTCCGCCGGTAAAACCACTGAAGAAGAGGAAGCCTGGCGCGCTCAGACTGAGGTGTGTTGTTTTTAACTGTGTGTGTGATTGTTGATTTTCTGTCTGTAGTGTTTTAATGGGCTTTAAATTAACTACTTATTCGCATTTTTTTTAAAAACGAATTAGCCATGATTTTACCACAGTAACCATAGTTTAGCCTGGGTATTTGTAATAATAAATAATAGTATAATTGTAGTTGTAAACACACATTTACCGTTTCTTACTACAGCAACTGTGTTTTAACAGTGATATTTGTAATAAAACCAAAGTTAACACGTTGTTTAATTTTCTAATTTTGATTTTCAATAAATGTTCAATGCTGGACACTTAAATGATGCTTAGAGTACAAGTATCACATTATCATGTTAAATTTCTGAAATCTGTGTTTAAATCCAGCAGCTAAATTTAAGTTTTAAATATTGGTAATGTGTTGTAATGATATATTTACAATAGTGAATGTAAACATAAACACACCTAAACATATGTTTATTTTATATCTGTAATTAATATCTACCTGTGTATTAATATTCTCAGAAATTGCAATAATTGTCTTATTCTGTGTAGTTCTGTTCTCCTTCATTATCATTAGTCATTTTGAGTTTAAATCAGTGTAAGTTCATTATAATTCAATTCACATTTACTTGTATAGCACTTTTCACAATCACAATACACATCATTTCAAAGCAGCTTTACAGAAAATGCTCGAGTCCACATTACAACTTAGATTGATATAAATGTGGATAAAAGCATCTTGTAATAATGATGTTGTGTTTGTCTTCAGATGTTGACCATGAGAGCGCAGATGGATGTGAACTGCAGTAAATCAGTAGGAACTGATCTGTCCATGCTGGATATTGAGGATTTCATCACTGAAATCTGTCAGCTGAAGAAAGAGGTGGCGTCACTGGAGGCAAAGCTGAGAGAAAGAGGAGACAAACCCAACAGAGAGGTTTGAGCAGCTCATCATTTCATCCTTCAGCTCAATCAAACCAAAGCTTTGTTAGCTTCTCACTTCTTATGCCTCAGTAATGAGGTTAATATCAGCAGGTTGTTGTTTATTTGTGTTGATCTGTGATGTGTTCGTCAGGATCTGAAGGTTTCAGTGTGTGTGACTGATGGGAGAGAAGCTCAGGATTCAGTCTGGAGATCCAGAGACACACAGGACTCAGAGCTCAGCCTCACTTTACTGTGTTATACTGACGCTCAGGATCATGGATCCGCTGATCAAACCTCTGACTGTAACGCTGGAGAACAGCAGATGAAGATGTGCTCCGTCAAACTGGAGGACTGCAGGAACCTGATAGAGAGACGAGGAGAAGAAACCACAGCAGAGGAACAACAACAGAGCCAGGAGGAGGAGGAGGATGAAGATGATGTTCAGAATGAGGATGATGAAGGAAATGACGTTGAGGATGAAGAAAATGAGGATGAGGATAATCGAAATGATGACAATGATTATTTTATTCCTTCAGGTATGTATCTTCCATTTATGATCTTTTGTTATGGCAAATCATAGTCAGAATGTGTGTAAACATTTAGTTGTGTTCCTAAATCAGCAGGTGCAGACATTAGTTACTGTGAACCGATGTGTTGAAAACACTGTATCATGAGCTGCATCACAATTTCACATTTATCTTTAATTTTTAAGCTCTCAGAGTTATAGAAAAATATAGACAGATATTATAGATTTTCATGATGGTAAGTGCATGATTCATTAAATCTAATTGTGTTCATTTAAAGTTAGACATTTTAATACCTTTTTTTATTTTCAGATGTGAATGGCGGTTCATCTACTGATGAAGAAACAACCTCGACATCAAAAGAGCAGCTGAAGGTCAAGAGTTTCTCCTGCGTAACCTGTGGGAAAACATTGAGCTCACAGGGACATTTAGCGAGACATGAGAGGATACACACAGAAGATCAAGACTTGACATGCAAGAGATGCAACATCAGCTTTCCTACCTTAGAAGAGAAGAGACTTCATTCAAAAGAGCACAGCGGGAAGAAGGAGTTTCACTGCGAACAGTGCGGGAAGGATTTTTTCACCACTCCATCTAATATGACAGTTCATATGAAGACACACACTAGCGAAAATACTTTCCACTGCAGTGAGTGTGACAAGTATTTCAGCACCAAAGGGAATCTTGATGCTCATAAGCGAATCCACACGGGTGAAAGGCCGTACAAGTGTCTTCACTGCGAGAAGAGTTACAACCATGGATCCCATTTGAAGACGCATGTGCGCGTTCACACCAACGAGAGGCCGTTCCAGTGCAGCGAATGTGGGAAAACCTTCACAAACTCAAGTTCTCTAAAGTCACACCATATAATACATTCTGAGGGGAAACCGTATCAGTGTTCACACTGCGATAGAAGATTCCGTCACAAATCTCAATTGACTTGCCATGAGAGGACTCACACCGGAGAGAAACCGTACCTGTGCTCCTACTGCGGGAAGAGCTTCTTTAGTTCGGTTCATTTTAGAGTTCATCTGAGAGTTCACACTGGAGAAAGACCGTATCACTGTAGCGTTTGTGGGAAGAGTTTCAAGCAACACACTCAGTTAGCTATGCATCAGAGAATACATACAGGAGAAAGACCGTTCAAGTGTTCTCAGTGTGACAAGACGTTTGCTCGATCGGACGTCCTGAAGACTCATGAGCGAGTTCATACAGGAGAGAAACCTTACCGCTGCTCCATCTGCGACGAGAGATTCGCTTATTTAGGTAGTTTTCAGACCCACCAGAAGAAACACGCTAAAGAACAAACTGCTCCTGAATCATCATAGTGTCTTTTCATCAGTAAATCTGGATAAAGGACTCATTGAGCTCATCCTGAAACTGTACATTCAGCCAGTAGGAGGCAGTGTCACATTGCGCTTTCATGTGGTTTCATAGAGTTAGAGATGGATTGAAGCAAACTCTGCAAATGAAGTTGTTCGACAGAATAGAACAATGATTGTATATTGAACTTGACCTATTAAAATGCCTCAAGATAGTATCTATGAGTTCCTGGATTTCATAACGCTGGTAAACATGTTTTAAGTGTTAAAAGTGGCTCAGTGATAAACGCCATGGTGTTCTTTTCACACAATGTTACTAATTTTCAAATTCATGTGTTTTCCCAGAGAGTTTGTGCCACCACATTACACACATCACTTGTAGAGAGTTACAGACCTGTCTCTCTCCTACCATTCATAGCGAAAACACTTGAACGAGTTGCTTTCAACCAAGTATCATCTTCCTGTCTCAGAACAACCAGCTGGATGTCAACCAATCCGGCTTCAAGAAAGGGCATTCAACCGAGACTGCTTTACTGTCTGTCACAGAAGCCCTACGGACCGCAAAAGCTGTTTCCAAATCTTCAGTCCTCATTCTCCTGGATATGTCTGCTGCCTTCGACACTGTGAATCATCAGATCCCTCTGTCCACCCTCTCATCTCTGGGCATCACAGGAATTCCCTCCACTGGTTTGAGTCCTATCTCACAGGTAGGTCCTTCAGGGTCGCATGGAGAGGCAAGGTATCCAGAGGACATCAACAGACCACAGGGGTTCCTCAGGGTAAAGTTCTTGGACTCCTCCTCTTCTCCATCTACACACACACTTTTGATCCACTTCAAAACAAGATGGCGGCGCGCAGCTGTGCAGCGGCTTCTCGAGCTCCCGGTTCAACTCAAGTTTTGCCAGCTTTGCTGGCTACAGTAATGAATACTGAGTGTAATGTTATGTGTGGAAGGAAGTTTTTGAGGTACAACCCACTTGAACTCTACAAGATTAATAGCAAGTATGAAGCAAGATTACCGCAGTACCTGAAGTCAGAGCTGGGCAGGAGGGGACTTCTGAGGACAACGGCATGGAAGTACAACATATGCCGGATCAGAGGCAAGAGGAAGCGGTGTGCTCGGAAAGAGAAGAGAGGCAAGCGAGCGGGCCTCCTGGCTAAGCTAAAGGCTAAAAATAACAGACTGGTAATTCCGTCCCTCTTTCTGGCCAATGTTCGGGCGCTGGACAATAAAATGGATTTATTAAGGCTGCGGATTAATATGTACAAGGAGATGAGGAACTGCTGTGTGCTTCTATTGACGGAAACATGGCTTAATGACAACATACCAGATTCGGCACTCCAGATTAGCGATATGCTACTCCACCGGGCCGACCGGAGTCGGTTGTCGGGAAAGACTCGAGGAGGTGGACTCTGCATGTATATCAACAAAGGTTGGTGCACTAATTGTTCCACTATTAGCACTTATTGCTCTGGAAATGTTGAATACATGTCCATCAAATGCCGGCCGTTTTATCTGCCGCGAGAGTTCACAGCGGTGTTCATTGTTGTTGTTTACATCCCCCCTAGCGCAAAAGCTAGCGAGGCGCTAGCAGAACTACATAAACACGTAGTCTCTCTCCAAAACAAGCACCCGGACGCATTTTATGTGATTGCTGGAGATTTTAACCATGCTAATATGACGGACATTTCACCAAGGTTTCATCAACATGTCACTTTTGCGACCCGAGGGAATAATACCCTCGATCGTGTGTATACAAATAGACGCGGAGCCTACAGAGCGGTCCCTCTTCCTAACCTCGGACTGTCTGATCATATTTCTCTTATGCTTGTCCCCTCCTACAGCCCCGCAGTGAAGAGAATGAAACCAACACAAAAGACAATCACAGTGTGGCCCAGTGATGCTGCCTCTGTGCTGCAACACTGCTTTGGAAGCACTGACTGGCAGGTCTTCAGGGAGGCAGCGACAGATGCTGGAGAGGTGGATTTGGAGGAGTATGCATCCTCTGTCACCTGCTACATAAGTAAGTGTGTGGATGATGTTACTACCACAAAAACAATAACTATCCACCCAAACCAGAAGCCCTGGCTGACTGCTGAGGTCAGATCACTTCTGAGAGCACGAGACTCAGCATTCAGGAATGGCGATACGGAGGCACTTCGAGTAGCAAGGAGAAACCTGAGTACCGGCATTAAAAGAGCTAAGGCTGGTTATGCTCTTAGGATACAAGGTCATTTTTCTACCAATGACCCCCAGAGAATGTGGGCCGGCATTAAGAGCATCACTGATTATAAAAGAAGAGATGCTGAATGCCCCAGAGACCCATCTCTTCCTGATGCTCTCAACACATTCTATGCTCGTTTTGAGGCCTCTAACACCACTTCTAGCACCAGACTCACTGTACCACCTGGTGAGCAGCCACACAGTGTAACCACAGATGATGTCAGGAGGGTCCTTCAGAGAGTCAAACCACGGAAAGCTGCAGGCCCAGATAACATCCCAGGCAGGGTCCTGAAAGACTGTGCATATCAGCTCTCAGAGGTATTTACTGACATTTTTAATATCTCACTGTCAAAAGCAGTTGTACCATCGTGCTTCAAATCTGCAACTATTATTCCTGTCCCTAAGACTAACACAGTGTTAAGTTTGAATGACTATCGCCCGATAGCACTCACCCCAATAGTGATGAAGTGCTTTGAGCGGCTGGTCATGACTCAAATCAGTGAGGAAATCGATGCCAGCACTGACCAGAATCAGTATGCTTATAGAAAGAACAGGTCCACTGCAGATGCTGTTTCATCAGTTGTACATCTGGCTCTCACCCACTTGGACAGCAAAGACACTTATGTGAGACTGCTTTTTATGGATTTTAGTTCGGCTTTTAATACAATTATTCCACAGACATTGATACACAAACTGGAAATTCTAGGATTGAGCTATTCACTGTGCAACTGGGTACTGGACTTTTTAACAAACAGAAAACAGTCTGTCAAAATCCATAACACATTTTCTTCCACCATTGCTCTCAACACCGGCTCGCCGCAGGGTTGTGTACTGAGTCCAATGTTGTACACACTGCTGACATATGACTGTTCCGCCAGACATCCAAGTAATCATGTTGTCAAATTTGCAGACGACACGGTTGTGATGGGACTCATCTCTCAGAATGACGAGGCAGCCTATAGATCGGAGGTGGAACAAATGGTGGCCTGGTGCAAGGATAACAATCTTTGCATCAACGTGGAAAAAACAAAAGAAATGATTGTGGACTTCAGGAAAACAAACAGGTACCACCCCCCACCCATCTTCATTGAGGGGGCTGAGGTGGAAGTTGTCTCCAGTTACAAATATCTAGGAGTACACATCAACGATGACTTCAAGTGGAAACCCAACTGTAGTAGCCTGGTAAAAAAGGCTCATCAAAGACTGTATTTTCTGAGGAAGCTCAAACAGGCTGGCTTAGGAACTACAGTTCTCACATCTTTTTATAGGTGTGTGGTGGAGAGCATCCTAACATCTTGTATCACAGTGTGGTATGGAAGCTGCACTGTTGCAGATAGGAAGGCCCTACAGCGTGTGGTTAAGACTGCTGAGAAAGTCATCGGGTGTAGTCTCCCGCTAATCGGAGACATACACAAAAACAGATGCAGGATTAGGGCTGTAAGTATCATGAAAGACTTCACCCACCCTGCCAATAGAATATTCGAACATCTCCCTTCAAGCAGGAGGCTGCGCAGTATCAGAACCAGAACCTCAAGGTTAAAAAACAGCTTCTATCCAGAAGCCGTGAGACTTCTTAATAATGCCAACCCCAGAACTGGCAAACTGAACTTACTGCCCTAAAAACTACACTGCTATTTGTTTACCATGCTGCTAATTTTCTGGGTTTTAGTGTATATTTGGGTTTGTGTGATTTATTATTATCTGTATTTGATTTTTCTAACTTATATTATTGTATTTATTGATGAGTATTCTAGCTATTTATTGTGAGTGATTTTAACCGGACCTCAGTACCCAATTTCGTTTCAGATCATGTACCATGCTTTGGAATGACAATAAAAAATCCTTAATCCTTAATCCTTAATCCTTAATCACTGGGACACATCATTCAGGCACATGGTTCTCCTACCATTGCTATGCTGATGACACACAGCTCTTCCTCTCATTTAAACCAGATGACCCCACAGTAGCTGCACGGATCTCAAGCTTTCTGGCGGACATCTCCGCATGGATGAAGGAACATCAGCCGGGTTCGTCATTTATTTGGTTCCCCTGGAAACATTTCCGTTGTGGTCTATGTTATTTGCAGCACATTTCTGTATTTGGTTGTGTTGTGAGTATTTGGAGCACACGTGTGTTGTGAAACTGATGAAGATGTTTTCTTAATTTGCGGGTGTTTTTTTCTATTTACATGTGTTTTCTTCAGTTGCAGTGCGTTGAGCTCTCTCGGCCACCGTAATATTTGCGTTGGGGTGTGAATAATCCAGAATTATGCTGTGATTCACAACTGAGAAAACAATGACCCGCACAATGAGCCTTTCAGTATGTGAGAGGGACCTAAAAAAGAAGTAATAAATATATATATATATATATATATATATATATATATATATATATATATATATATACACACAGTGGGGAGAACAAGTATTGGATACACTGCCGATTTTGCAGGTTTTCCCAATTACAAAGCATTTAGAAGTCTGTAATTTTTATGGTACTCTTCAACTGTGAGTGACGGAATGTAAAACAAAAATCCAGAAAATCACATTGTATGATTTTTAATTTAATTTGATTTAATTTTTTGTGGATTTGCATTTTATTGCATGACACAAGTATTTGATACATTAGAAAAGCATAACTTAATATTTGGTACAGAAACTTTTGTTTGCAATTACAGAGATCATACGTTTCCTGTAGTTCCTGACCAGGTTTGCACACACTGCAGCAGGGATTTTGGCCCACTCCTCCATACAGACCTTCTCCAGATCCTTCAGGTTTCGGGGCTGTAGCTGGGCAATACAGACTTTCAGCTCCCTCCAAAGATTTTCTATTGGGTTCAGGTCTGGAGACTGGCTAGGCCACTCCAGGACCTTGAGATGCTTCTTACGGAGCCATTTATTACTTGCCCTGGCTGTGTGTTTCGGGTCGTTGTCATGCTGGAAGACCCAGCCACGACCCATCTTCAATGCTCTTACTGAGGGAAGGAGGTTGTTGGCCAAGATCTCGCGATACATGGCAGTTAATACAGGTAATGAGTGGAGAACAGGAGGGCTTCTTAAAAAAAAAACGAACAGGTCTGTGAGAGCCGGAATTCTTACTGGTTGGTAGGTGATCAAATACTTATGTCATGCAATAAAATCCAAATTAATTATTTAAAAATCATACAATGTGATTTTCTGGATTTTGATTTTCTCTCACAGTTGAAGTGTACCTACGATAAAAATTGCAGACCTCTACATGCTTTGTAAGTAGAAAAAAAAAGCATTTGGTTAACAGAAAGACATTGTTATTTTCCAACATCCTACACTTTATGATATTTCATAAAGTTCGGGAGGAGCACGTTCAAATAATCAATCCAATCAACTTGTCATCAAACAATTACCATGTCTACCCTATCAGTATGAGAGGAAGCATATAGATATTCACTCTGTCAACTCACCTAACATTCCTTGACAGTTTGTTCCCCCATTTGTTTGCAATGTCAGAGATTGAACTCTTCCCGTCTGGTGCCGACTCCCTCATTGCCCAGGATCTATTGCAGCATCCTAACACTGCAACGAGCTCCAATGCTCAATGGGACACCGCAACTGAACCTCCAGCAACACCGGCCTAGCCGAGCCGCTTCCCGTACCCTGAGGCGCCACGGCTCCACCATAAAGACTTCCACCACCATCTCCAGCATCCTCCTACACCTCAGCACAACCCACCATTCCTGCAATAGAAAAATGGACATTGTTGGGGTTGAGACAAGCGCTAATCAGCACTGATGTTAATTTTTCTAGGAGAATGAATAAAGCACAACTGTACAACCTGTACATTTCACTCCAAACAGCTTTCCTTTCTCCAAGATCCACTCCACCTTCAAATTCAGCAAAAAAGGCAAGTAATCACAAGGCCCCGAACTCACAATCCCAGAAGACGACATCTCCCTCTCTCAGAGGTCCTAGTCTTCTGCGAGTGCAGATTCTGCCGCTGCCACCAGACCCCACTCTTCTCTCCGCTCCGCAAGCTACAGACCGCAGCTTTCTCCAGCACTGCACCTCACGTCACAATGCCAGTTTCCGTCGAAACAGGCCGCCCTATCAGCTACCACAGACTTTTCCTGTCACTTTTTCCAATCCTTTCCCTTGTCCATGGCCTGAAGCCCCACCATTAGGCTCTAGTGCGAGGCTGCTTCAGCTAGCGGCCCAGGCCCAGACACCATTTCTTCTATTGCTCCCCTCCTTTCCCACTTTTCCAGTTCCTCCACAGGCTTTAGGGGCCGACCCAAGTGTTCCACCATTTCCACCATTTCACCATTGCTGCCCCCCTTTCCCACTTTTCCAGTTCCTCCACAGGCTTTAGGGGCCAACCCAAGTGTGAGGTTGCCTCCACAAATGGCCTCAACCCCGGGGCTTTTCCCTCCTAACACCTTTTCCCAAAATTGTTCTCCTTTCACTCTGTTTTCCGCAACGCCGATGCCCATCCCGCCAAACGCTACAGCTATGGAACCGCCCATTTTTGCCAACAACGTCAGAGTACAGATCTTCACAGCTGCAGACATCGATGTATCTTCCCTTCTATCATTACTCCCTCCCTCCGTCTCAAATCGGCAAATCGACTGCGGCGATTTTGCAGTCACCCTCAAAAATCCAGTTCATAATTCTTCCCGCATTGTTTCGTTTTCTGAATTTATTGCTTTCAGCTGGTATAGCAAAATAATTTGCGCTGCACTTCCCCACAGGAGACGAGAATTAAACGACTATTTCGCGATAATCGCGAAGTTTGCGTTGTCGTACGGAGGAACCCACTTCTATACTTACCACAAATTATTCTCAGCGAAATGCGCCGTCCGCATACCCCAGTGGAACCAGTGCCCTTACTGGGGCGCCCTAGACACAGAACTACACAATAGAGTGTTCCTAGGTTGCCGTAACATATCCTGCGCTGTGTGCAGATCCGTTTCTCATTCCATCAAGATTCACCAACAGGAAAATCAATCAGTGCGGACCCCGTGGACAGCAAACATTTATTTCAATGACTCAGCCATAGATTCAAAAAGAAGAAACTTCTCATCCATCAGTCAAGTTGGCAATAACTTCAACTCAGGACGATGCTCACGGCAACACTGCCATTACTTACACATTTGCAGCTACCCACATCTGCCCTGTTAAAAGATCCGTAAATAAAGATAAAAAATTATCTGTCAACTCCTGTGAATATTTCTCATCTGTCAACTGAATTGTATCACTAACTTTACTGACTATTTACTGTCTGGTTTCGAGCACGGCTTCAAACCCGGCGTTGAAAGCTTCCCCACTCAAAGTATCATATGTGACAATCTCCAGTCCGCTCTCTCTGAACCTGACACAGTCGACATTCTAATTAAAAAATAAATCCAATCAGGCTTTATGATCGGTCCTTTTAACATTCCTCCTTTTGAGTGTTTCCGCATCAGCCCCTTTGGAGTGGCTACCAGGACATTTTCAGGCAAAAAACGTGTAATAATCCATCTCTCAGCCCTGCACAATTCCCCGTTTCCAAGCATAAACAGCTTTATCTCGCTTGAACAATTTTCTCTTCATTACCACACCATTGACCAAGCTATAACCTTGATTAAAGACATGGGTCACTGCGCTTGGCTCGCTATAGTCGACATCACCTCTGCATTTAAAGTGATGCCCATCCAACCAGATTCATGGCATTTGTTCGGCGTACGCTGGCAAGAAATTTTTTACTTTGCCGTCTGATTAACTTTTGGCCCCAAGATTTTCGACATGCTATCAGAAGCCATTTGTTGTATTCTTTCTAATAACTACTCAATTCCCTACTTAATCCACCTGTTAGATGATTTCCTAATCATCTCACCGCCCGACTCCATCCCAGCCTTGCATCTTCTCACAGTCCAAATAGTCTTCGCTGAGCTTGGGATTCCAATTGCCCAAAGGCAAAACCAAAACCAGCCACGTCCATCGAATTTCTGGGCATTAAATTGGACACAGTTAACTTCCAGGTCTCACTGCCCAAGGAAAAAATCGACAGGATTATTCTGGTCGCATCCACCCTCCTAGAAAATCCAAATTGTTCTAAACTGAGCTACTATCTCTGCTCGGTCACTTAAACTTTGCGATGCGCATCATCCCGCAAGGCCGCTCTTTCATCTCACATCTCCTCTTCCTCGCGTTCACGCGCTAGAGGACCAAATCTCTCTAACTACTACATGTTGCAACAAGTTCAGTTTATGGATAACCTTCCTTAAACAATGGAATGGCCTGTCCTTTTTCTTTAATAATCTGATTTCTCTCCCCAATTGGTCACTAATGCAGCTCCCTCCATCGGTTTCTACCAAGGCCATTGTAAGACTCACCGCAGTCACTAACATCCTCAGCGCTGTCTGAGTTTTATCCTTTAGTGGTAGCAACTTTCCTGTGGGGTAAAGAATGATTTAACAGCCTAACAGCCTCATAGTGCACTGTGACATTGAAGCAAACATGCATTGCATCAACAAAGGACGCTCAAATTCTCCCGTATTAATGCCTTTCCTAAGATGCCTCATTTGGATTGCAGCCTGCGATCAGTTCATCATAACTGCAAAACATGTTCCCGGGTCCAAAATACCTCAGATACTCAGAACTCACCATCACTTCCAGCTTCAACACAAAAGCCCACCCCACAATCACAGATCTATCAGTGTTAGACAACGAAACCATCTCTTATTTCATAAAGCAAAGTAAGACTGATCAAACCAGGAAAGGCCATTTTATATACATTTTCAATCTCTCATCATTAATCCAACCGTACAAAACTCTCTCAGCCTACATGCTTTTCAGAAACTCGAAGACTAAATCCCTTTCTGACCCACTTTTCGCAGACGACTCCAACCGCCCCGTCACACGTTTCTGGTTTCAAAAACAAGTCCATTTTGCTCCATTCAGGCATCCCAGCAGACCACTTTTCCAGCCATTAATTTGGCATAGGCGCAGCAACCACAGCTGCCCAAAAAGGTCTCTCCCAGCAGCAGATCCAAGCACTTGGCCGCTGGTCATTGGAGGCCTTCAAGAGTTACATCTGCTCTAATTGCTTCCATATCAAAGAAGCCCAACGAACCCTCATCAACTAAATTGTCAACTTCTCATAGACCCAACTGTACAGGCCACCACTCCTGCAGGAGCCATGTTCCCCATCCTACCTTGCTTTACTGCCACAGCAGTGCTATCTTCTGCTCCAGCAGGAGCTCAGATCTTTGCCCACTCACCTTTCGGATCACAGTTTGAAAGCAAGTTGTTTTCAACACCACAGCAACATCATCTTCCTCCAACAGGAGCCCAATCTCCACCCAACTGGCCCATCGGACAGTTAAAAGCAAGTCAAAACCAAGTCTTTCTGCTACAGCTAATCTACTCCACTCCAGCAGGAGCTCCGTTACTCCGTCCAAACTTGCTCCACTGCCGCAGCAGTGTCATCTACTCTTGTACTGTACTCTCTTGCTTCCACTTTAGCGGTTATACCATTCTCATCCGACGTCATGACAACCAACTCCCGTCCGATGTTACAAGAAGCCTACCAGCGACTAACCCCTTCCCACGTCTGATAATTTAAGCCTTGCATTGCATTGATGTCCAGCAATCAATTTAAATAGTAGGCTACATGGGCTTTAAGTTGTCGTTTAATGAGATGTAGCCTTATATATGTTGTCAGTGTCGAGAATTTGGCGAATTTTCGTGTGACTAAACATATAGATTCGCCTATTTGAACAACGTATACCTTAATGGTCCAGTGGTAGAACTTTCGCCAACCATGTCAGAAGGTTCTGGGTTCTAATCCGAACTTGTATAGTTTTTTTTTTGTCGTATAGTTTTTTTTTCTCATCAAAAACGATTATGTTCATCAGTGGTTGTATATCAAGCAGGGACACGTTTGTGTACATTATGTTTTGTGATTTCACCAGAATGAATAGAGAGTATCCGCAACGTATTGAAGCGCGCGAGTGAAGACACACGAGGAAACACTGTATCCGCGCCACTGATCGCAGCGGCAACGAGCACTTTGATCACTTGATTTAAAAAACACATTTCAGCGCTAGATCGTCTCTTATTTAAAAAACAAACTAAATGAATTGTTTTTATTAATCTGATTGGCCCACCCATAAATCCGCGCCTGCGTTACGTTACATTTACATATAAGAAATAAACACCAGCTACCGAAGCATAAATAAATAAACCGTTTTAGGTGATAAATGACGCCATCAAAACCTTACGGCGAAATGACAATATCCTCCACACACTCGTTTGTAAAGCGGCCTCCTGTATTTTTGCTAGTCAATTTTATTTCATCCAGTGACATGATGAATGACAGATGACTTTGAGCGCACCGCCAACGGTGTGTGTGTGTGTAACCATAGCGACAAAACGACCAACTTTCGGACCCTGCACTTAAGCATATAATTTTATTTTTAAAAATTTAATTATGTATTTAAAAGTTGCAGAATGGATTAATTTGGAGACTCCGACATCGGCAGAGATAGGCAGGCAATGCAAAACAAAATCTTATATTGGGAAATAATGGGGGGGACAAAACTTAGATTTTGAAACGTGGGGGTATAATGGCTCCTACGCGTATGTTTGAATGATTGAATGTTTCAGGAACATCACACTAACCTTCAAATACCATACTATTAACATTCAGGAAACTCGACATTTTCATGTTCTTGAAATGTTACCAATCAACGTTCCTAGTAGGGGTGTAAAAATTAATCGTTTTTACAATGCATCGCGATGCAGACGAGGACGATTCGGTATCGGTTCAGTAATAGACCATAACCGATTATGTACTGATGCTTTTCTGACGTCATTTGTTGCGTACGTGCTTTGTTGCGGTAGCATACAATGGCAGAGGGAGGTGAGACGCGAGTGCGAGAAAATTAAAAATGCTTACTTTAAAAGCCTTCATCTGGGCACATTTCGGCTTGATGAACAACCTGGAAAGCACGACCTGCAGAAGACGCGCTTCTGTGCGCTCATGTAGGAGTAGGGCTGGGACGGTATGGATTTTTTCTTACCGCGGTTGAAAAACATGAAATTCCCGCGGTATTGCGGTAAACCGCTTTAAACCTCAACCCCCCTCCCCACCCTCCCCCAGTTTTTTTTTTCTACGACGTTGCGGCTGGAACAACAAACAAAGTGTGGCAATGATAATCGCAGGTACTGTTTGTGTTTTATTTAATGTTAAAAGCATGCAATGTGACTTTGAATATCATTTAGTGATATTCCGTCGAAAATACGCGCCACAGAGTGTAAATAAGGGGTTATAGTCAATAGTCTACAAATGGAATGTTATTATGTGTCATGGTACAACTTGCGAAAGGTCGGATTTGCTCCATCTTTTGATGATAAGTTTTGTTTAGAAAACCTTGAATCCATGTAAGACACAATGTTATTAGACACAATTCATGTCATTAGAATCAATGAATCCATGTCATTAGACACAACGTGAACACGTGAAGGCCAGTGTTTATTTTATTATTTTTTATTTTTTTTGCAGTGATGACGGTGACGAGCTCAGACCCGCGGTGGGCATCACGTGACCACAGTATTGCGGTAATGCGGAACCGTCCCAGCCCTATGTAGGAGGTAATACCACTAACTTGATAACTTGACCTCTAGTTGGTTCACGTAGTGTTTTTGCGCTGCGCGTCTGTGTTACACGTCACCATGTAGGCTCACTATTGGGCGACGCTGGTCATGTGTGTGATGCGTGATGACGTGTAACACAGACGCGCAGCGCAAAAACACTACGAGGCCCAGAGAGAAGGAAATGAATAGTGGAATAAAGTCGTTATTTTTGTTTGTTTTTGCGCACAAAAAGTATTCTCGTCGCTTGATATACTTAAGATTGAGCCACTGTAGTCACTTGGACTGTAATAACTATATTAACTCTTTAATAACTTTTCTGGGCCGGCAAGTTTCGGTCACCTAGCAGCCTATGGAGAAGTGATCTAGCACTCATATTTCATCAAAAATATCTTAATTTGTGTTCCGAAGATAAACAAAGGTCTTACGCGGTTGGAACAACATGAGGATGAGTAATTACTGACAGAATTTTCATTTTTGGGTGAACTAACCCTTTAAAACAAAATTTATTTGACACATTTTCCTTTTCTTAATGGCATAAACAAACTTTACTCCCTTGAAACTTAAACTGTCTGGAATGTCACTGTTTCTGTCACTGCAACTTCCCGAACAGGCGAGCACACGCACAGACACGCGCGCACACATCACTTTTGAAGTAAAATTGAAAATTGAGAATGCGGTGCATCGTGATATCGAATTGAACTGAATCGATGACATGATAATCGTAATCGAACCGAACCGTGAGACCAGTGTCAGTTCACACCCCTAATTCCTAGAATGTTGAACTGTTAATCAAAATGAAGTTGAAAGAACGTCATACCTTCTAAAACAAGTTCCTCTAACGTCAAGAAAACTGGACATTTTTTATGTTCCCAGAACCAACACTGAATATTTGGAGAACAATCTTGTAACAAAAATCTTTTAGCTGGGTCTGAATGGCCGGTAACTTAAAAATTTAGTAGCCAAACCCTGGAAGTAACGTTAAGACGGAAAAAAAGAGAAGAGATGAGACAGATGTATCATTTTATCTCAAAGCATTTCCAGTTATTCTTTCTCTTACACACACACTCTCTAGAGTTATTATTCATCTCCTTATTGTTAGAGATTTTCATATTTTAATTGATTTGTTATGTAGTTTCTTTGGATCTTTGGCTGAAAATGTATTTGCATGTACAGATTCAACACCCATAATGAGGCTAAAGATGATGATGATGATAAAGATGCTGATGTTGATTGTGGTTTGCAGTGCTGTTGTGCTTGTGTTGATCATGTTCTTCACTGGAGCTGAAACACAACCTGGATCCTGAGTGACAGCGTATATATTTATATATTATATATATTTATTAGGGCTGTCAAATGATTAATCGCGATTAATCGCATCCAAAATAAAAGTTTGAGTTTACATAATATATGTGTGTGTACGGTATATAATTATTTTCTATATATAAATACACACACATCCATATATATATTTAAGAAAAATGTGTTATTTATATATAAAATATTTATATATAATATAAATATATATACACAGTATATACATGCAAATATTTCTTAAATACCCCTCCTTGAACTGCCACCTTACCGTGGTGGAGGTGTTTGAGTACCCGAATGAACCTAGGAGCTATGTTGTCTGGGGCTATATGCCCCTGGTAGGGTCTCCCAAGGCAAACAGGTCCTAGGCGACGGGTCAGACTAAGAGCGGTTCAAAACCCCTTATGATGCCCAAAAAAAGGAGGACCGTGACGTCGCCCGGTATGGCGCAGCCGGGGCCCCACCCTGGAGCCAGGCCCGGGGTTGGGGCTCGTATGCGAGCGCCTGGTGGTCGGGCCTCCCCCCATGGGGTCCGGCCGGGCTCAGCCCGAAGGAGTGACGTGGGGCCACCCTCCCGTGGACCCACCACCTGCAGGAGGGACCGTAAGGGGCCGGTGCTAAGTGGATCGGGCGGCAGTCGAAGGCGGGGGCCTAGACAACCCGATCCCTGGACGCGGAATCTAGCTCTAGGGACATGGAATGGAAGGAGCCTGAGGTTGTGCGTGAGGTTCAGAGATTCCGACTAGAGATAGTTGGGATCACCTCTACGCACGGCTTGGGCTCTGGAACCACACTCCTCGAGAGAGGATGGACTCTTCACCACTCTGGAGTTGCCCATGGTGAGAGGCGGCGGGCTGGTGTGGGTTTGCTTATAGCCCCCCAGCTCAGCCGCCATGTGTTGGAGTTCACCCCAGTGAACGAGAGGGTCGCTTCCCTACGCCTTCGGGTCGGGGATAGGTCTCTCACTGTCGTTTGTGCTTACGGGCCGAACGGCAGTGCAGAGTACCCGGCCTTCTTGGAGTCTCTGGGAGGGGTGCTGGAAAGTGCTCCGACTGGGGACTCCATCGTTTTACTGGGGGACTTCAACGCCCACGTGGGCAGCGACAGTGACACCTGGAGGGGCGTGATTGGGAGGAACGGCCCCCCTGATCTGAACCCGAGTGGTGTTCTGTTATTGGACTTCTGTGCTAGTTACAGCTTGTCCATAACGAACACCATGTTCAAGCATAAGGGTGTCCATCAGTGCACATGGCACCAGGACACCCTAGGCCGGAGGTCGATGATCGACTTTGTGGTCGTTTCATCCGACCTCCGGCCGTATGTCTTGGACACTCGGGCGAAGAGAAGGGGCGGAGCTGTCAACTGATCACCACCTGGTGGTGAGTTGGATCCGATGGCGGGGGAGGAAGCTGGACAGACTCGGCAGACCCAAACGTACTGTGAGGGTCTGTTGGGAACGTTTGGCCGAATCTCCTGTCAGAGAGATCTTCAACTCCCACCTCCGGCAGAGCTTCAACCAGATCCCGAGGGAGTCTGGAGATATTGAGTCCGAGTGGACCATGTTCTCCACCTCCATTGTCAACGCGGCCACTCGGAGCTGTGGCCGTAAGGTCTCCGGTGCCTGTCGAGGCGGCAATCCCCGAACCCGGTGGTGGACACCGGAAGTAAGGGATGCCGTCAAGCTGAAGAAGGAGTCCTATCGGGCCTGGCTGGCTTGTGGGACTCCTGAGGCAGCTGATGGGTACCGACGGGCCAAGCGGACTGCAGCCCGGGTGGTTGTGGAGGCAAAAACTCGGGCCTGGGAGGAGTTCGGTGAGGCCATGGAGAAGGACTATCGGTCGGCCTCGAAGAGATTCTGGCAAACCGTCCGGCGCCTCAGGAGGGGGAAGCAGTGCCCTACCAACGCTGTTTACAGTGGAGGTGGGCAGCTGTTGACCTCGACTGGGGATATCACCGGACGGTGGAAGGAATACTTCGAGGATCTCCTCAATCCCGCCGTCACGTCTTCCATTGAGGAAGCAGAGGCTGAGGGCTCGGAGGCGGACTCGTCCATCACCCAAGCTGAAGTCACCGAGGTAGTCAAGAAACTCCTCGGTGGCAAGGCACCGGGGGTGGATGAGATCCGCCCTGAGTACCTTAAGTCTCTGGATGTTGTGGGGCTGTCTTGGCTGACACGCCTCTGCAACATCGCGTGGCGGTTGGGGACAGTGCCTTTGGACTGGCAGACCGGGGTGGTGGGTCCCTCTTTTCAAGAAGGGGGATCGGAGGGTGTGCTCCAACTATAGGGGGATCACACTTCTCAGCCTCCCTGGGAAAGTCTATGCCAGGGTACTGGAGAGGAGAATCCGGCCGATAGTAGAACCTCGGATTCAGGAGGAACAGTGTGGTTTTCGTCCCGGTCGTGGAACACTGGACCAGCTCTATACCCTCTACAGGGTGCTGGAGGGTTCATGGGAGTTTGCCCAACCAATCTACATGTGCTTTGTGGATTTGGAGAAGGCATTCGACTGTGTCTCTCGCGGCGGCCTGTGGAGGGTGCTCCGGGAGTATGGGGTCCGGGGCCCTTTGTTAAGGGCTATCCGGTCCCTGTACGACCGGAGCAGGAGCTTGGTTCGTATTGCCAGCAGTAAGTCAGACTTGTTCCCGGTGCGTGTTGGACTCCGGCAGGGCTGCCCTTTGTCGGCGGTTCTGTTCATAATTTTTATGGACAGAATTTCTAGGCGCAGCCAGGGGCCGGAGGGGGTCGGATTTGGGGACCACACGATTTCATCTCTGCTCTTTGCGGATGATGTTGTCGTGTTGGCCTCATCAGACCAGGACCTCCAGCATGCACTGGGACGGTTTGCAGCCGAGTGTGAAGCGGCTGGGATGAAAATCAGCACCTCCAAGTCCGAGGCCATGGTTCTCAGTCGGAAAAGGGTGGTTTGCCCGCTTCAGGTTGGTGGAGAGCTCCTGCCTCAAGTGGAGGAGTTCAAGTATCTTGGGGTCTTGTTCACGAGTGAGGGAAGGATGGAACGGGAGATTGACAGGCGGATCGGTGCAGCTTCTGCAGTAATGCGGTCCCTGTACCGGTCTGTCGTGGTGAAGAAGGAGCTGAGCCGCAAGGCGAAGCTCTCGATTTACCAGTCAATCTACGTTCCTACTCTCATCTATGGTCATGAGCTGTGGGTCATGACCGAAAGGACAAGATCCCGGATACAAGCGGCCGAAATGAGCTTTCTCCGCAGGGTGGCTGGGCGATCCCTTAGAGATAGGGTGAGAAGCTCGGTCACTCGGGAGGAGCTCAGAGTAGAGCCGCTGCTCCTCCACATCGAGAGGGGTCAGTTGAGGTGGCTCGGGCATCTTTTCCGGATGCCTCCTGGACGCCTTCCCGGGAAGGTGTTCCGGGCATGTCCCACCGGGAGGAGACCCCGGGGAAGACCTAGGACACGCTGGAGAGACTATGTCTCCCGGCTGGCCTGGGAACGCCTCGGTGTCCCCCCGGAAGAGCTGGAGGAAGTGTCTAGGGAGAGGGAAGTCTGGGCATCCCTGCTTAGACTGCTGCCCCCGCGACCCGGCCCCGGATAAGCGGTAGAAGATGGATGGATGGATGGATATTTCTTAAATATATACATGCATGTGTGTGTATTTATATATAGAAAATAATTATATACCGTACACACACATATATTATGTAAAAACAAACTTTTATTTTGGATGTGATTAATCACGATTAATCGTTTGACAGCCCTAATATTTATATATATTTATATATATTTATACATTATTGACATTAAAAATTGTTGTCTTGTTCTCTAAACATCCTTATACTCACTTTAATACTTAAAGTATTAAAATCTCAATTAAAATTATTGTTTTATGTGATCAGCATTTTTTCTTGTTTAGATCAGAAATGTAATATAATGTTTATGCCAATGGGGTGAAAAACAAAATTCATAAAATGAATTTGTGACTAAATATATTTTGTTCTGGAAACAAGTCAAACCTTCTTATCAGAATGTAGTGAGTTCTAAGGATGTTTATATATGTTTACTGAAACAAAATTACAATAAGCACTTTTTTCATATTATTTTTCTCTTATTAGTTTTTTACTCTTCTACATTTAGATGGACAATAGTAAGTGTTAGTATAAAATGTTTCAGTAGATTGTGACTAGACCACATGAAAGCAAACATTTCTCACCTAAGCAACATCCTGCAAACACTCACAGCTGAGTGCAAAGAGTACTGCAGCAATGAATGCACTCGATGACATGAAGACAACCACAGCAGCAGTCTTTCCAGCACTTAGCATTACACGTACAGCACGTAGAGTCTGATTTCTGACATTCACAGTTTTTCTTCTTGCACTTCTCACAAGAGTCTTGGTTGTTGGTAGAATCCATTGCTTGACCGGCTAGTTGATTAGTTGCAACTGTGGTGAGCTGGTTTGGAAACATTCTCAGATCTTCACCAGTCTTTATCTTGTGCCGTCAGACACTGATTTGCATATGTACGGCCCTACAGGAGAGCACTGAGCACCTGCAGCCAATCCACTGCGCTCACACAAATAAAATTAGCATAAAATGCATCTGCCTGAAGCTATGTATGTGAAACATGAGTCCATGGTTTGTTTCAGAAGCATCATTTTCTTTGTGTCCACACATGAGAAACAAATATGTTGTCTGGCAGACTGTCAGAATCGTGACTCAAAACTATTTGAATCGTTCTAGAAGATGTCCTTATTAGAGCATATAAACAGCTGATAAGGCGTTCAACATATTTCGACCGATTTGTTCTTATCAAGCACTTCTCAGGAAGTTTTGCTTCACTTATGAGATACAGCTGCATTTTATTAATTTTCTGTGTGTTTACATAAAAAAATACTATTATTGATAAATGGACCCTTTGTTAAAGCAACACCAAGGAACTTTTCTCTGTGGTCGCACTACAGGTTGGAAGTGGAATTGTCCATTACCGCTGTCATAAATAATTTAGCCTATACCGCATCCTACTGTTTATCCAGCACCGGCTTTGGAATCAACAATGTAACGCTTGCCGTAAAGCAAGTCAAATTTGTAGTTTTCTTATGTCTCTTTAGAACTACAGAAATGCGACCCGATCTGGCAATCTTACATAGCGTGGATATACCAGATAAAGGACCGCAAAGTGGTGGCATAAGTGCCTTTCACCCTGTCACGACTTGATGAACCACTGAAACGATTTTGGAAACATTATTTGAAGGTAAAAAATCCTACTTAGTGTTGTTTTAAGCTCCAACACTTATCTGACCTCAGTGACGCGAGACCGCTAGCAGACGGCCGGTTTAGCCAGTCTGTCTGCTTCCTGACCTGAGCCCCAGATTGTCATGTTTTGAGCTCTAGGACTTTGTGCCATATTACTAGAGAGAAGAGCAGTACCATCCCAGGATGGATGAATACCTTCTCTTTTCAACAGATCAGGTCTGCCCCAAATCTTTTCCAATTATCTATCAATTCTATATTATTTTGCAAATTTGCAAATTACAGTGCCTGACATCGTACTTGCGAGTTCACACACCTCTTTATCGTTATGTGGGGATATAGAGATCACTTAGACTGGGTAAACCCAGCCTGATATGCCGGCGATTTGAAACCTGTTCATTTATCTCTGCTGCTTCCATTACAAACTGGCTTATCCACATGGCACGCTATTGGCGGGTTTAATATAGTCCAATTCCTTTTAACCTCTCGACGATGCTCAGTGGCTTCAAACAAATCGCTCGAGTTGGTGTAAATACCACTCACTTTCATGTTGTTGTTTTTTTCTTTTTTTTTTTTCACAAACAGCAAAAATCACTTGATGCCATTGCTGCAAATTAACCAGATCATTGGCCTGATTGGTTGAAGGAATATCCAAATGCGTACAGAGTCATTTGAACTACGCCTGTTGATCATGCCTCTTGTGCAGTGCACTGTTAGACCTAACCAGGGTTTTTTTTACAGTAAAATACTGGCAACAGTGTTGTGCAATTGTACAGTTCTTTACTGTAATCTACAGTATGTTACTGTAAAAATGCACTAAATTAAAACTCGAGTTAACTAATTACACTTGCAGAAACCGACTGCCTTAAATTGACCAACTGTCATTTAAATGTATTAACTTAAATTTATAATGCATTAATAATGTGAGCTAAGTATTACTGTGAACTTATTTTATTTGATGACACTAATAAACTACTGTACATAAAAAGATTTCCACTGGACCAGCAACTACACAGTCACCGCCTGTTAAATAAAGCAACATGCAGCATATCATCAATGTTTGTAGATCTTCTCCTGGACTGAAGCACAGGCTCTACTCTAAAGCACAATGGTGACCCAAAAATACATTTTACAGTAAACTACTGGCAACAGTGTTGACTACAGTAATGAGTTACAATTATGATTTTTTTTTTTAAACACCATGAACAACCAAAGAAACAGAGCAACACTGTCTTGTAGAAACACAGCGATATAAAAAATCTGCATATGTCTCTCAACAATGGTGACAATATTTTTTATTAATTTATTCATGCAGCAGTGCATGCTGGGAGTTTTATACTATCCTGGAACCCAGCATGCATTGTGACATGAAACTTGATTGTCAACATTGTTGAGATTCATGTGCTGATTGATGATGTCTTTGTCTGTGTTTGTGTTTTATAGACACATAGTTAAAGCAACCAGAGAAAAGCTTTAGGGTCAAGAGACCAACTAAAACAAATACTGATCTCCATCATGGTGACAAGAAACTTTATTATTTTGAATGAAAAATCATCAGAAATAATCGTAAACTGGTTTTTAAACTGGTTTCACACTCAGTGTGGCTAAGTCAGTTGTAGTTCTTGTGTTTCTCTTTTTCAGAGGTGGAAAGTCCAGGGGTCAGAAAGTAAAAGTCCTGCCATATGTTTATTCCACCCATGAACTCACACAGCAAAAACTCCTGTGTTAAATTAACTCTCCTGGGAGTTTACAGACTCAAGAGTGTTAAAGTTAATGAGATAATTTAGTGATTGATTGAGTGATGATTGAGCATTATTGAAGACACCTGATGTTAACTAGAAACATTTTAGTTTTAGCAACTAAAAACTAGTTTTTCTAGAAAACTAGAAATTTTTTTACTAATAATAATATAAAAAATATAATAAGTTATAATATAATAAAGATATAAATGTATAATTGTGTGAAATGTATTAGGAAAATTGGCTAGCAATTTCGACAAGCAAATACCAAGAAATAGGTTGCAGCAGTTTGTCTTTGAAAAATCCGCGATGAGACTGAGCTCGAACAGCTTCAACATCAGCGACTTTTTATTGTATGAAATCGCTGTCAATCAAAAGGAGACGCAGCCTTTCGACAGACCCTCCAATCATCACGCAGAAGCCCAGCGTCCAGGCCAGCCCACTTCTCATTCACCCCCAGAGACGCTGAGCGTCCGTGGGCGGGACATAATCGCAGCATTTATCCAATGACCGTCTAGTTTCGAAGCACTGAAAAAAACTGTTCGAAGCAGCCCCATTGAAGTCAATGGACGCTGGGCTTCAACCATAGACAGTATATAAACTGGACACAGCGACCCCATAGGTTTCAACGGAGAGAAGTTGAAGCACATTAGAAGCAGTCACTTCCTGATTGCCGAGCGTACTGCGCAGACTCAAACTGAGCTTGACGACGTGGATGTGACGTGAGCAGCCTGCCTGACAGTTGTAAGTTTTCTAGTAGCCGTGCCAAGCGAAATCGGACCCATTCCCTTCCGAATCTCGCAGAGACGGAGAGTGTGAGTAGGAGCTGTCCATGAGCTAGGAGCAGGAGCAACGTCATGACTCTCTATGGGCTTCTCCCTTTACTTTATCGGACTTTATGCCTCCACGTCCCCCCGATTGATTGCGAGCTTCTCTTCCTGTCTCTACGGTAATTTCCAGAGAGTCGCGTGGTTATGACGCAATCGTTAGCCTACTTTTACAAAAACTGCTTCTACGGGGCCATAACGTAACATACAAGGTAATGGAGCCTTTTATACATTGTCGTGTTTCTTTAGAAATAAACAATGGACAAATGGAGTCTTTAAACGCCTCAGATGTAAAGTTATTCGCTGTCAAAGTGACGCGAAAATGAATGGGAGTCAATGGGATGCTAACAGCAGGTGAAGGCTTGTTAGCCAATGGCGGCTCCCGGGGGTACCTTCAAAATAATATGAAACCCTGACCGCCTGGCTTCAACAGGGAAATGCACTGTGACGCTACGGGAATGTATGAGAATCGAGTCAGCCGACCTGCTGTATGCAGCTGATTCTGAACGAACTCGTCTTTGAGATGAACGCATTTTTAGTTAATAAAATGTTAACACAATAGTACATATTTGACCATTAATTTTTTTGACATTATAGGGGAAGCCGAGCTTCCCTTGCAGTCTTAAAGAAATCCCCACTGGTGTGTATGTATGTGTGTGTGTGTGCACGAGTGAGTGAGCATGTGTGAGTGTTTGCGCGTGCGATCGCGAGTGAGCAAGAGTGTGTGTGTGTGTGTGTGTGCGCGAGTGAGCATGTGTGTGTGTGTGTGTGTGTGTGCGAGAGAGTGTGTGAGCATGTGTAAGAATACCTCTTACAAAATCCACACGCCGTACCAAAAATCTACACATGTTCTATACAGAATTCACACCCTACAAATACCACAGCTGTACAATTTTCACACCCTATACTAAATTTACCCTATAGAGCTCGGGATCGTTACGTCACGTCGCGGTGCATTGTGGGAATCACGGTACGGAAGTAGATGTACACAGTATAGTAGTGTATAGAAAGCAGTAGGTAACGTTGGTCTTTAGTCATTAATTTAGGTTATTTTTTTGGAAAAATGGTTCAGTATTGTTGTGTTGTTAACTGCAGTAATCGGTCTCACGATCGACGGGGCAAACGCCTCTTGAATCATATTAGTTTTTACAATTTTCCTACTTGGAAAAAAACACAAGGAGACTTGGTGTCAGAAATCACCAAGAGACGTCGGATGGCTTGGGTCGCCGCTGTACGGAGGAAAACCATCACCTTCGATAATATTTCAAAAAACATGCTTATTTGCTCACGGCACTTTCACAAAGGTAAGGTATTATTATCAAAGCTGTGGTCTTTTTGCTTTGCTTTGTAGTCAACTCCGTTAGCATCGCGGCTAATCGCGATTAGCCGTTTGGCTAACTATTAACTGATATTTTTATGACATGGTCTATAGATTTTCAGCTGCCAGATTTAACTAGTTCAGCTATAATTCCTAGCTATACTGTTAGTATCCTCTGCACTGTAGTTCTGTAGCTTAAAGGGATAGTTCACCCAAAAATGAAAATTATATCATTGTTTACTCACCCTCAAGTTGTTCCAAACCTGTATGAGTTTCTTTGTTCTGCTGAACACAAAGGAAGATATTTGGAAAAATGTTTGTAATCAACAGATCTCTGTCCCCATTGACTTCCATAGTAGGAAAAAATATATACTATGGAAGTCAATGGGGACAGAGATCTGTTGATTACAAACATTTTTCCAAATATCTTCCTTTGTGTTCAGCAGAACAAAGAAACTCATACAGGTTTGGAACAACTTGAGGGTGAGTAAACAATGATATAATTTTCATTTTTGGGTGAACTATCCCTTTAAATGTTAAAATGCTAAAATGCTTTATTATTATTAATAGCTTGCATATTATTCTATTGCTAGAGCTCTGTAGTTTAATTATTAATTTTTCTTTTATAAAAAAAAATTTCAGGCAAGCCAGCATATGAAATGTTGCAGTGCGACCCTGATTGGGCACCGTCTCTACACCTTGGCCACAAAGGGATCAGTGGAAATTCTGACAGATACCAACGGAGGATTCAACGGCAGCAAGCTGTAGTTGCGTCACCCTTTACCACACCTTCTGCCGCCACATCTGATGATGCTTGCTGTGACACACCTGTCGACACATCCAGTGACCCACCTGTTGACCCACCGATGGCCGATGACACACCCTCTGACTCTGGGGAACAAGAAGATTGCATTTTTTGCGGGAAGAGGCAAGCTGAGATCAACCGTTTGCTAGAGGAGAACAGGCAACTGAAGGAAGAGATCTCCAAGAAAAATTTTGATGAGCGCTTCTTTGAAGGCAATGAAATGAAGGTGAAATACTATACTGGTCTGCCTTGCTTCGCTGTTTTGATGGGTGTGCTGGTGCAGCTCCTTCCATGCCTACAGACAGGTCGAAAACTTTCACCTTTTCAGATGGTCCTTTTAACTTTGATGCGGCTTAGGCTGAACCTGCCAATTCAACATGTAGCACATCTATTTGGCTTAGACAGGAAGACAGTCTCAGTTACTTTCAGAGACACCATAGCTGTAATGTTTAAACATTTAAGTCCACTGGTGCACTGGCCAGAGAGGCATTGTCTGCGAGGTACCATGCCACATCAGTTTGTGGAGGCTTTCGGGGATCGTGTGGCAGTTATTGTGGACTGTTTCGAGATTGGCATTGAGAGGGCATCCAATCTTAAAGCTAGGGCACAAACATTTTCCCACTACAAGCACAAACACACACTGAAATACCTTATCGGCATTACACCACAGGGAGCAATATCTTTCATTTCAAAAGGGTGGGGTGGTCGCGTGAGTGACAAACAGGTGACAGAGGACTGTGGCATTCTTAATCATCTGCTCCCTGGAGACTTGGTGCTGGCGGATCGTGGGTTCGACATCAGGGACAGCGTTGGACTGATGTGTGCTGAAGTGAAAACACCCGCCTTCACACGAGGCCGCTGTCAGTTGGATGCGAAGGACGTGGAAGACACCAGGAAGATAGCGCACCTTAGGGTTCATGTGGAGAGGGTAATCGGTTGTGTTCGCGGAAAGTACAGCATATTGAATGACACAATTCCACTAAACATGGTGGTTCCCTGCGAAGGCGAAAACATGGTCTTACTAGACAAAATTGTGTGCGTGTGCTGTGCTCTGACTAATATGTGCCCCAGTGTTGTTATGAAACCATAATGTAACAGGAAAGCTGAACTATTATTATTGTCATTGTTACTGTTATATTGCTGTATATATTGCTATATTGTTGTTAGAAGTTTGGTGCATATATTATTGCAGTTGTTTAGATAAAAATTCACAGTAACAATATATTGTGCAACATGAAATTGATGTATATATAGTTATGATGAGACATGTTCTCTCTCTCTCTCTCTCTTTAATTTGCTTCTTTTTGATATTTTGTGCTTTTCTATTTTTGTTTACTTGTTTCAAACTAATAAAAAGAAAGAAACAAGAAGGCAGGTGTGACGAATTTATTTATGTCATTCTCCTGAACCCTAGACCTGGGACGTAACACACAATAAGAACAATAAGTGTACAGAACATGGATTAGTAAACAATAAGAACAAGTGCAGAAGTGCAGAACATGCAAGTAAACAAGTAAAAAATAAATAAATAATAAAAATTTCATTTGAAAGTATGTACAGTACGAACAATATAAGTTATTTTTTCCATAAGGATACACAGACTATAACATTTTTATATACTTAATATTTATATATAAAATATATATATATATTATATTTATATATATATATTTTAATATTTAACAGAGAGGGGGTGAGCCTGGGAGCGAATCATTGCAAAACAATCTCGAGCGCGTCACAGTGTGTTTATGTATCTGTGTTTAGTCCCTCTCAGCAGCACTTTGTTGGACTGCTTACAGCCGCAACACCTACCAACACACAATAGTGCCTAAATATGTCAGCCTGTCTGTGTGCAGGTAGCACAGAGCCACGGTTCGCTGGCTGAAGGTGCCTCACTAAGCCCCACACACCGGAGATGGAACCACTGAACTACACAGTTCTCATTGTCACATGCTACCATGTCATCCAGTCCTTCAGGACCTCTACAGAGGCACCATAGTTTGTCTTTCTTCTGTAGAGCCCGTTTCCTTGGCCTGGATGTCATAGGGGGATCTGTGCGAGATGTCTGCGAGACTCCTGTTAAAGGCTTGGCGTGGTGTTGTGGAGGCTGCCCTAGTGTAATGGTGAGCCACAAGCTCTGGCAGACACACTTTCAGAAAGAACTCCTGTGCTTTAGCTAAACACATGCTCCAAAAACCTGCATCAGGTAAAATTCTAACTACGACACAGTCCACACTACAAAGTCACAGAACTTTGACTCAATCACAAAGATTTGTGTTTGCACTTGGCTGTAGTATGGATGTGTCTTCTTCAAGCTAATTTTACCATCAGTTACCTGGAGGTAGAAATTCATGTCATCCGCACAGGCTTGTAGGATGTGGGTGTTGCAGTGCTTAAACGTGCACTTGACTTCCAGACAGCCTTTTCCACAACAAGTGCAGTGGATGAGCCCATCAGGTGAGGCCCCGACTTCTGGAAAGGATGGATTTAATATGAACCCACATTGCTCCACCTTCAGGTTTTCATGCTGCGGTGCCATAACAGTGATATAGGCCTGCCTTGCCTCTTCCTCGTGTTCTATCCCCCATCTGGTAGCAGCAGTGGTGGCTGATTTATTTGGGTAGCAGACCTTCCTCACAGTGGAGATGGCAGGTTTGGAAACACTGGTGGACACAATCGCATGGATGTTGGATGCGGTTATCCTACCTGCTCTCAGGGCGTACCAGGCCGGCGATAGGTATTGCCGTTTTGTTTCGGCTTCCACCAGAGCTGCCTGTGCCTCATTTACCGCAATCATGTCTGCGAGGCCCTCACAGTGCTGTTGGAGGAGAGACAACTCACATCCATACTTGCCTGTATCATGAAGCTGCAGCAAGGACTTTGGCAGTATGCGAGGGGGGACAGGGTCTGTATAATGTTGATAATAGTCCTCCATCCCCGTCAGACAAACAGCCTTGCTGTGTGTGTGCAAAACGCTTAAAAGAGGTGACAGGTCAGAAAGTGTGGGGTTGTGTTCACATGAACTCATATTACCGGCACGGGTACGAATACCTGGCCTGCCTTTTTCTCCACTGATGCGCCGGTCCAGTTCTTTCCGTTGAGCAGCACCAGAGGTGAAATCAATTTTGTGGGCCACCTCCGCTCGAACCTTGTCCACATTAGAGGGCATCATCCAGTACGCTGGCACATCTGTAACCGTCTTGGTCCCCTGTATCCTCACTGCTGCCTCGATTTTGAACAGCAAAGCCCCAACATGGGTGCAAGACTCAGCAAGGCCAGCCATGCATGTGCAATGCCCATTATCGACCTTGCCACAGGAGCTGAGGATAACCCATGGCTGAAGTGGAGGTTCATTCAGCCGCTGGGAGTGCATAACCTAAAAAAGATATCCTTCAGATGTTGCACAATAACAGCACACAAGTGTGGCTGCAAGGATGGATGGGGTGATGACACAACTGCTGCCACTCCCTCCTTTAAATTCATTCATTTAGCAGATGCTTTTAACCAAAGCCATTTACAAAATCAGGAATAACATTCAAGCTACAATGCAGAGACCTCAGTGAGCTGTCTTGCACACAGATCAGACTGAAATATTTGAGCACTATTGTGTTTAACAAAAGCTTTTATTATGCACAAATAAATACAGACATTTGCGATAATATTTTACTACGTTGATATTCCACTAGGTTAGTTATTAAAATATCCCTTTAAATTAGATCACCGGCCGCCGTCCACCAATCGGGCGAGGTCGACGTCACAACCGGAACGAACTTCAAATTAGGAAGCGAGGCGTCTAGTTTTGGTGAACGGTGGGTTGTGTCTGAGGTGAATATTCGTCAATATCATACCGGATTACAGAACTACCAGACGAAAACAGTGGATTATTGCACGTATGATAGGTGAGTAATTACTTCCGAAGTGTAACAGACCCGCATAGACAAGCTTCATAGCTCACAGAATCTGACAAGTGTGTGTGTCACCACTGATGCTTGGTTTACTTTAACGTTACCTTGGTGCGAACAATTGTTTTCTCCGCGTTTACTTTGCAGATCTGCAGATCTTGCACCCATCCATTAGTGAATTGCAGGTGAGCCTCCAGTGACTTAAATTTTTTAAATTGATCGGAGGTGTAAGCGCTCACTCCACAGACCAGGTAAGAGAAAATATCAGGGAAACTGAGGCTTGGTAAATTTTCATAATTATTACACCAAACATTGTGTTCATAGGGATCGATTCCGCCTATAATCTCAATTTTTTTTAAGTACCGTTGTTTGGCTTCATTATGAAGTTTGTCCGTATATGGTATAGACAACTTTTTTTTGTCACGGTCCATAACTCTATCTGGAGACCGGCCGGCTACGCTATTATCTTATTACAAACCGGCTTCTGCGTTGCCTCTAAAATGGCCGCCGTTACCCACAATGCATCATTCCATAACATCTACGCCCGAGCTCTATAGCCTACAGTCAATAGCCTACTCATCTGGATTGAAGCAGCAAACATTCAGTGTAAAAGTAAAAAAATTACATAACATTATTTTATATTTGAATCACAGCTTATATAGTGTTTTGACATCGACAACCACAACCAAAAAGTGCATTTTACCTCAAACTTACGACTAGTTAGCTTTCTAAAGAAGGCATAATCGCTTCTCGGGTCAACATTAACACACTGACAAAATTATATTCAGAATTTAAAATATTTTTGTATCACTTTCTAATGTTTGATTGTGTAAAGGTGTTCAAGAGATGGAGATACCAACCTTTCGCGAACTTCAACGTCGAACGAAGTCGTTCTCATGGAGACGCGGTGTGCACGGAGGGGAGGGGCTGTGTGTGTGTGTGCGCGCGCGCATGTGAGAGACACATGAGTGACAGAGAGACGGAGGGAGAGCAGGGAAAGGAAATGCAGCTGAACGAATACGCTGCGTGTTCTAAATAGCGTTAAAAAATTAAAGACCTTGACAAAGACGAAAACTAAGGACATTTACTCTATAATTTTATTTTATTTTAGTTAGTTTTGCCAAACACACATTACAGTTTTAGTTAGTTATCGTTTTTTTGTAATGCCTCGTTTTTATTTTTATTTCAGTTAACGACAATGTTTTTTCCCACCTAGTTTTCGTTTTTTCGTTCGTTTTCGTTAACGATTATAACCTTGAGCACCACCCGTCAAAATAAAAGTCCGGAGCGCCGTCAAAATAAAAGTCCCGCTCTCAACACATCGGCCAATCAGAAAAACTTATCGGCCGATGCCGATATTTCAAAAATGCCAAATATCGGCCGATATATCGGCCTTGGCGATATATCGGTCGACCACTACTCTTGACCCTTAAACTAGTAAAGATAAGATTTTGTATGGCTGTTGTATCTGAGTTATAACTCTCAGATGAACAACAAGAAAAGCTGAGCAGGTGGTGTTGGTTATGTTTTGACATAATCATCATTTGACCTGAATCATTAAACTCATTAAGAGAGTTAGGCTTTCCTTGTTGATTACAGCAGCCTGTTATTCTACAGTATACTATTTTCAACATTATCAATATAATCCTAAAGATTTCTTAAAAGTTGTTCTGATCAAAAGATTTTGAAAAAAGTATTTTATTTGGACACACTGACATCAATAATCAGCCTGTGAATCTCAACAATGGTGACAATAATAAAGCATGTTGCAGTGCATTCTGGGTGCCGCCAATCAAAACTCATTCATGGCTCCCATCATGCATTGCTGCATGAATAAATAATGAGCTTATGTTCAGAGTATGTTCGGTTTGTCACCATTGTTGAGATTCATACGCTAATTCTTGATGTCTGTGTGTGCCTACTTATAATACTTTCGAAGAAGCTTTTTTTTTTTTTTTTTTTTTTTAAATGATTTGTTTATTTGGATTTCATTGAAAAGGCTAAAAATGGCATTATCTACAAGGAAAGTGCTGCTATAATCCATAAGGTAAACTTAACTCAGAAATTATGTTCCAATGAGATTCAGGCCAACTAATGATTATGTTAAAACACAACCAACACCATCAGATCACATTTGCTCTTTGTTCATCTGGCTGTCATAACTGAATTAAATCAGCCAAACTAGATGAAGTTAAAAAAGTAAGGGTCAAGAGTATAACTAAACTAAACACCGATTAATTCAAATTAATTTTCTCCTTCAGTGATTCTGCTTGTTAACATCAGGTGTCTTCAATAATGCTCAATCATCACACAATTAATCACTTAATTATCTCATTAACTTTAACACTGTTTCAGTGTTACTCATAACACTCTGAGTGTGGACTCATATAAACACTGAGCAGAGTTAATTTAACACTGGGGATTTTGCTGTGTATGATGCGCAAAGAGTCTTAGTCGAAAAGGATATCTACATCGTAAGAAGAACTTTATAGTACAAGGGATTTTTATGTTTGACATACTCTACATCAGTGGTTCCCAAAGTGGGGGTCGCGACAGATGATTTCTTTATAAAAAAAAAAAGTGGAAAAAATATATAGGCCCTATATATTTTTGTTGCAATTAATTTAACCCTTTCGCACGTACGATCACACCGGGTAGATTTTCTGTTTGGCGAGTAAATCTCAAAAGGCTATCCGCCACACGGAGAAATATGAAATTTTCAGCGCGCACGCGCTCTTCTGCTCTAAGAACGAGCAGAGAGAGAGAGAGAGAGCGAGAGCCCCGGCCGTCAAGCTTCCCCGTACTTTTTGACAAGCGTCCTTGACAGGACGGCCAGAGATTCTTTGCAGCTCAAGTCGGCGGCGGTGTGTACGTACAGTTAACGCTCTATCTGTTGACGGCGCTGAGGAAAAAGCTCCCGCCACTGGAAGAAGCGGTCGCCGCCCATTTGTGTCCTGCTGGCAGTTGGAGAGCAAAGGCTTCGCACCCATCTAAGCCGTGCAGAACATCTTCAGCACTCGCGGATCGTGCATACTCCGCCGCTGGCCAGGCTGCTTCTGCTTTACACACTATGGCCGTTCTTTTCTCGAGAAAAGGAGTTTTCCCATAGCGTTTGCAACGCAATACTCGTTCCCTTATCTCTCAGGGAACCGAGGTTACGCAAGTAACCGAGTACGTTCTGCCTTCCCTTCCACATGAGTCAGGTAACAAAACTGACAAAAAAAAATAATTATTTCACCCCAATGATAGTAATATTTCAGATATTTCTCACATTTTGATCAATATATATAGGCTATATAGATTATTTTTATTATACATTTTAAATTTTGCTCTGGACATTTTTTTTATGTTTGTATTAAACATAATAGGCCTACCTTATTATCTCAATTAAAAGTACTGAAATGAATGTATATGTGAAAAAAAAAAAAGGCTGTTTATTATTTTGGCCGGTAAAAAATATGTTTGGCTGGTAGATTTTTTCATCTACCAGTCCCCGTGGCAGGTGAGCCAAAAAGTTAATTTCGGAACCTGGGGTGGTGGAGGGGCGGGGTCGCGGGGCAGCAGCTTATTTATAATGGGGGTCGCGGGCTAAAAAGTTTGGGAATCCCTGCTCTACATAACTGTGACAATAACAGACAATGCTGAACCAATTTCATCCACACACTTGTAACAATGTTTAATTTTTTGTTTGATTAGGGAGCAGAGAATCTTTTACTTTTTCCATTGAAAGAAAAGCAAAACAACTGAAAGAAAAATGTGAATGAGTGACTTAATTCAGTCACTAAGGCAGTATAACTGAGGGGACTGGATTTTGAAACTACACTCTGGAAAACGATAGTGGGGCTTAAATAAGCCCCAGAGGAGGGAATGTTGAAGATTTTATTATTTAGATTAATAAGTAATTTAGCTATACATTTGTACACTATTATTTCCTTTCTGTGTGTGTGTCTTTGGTTTGACTTTGGAAGCCTGAGAGCAGGAATGTGACACAGCAGAGAATGCTTTTTCAGTAAAGTCACCTGGTACAAAGTCTCACCAAAAATAATCTATAGGAGGTGACCATTTGTGGACAAGGAAGTAGGTATATATGTTAAGCTGGACACTTCTTTCTACTTTCTAGAGCACCTTTTCTGCAGAGGAGGCGTTCGGCTTCGTTTGTGAAATAAAGTCTAATATTTCTGGCATCAAAGATCTCTGAAGTCATTTCCCTGAAAAGAAAGAATGAAACCACAACACAAGTAAGTGTTTTATTATATTATATAACATATTTTACTGTATACTGATGCATTTTGTGTTTTGAGATGGTCATGCTAACTTCTGTTGTGTGTTTGCTTGTCCACAAGCGTTTGTTTGTTTGGTGTTATGAGCACTCTTGAGCTGTTATGAGGTGTAAATGTATGTTTGTGTCCCTGTGTGTCTTTATCCACGGGTTTATATGTTTATAGTGTGACGTCGTGCACTTTCCCAGAGAAAACAGACAGGAGACGAGGATCCGGTTTATAAGCACCAAACGGCTGAGGTTTATTTCCTGAATGTGTACAACATAAACACGGGTATCAGGAGGTGTCCTAACTGTCCCCAAAAACAGAGATGTCCCCTTCCATTAACTTTTCTCCGCAACCTCACAGTCCCCCATAAAAACCGCCCTTACATCCCTAAGCCCCTCCCTCTTAACCATTTCCCTCCCGGACACCTCCCCCCAACAGTAAGTGAATCCAGTAAGCATATTTATAACAGAGAATAAACAGTGTTAGCGCCACAATATGTTTGTGTGTGTGTGTGTGTGTGTGTGTGTGGGTGAGTGTGTCAATCATCTACAGAAGATCTTTTTGAGAATTAACAGAGATTTAGATGTTGATGTTTTATTAAAAATAAATGGTCATCATTATGGTTATCAATGGTTTTTGACTGAGATTGATGGATTTTTTTTTTTTTTTTTAGTGCGCTTCTCTTTTGTTAAGTCTATTATTTTTGTGGTGTTACATGTATAGGCACTTTATAATTTGATTTTATTGTATAGTTTTTGTGTCTGTCTGTAGTGGTTATTGATAATGGGCCCAAAATGCAAATGTGAATTAATCATGTGTTTGGAAGCTATCTTTTTTTTCATAAACTTTGCAACGTTGCAAAATATTTCTTTTTCAAATTGCCTGAAAAACCACCTCAGTTTTTTTGCGAGATTGATGTGTTTCCATTGGGCGTATTTTCAATTTTCAATTTCAATTTGCGCAATTTGAAGGGTAATGGAAAGGCGGCTAGTGTTACTTTTAACACCCTGCTGGTGGTTCCCATATAAACACAGAGTGGTGTTACATTTAACACCAGAAATTTTACTGTGTAGTTCATGTCAGGTGTTTCTTGTTAGTAGATGTGACAGGTGATGTCCTGAAAAACAAAAGACACATTAACACACCCATCTGAAATACGCACCTGAGCAGGTTCAGACTGTAAGGTGAGTAAGGTGTTTGACTTTAATGAAGTATCTGTGTGAAGAACAGGTAACACAGCTTCAGTAGATGAACAACTGATCTTTGTTTGTTTCCACTGTGAACTTTCACTCTTTTACACATCACTGTTGCAATGGACAAGTTCAGTATGGCGTACCACAAGGCTCAGTACTAGGACCACTGCTGTTCACTCTGTACATGCTACCATTAGGAGATATCATTAGGAAGCATGGCATTAGCTTTCACTGTTATGCCGATGATACTCAGCTCTATATTTCTTCAAAACCTAACGAAACTTACCAATTCACTAAATTAACGGAATGCATAGCTGATATAAAAAATTGGATGACTAGTAATTTCCTACTTAACTCTGTAAAAACAGAGATTCTAATTATTGTACAAAAAACTCCCACACGTAATAATCTAGAATACTGTCTAACACTTGATGGCTGCTCTGTTAAGTCTTCGTCGTCGGTTAGGAACCTGGGTGTGCTCTTTGATCCCAATCTTTGATTTGAAAGTCACGTGTCTAGTATCTTTAAAACCACATTTTTCCATCTTAAAAATACATCTAAATTACGCCATATGCTCTCATTGACAAATGCAGAACAATTAGTTCATTAACCAAAATGTTGCATTTTATTTCTATTAATAATTTACATTTGCATTAAAATATGTATTCTTACTGACAGATGGGCTTAAATGGCACAAATGTAAATGTATTAGCTCACTTCAGACTTTATCTGTGTCTCATTTCGAAGGCTGAGTCCTCCCGACGTTTCATTTGTCACGTCATTGAAGCGGCTTCATTTCAGTAAACTGACCATTACAAAGTCATTAAGAAATTACAACAATCTATGCTTTATTAGGAATAACTGTCACTTTTATAATGTTACTGTTCTGAAATAAGAAATCCTTTATGCGGCCGACAAATGTGACCTCTGGAGGAAGAAGCCTTTGAAATGAGACACAGATATAATGTGTGCGATTAAAGAAGTCATTCAGATTCACCTGAGTAGAATTATGATACACCATATGTCAAAATGATTGATGACCATGAAATTGATTAACTCTCTGGGTTGACCTTGACCTTTGACCTTTGACCTTGAATCCTCCGGGATTGGAAATGACGTATGAACATTGACTAATTGGTTGATATGTATGCCCTTGTGAGTATAAGGTATCTATTGATTAAGATTTGAACTTTGTCCCAGTTATAAAGTCATGAAGGGTTATTTTTGTGAGCTCTGACATCCGGTTGTGTCACATTGCATTCCATCACATAGTGGGGGTTTCCCGAGCACAGTGGAAGTGATACAAAGAGGTTTTCTAATAATGACGTATATTTCACACTAACTAAAGTTAAAAAAGTTGAATAAAATAAATAATCTTACATTTTCAGAGAGTTGTAGAAGCTCCTATATATAAGGAGTACATGTCCATACAACATGTGAATGGGGTTTACAAAACTGCAATAAGTTAAATTAAAAAGATCTCTCTCACACCAGCATTTCACAGTCATGAGACATTGTTAATGTTTTGTTAGTGCTAAATTTATTTCAAAGTATAATCTTAAAAGTTTAAATTATATCTTTTAAAAATAAAAGATGTTTTAAATTAAATTCAATGAATTATTTAAAGTCTTAATAAAAACAAATATTCTACATCGATGGTCTGTGGAAAAACTTGACTTGAACTTAAAGTATATTTTTTTATTTATCAGGGTTATGTAAAATAATTCAAAATTTGAAGTCCATCCATCCATCTTCTACCGCTTATCCGGGGCCGGGTCGCGGGGGCAGCAGTCTAAGCAGGGATGCCCAGACTTCCCTCTCCCTCGACACTTCCTCCAGCTCTTCCGGGGGGACACCGAGGCGTTCCCAGGCCAGCCGGGAGACATAGTCTCTCCAGCGTGTCCTAGGTCTTCCCCGGGGTCTCCTCCCGGTGGGACATGCCCGGAACACCTTCCCAGGAAGGCGACCAGGAGACATCCGGAAAAGATGCCCGAGCCACCTCAACTGACCCCTCTCGATGTGGAGGAGCAGCGGCTCTACTCTGAGCTCCTCCCGAGTGACCGAGCTTCTCACCCTATCTCTAAAGGACCGCCCAGCCACCCTGCGGAGAAAGCTAATTTCGGCCGCTTGTATCCGGGATCTTGTCCTTTCGGTCATGACCCAAAGCTCATGACCATAGGTGAGAGTAGGAACGTAGATTGACCGGTAAATCGAGAGCTTCGCCTTGCGGCTCAGCTCCTTCTTCACCACGACAGACCGGTACATCGACCGCATTACTGCAGAAGCTGCACCGATCCGTCTGTCAATCTCCCGTTCCGTTCTTCCCTCACTCGTGAACAAGACCCCGAGATACTTGAACTCCTCCACTTGAGGCAGGAACTCTCCACCAACCTGAAGCGGGCAAAAAACAGATGTATGAATCTCTGCCCGAAGGATCCCATGCATATTCTCTTTGTACATCCCAATTAACGTAAAATTGAGCGCACATGCACGAGCACAACGCCCCACCCAGTCTCCTCCCTTAATTAAATCAATTTAAATATGGTAATGAGCCCACTTTACAGAAAGTGAATTGGAGGTGCTACTATCGGAGGTAGAAACGAGAAAAAATTATTTTATTTGGAACTTTGTCCTCCGGAATTAATAACAAAAGGAAAAAATATGAGCGGGAGAGTTTGGCTGATGCCGTCAATGCGGTATTATTATTATTATTATTTATATTATTTTATATATATTATATTATTATATATTAAATATATTATTATACATTATATTATATATAATATTATATATATTATATTATATTATATATTTTATATATATATATATATTAATATTTTATATTTTATATTTTTATTAATATTATATTATATTTGATATTATTTTATTTTATATTATATTTTATTTTATTTATAGACTAAGGGTTGTATCAATTTGCATATGCTATTATATGTTCTTACTTAATTGCATAATTGATAGAATATTCCCATAAGGCTCGTGTGACAATATATGTAAATTATTTTATAAATTGCAAATTAATAGCAATGCTTCCCACAGGTGGTGGTGCGATAGACTTGTAGAATAATTCGTTGTGTAATGTTTGCAACTTCACTTCATTGCCTGTAAGAGTCGCCAACGGACAAAACCAATGAGAAATGTACGTATGCCAGACATGAAATTGGCGTGGAGGAACGCACATTCTCGCGTTAATTTCACTTTTAGTACATCCGACCGTGAGCGTGAAAGCAAAGTTTTAGTGCGTACGCGAGATTGATACATAAGGCCCCAGATGAGCCTCTGTGCATCATGTCACAGCGTATGTAATGTTAGTCTGCTAACGCCTTTCCAGAGCCAAAGTTTTGTTTGTACTAAATTCATTTCAAAGCATAATCGTAAAAGTTTAAATATGATCTTTTAAAATGAAAAGACGGTTTAAATTAAATCTTGAAAGTTTTAATACATACGTATCTTCTATTTATCTTTTAGAAGATTACTGTAATGATTTTGTTTAACGGTGACCTAGAGTATAATTTGTATTAAACAACGTCTGTTCAAAAACTTGTTGAAAATTTTAAAGAAAAAACTGTACTTAGTCATCTTAAATCTCATTTATATAAAAAGATTCAATCAGCATTTCTGTCATGTTGGGTTTCAATTTTTATGGGGTGGGGTTTTCATGGCCATAATGATTAATGTACTGTAACTGCATTTTCTATCCCGTACACCTAAACACGACCATCACAGAAAACTGCATTTTTACATTTTCAAAAAAAATTATAATAATAATAATTTAATATAATTTCTAAGCTGTTTTGCACACACACACACACACACACACACACACACACAAACACACACACACACACACACACACAGTTGATTCTATTAAATGAACTAATCTCTATTTTTAAATTAAATTATTATAAATAAAATAAATAATCAATGAATAATAACAAATGTTACAAAATTTTATTTAAACAGTTTTTTTGTTATAAAAATAAGCTGGTTAAAACTAAATAAAATACAGATAAATATAAAAACACCTTACATTTTCAGAGCACTTAAGAAATAGTTCTTTATGCAATTATTAAATAAATAAATAAATAAACAATCCAAAAAGCAAATAGTTTAAGTTGTCATAAACAAAACAGCCCCAGATCCTTCAGGGATCCACAGTGTGAAATGAAGCTTCAGACCCGTACAGAGACGAGAGGAGTTACAGACCAGATGAGCCTCGGGGGATAATGTCACAGTAAAGCTAGTCTGTGCTCCAGAGCATACTACATCCAGAGTTTATACTAAATTCATTTAAAAGTTGAAATTAGATATTTTAAAATTAAAAGACTGTTTAAATCAATCAACCCTTTTCTGGGAATATACTATCGGTTATCTACTCAAAATACATGTAGAAGTTTAAAATGTTAGCATTTGTTGATGCGACAGGCTGTCTGTCCGGTGGCCGCATGAATAGACTTTGGGGAGAGCTGATGATACTATAGCAGGAAGCATGACCTTTGACCTCCTTGATTTTGGAGGCTTTTTTTGTTAAAGACCCTACAAGTTAGTCCTTAATGCCTGGTTCAGATTACACGATTTTTTTGTCTGTTACGATAGTCACTGTGTCAGATTACACGATTTTGACTCCTAAAAATCTTGTCATGTCGTGGACAAGAAACATGTCAGACTACACGTTGTTTTCCGACCAGTCATCGCGAGCCGTCTCACACACTCATTCACTCGCACATATAGCCTACACACGCTCACTTACATAACCTACACGCACTCACACACACACTCACTTTCTCTCTCTCTCTCACACACACACACTCACTCGCACATACACGCATCTCTCTCTCTCACACACACACACACACGCTCTCTCACTCACACACTCACTCTTGCGCACACACACAGTCACACACACTCACTCACTCGCGAACACCTATTTTTACAGTCTATGGCGAACACACACTCTCACTCACTCTCCCTCACTCACTCGTGCGCCGTCGTCGTGGAGGACCGTTAAAAAATTAAACATGCTAGTCTTTATGTCATGATGTCGTGAAGCATCGCAGACGCGACGTAGGTTGTCGCCCACTATGACACACTATACGAGATGAAACGATCGAATCTTGTGTCCCGACGCCCGTTGTCGTTTGCGAATCCCCACGACACCCTACGTCAAACGGATCGTGCCAAAATCGGGCTAAAATCGTGTAATCTGAACCAGGCATAAAGGTACACTGTGTAGGAATTTCTCTCATCTAGCGGTGAAATTGTATTTTGCATTTAAACGAATAGTGCTCTCTAGCGCCTCACTTTTTCAAATACGTGTTGCAACTACGGTAGCCGTTATGTGCCAAGAAGCTATGACAACATGCCTTCCAATAGAGTTTAACTATACGTGTTCTACTGTTATGCTGCCTATATGATTTACACAACCAAGCAATGGAAAAAAAAAAAAGCTTGTAATTTAGACCGTAATTTGACTTACCTGTCGAGAAAAAATCAGGCAACTTGCAAAGTCTTTCAAAGAATTCACTGGTCACGTTTCCTTTTAAATAAATTTTTTGCTTTATGGCTATGAGGGATTCCTTCTCCTGTGGCTCGGTATAAGTATGATCCAGCATTATATTGTACCGTGCAGTGCAGCCTTTCAAATATGCCGGGGCAGTGACAGCGCCTCTCACTGATCTCCTCGTCCACTTCAGCTGGTTTCAGTCAGCCGGGTCTGAACAAACACACCTTGATGAAACGTGTTGAGGTAGGCTAGTGCTTTTTGTACCTCTCTGCTATTATAGTTTTTCAAGATGGCGGAACGACATGGAAGCCTCCTTGGACTTACCCGTCCCATGTAAATAAAGATAAGAAATTCTTCGCTTACGAGGATGAGTCTGATCATTGGCAGAGGTCATTTTACACCAATGAGGACATATTTTATGAATAAAGACAATGATTTTAGTTAATAATACATTTAAAAAACTACTGTACCTTTAATTTCAGATGTTTAAATTACAAAATACCATTTTTCAACCGAGTGAATCTACACATGAGAGGCCTTCAGAAGTCATAACCTTAAGGGGTCAGCGGCTTAGGTCAATTACCCAATACATCTGACACAATGTTTTTAAGAAAAAGCAGTGTTTTAAAATACAACTAAACCATGATAACAGATGATTTTTTTTGACAGACCTACAGAAATGCATGTTGATTAGTAAGTGTCAGGCATAGTGCAAACATGCAAAGTTTGCAATTGTACACACACAGTTATCAACAATCAGCGTATGAATCTCAACAATGGTTTTACACTCTGATTTCAGAGTTTAAGACTAAACAATTAGTCTTAAACTCTGGTTTAGACTAAGTCTAGGACTATTTAAAACCATGACAGGTAAATCAGATTTCTGTTAATCTGAAGACAAGGCTTTATCTCTCTCCAGGAAATCGCCCCATAATGTCTTTTCATCAGTAAATCTGGATAAGACTCATTGAGCTCATCCTGAAACTGTACATTGAGCTCTTTCTGCCAGTAGGAGGCAGTGTCACATTGAGCTTGTGGATTGAGAGAGTAGAGATGGATTGAACCAAACTCTGTAAATGAAGTTGTGTTGGACAGAATAGAACAATGATTGTATCTTAAACTGGAGAGATTGGTTGAACTTTACCTATTAAAAAGCCTCAAAATAGCACAATTTTTTCCATTGTTGGATGGTTTTCATTGAGATTTTAAATATTATTTAATCAAGAAAGAGACATGGTTTTCCTTTCACGCAATGTTATTAATTTTCAATTTCATGTGTTTTCCCAGAGCATTTGTGCCACCATGTCAGGTAAGATATTTGCTGCAAAGAAATTAATCCTCTGGATGGAAAAACTGTGTAAACTTATTTATTTTTGACAGCTTAATGTGCTGATCAGTGTCTGATATAGCCTAGTTTTATTTATTTGGCATATTATTCTCGTGTAAACACAAATCTCAACTACAGCTTCTTTTAGCAGTAATACTAGAAACATGGCAGTGCCACATCAGGGCAAGAAAGGCCCGTTATTTACCTCAGTTCATGTTTGGAGAGCTGAACTGATTCTGACACAGAAATGCAATAATACACGAAACGGAAACGTTAGGAAATCAAGTTATGGTGCCGTGAACAAATCAAGTGCAAAAATAAATTACTTACATCGTGGACATCAATTTAACAATTTAACTTTAACCATAGATAAAACATAAACATGATTCACGTTCGTAGCTGCACCACAGGAATTCAAGCTTGTTTTTGATATAGAAAAAGACGGAGAGAGTTTGCTGTAGACACGATATCTACTGACTAGCGTTTCTTCCTGAAACCTGTAGGAGTCGCTGTGACGCTCTTCAGTCCGCCGGTAAACCACTGAAGAAGAGGAAGCCTGGCGCTCAGACTGAGGTGTGTTGGTTTTAACTGTTTGTGTGATTTTCTGTCTGTAGTGTTTTAAAGCTTTAAATTAACTACTTATTCACATCATTAAAAAACGAATTAGCCATGATTTTTACCACAGTAACCATAGTTTAGCCTGGGTATTTGTAATAATAAATAATAGTATAATTGTAGTTGTAAACACACATTTACCATTGCTTACTACAGTAGCCGTGTTTTAACTGTGATATTTGTAATAAAACCAAAGTTAACACGTTTAATTTTCTAATTTTGATTTTAAATCAATTTTCAATGCTGGACACTAAATGTATCACATTATCATGTTAAATTTCTGAAATCTGTGTTTAAATCCAGCAGCTAAATTTAAGTTTTAGATATTGGTAATGTGTTGTAATGATATATTTACAATAGTGAATTTAAACATAAACACACCTAAACATGTTTATTTTATATCTGTAATTAATATCTACCTGTGTATTAATATTCTCAGAAATTGCAATAATTGTCTTATTCTGTGTAGTTCTGTTCTCCTTCATTATCATTACTCATTTTGAGTTTAAATCAGTGTAAGTTCATTATAATTCAATTCACATTTACTTGTATAGCGCTTTTCACAATCACAATACACATCGTTTCAAAGCAGCTTTACAGAAAATGCACGAGTCCACATTACAACTCAGATTGATATAAATGTGGATAAATGCATCTTGTAATAATGATGATGTTTGTCTTCAGATGTTGACCATGAGACCGCAGATGGATGTGATCTGCTGTAAATCAGTAGGAACGGATCTGCCCATGCTGGATATTGAGGATTTCATCACTGAAATCTGTCAGCTGAAGAAAGAGGTGGCGTCACTGGAGGCAAAGCTGAGAGAAAGAGGAGACAACCCCAACAGAGAGGTTTGAGCAAAATATGCAAACAAATCACCAGTATAACCACTAGAGATAACTCCTGAGTAATGAGGCTAATATCAGCAGGTTGTTGTTTATTTGTGTTGATCTATGATGTGTTTGTCAGGATCTGGAGAAGGTTTCAGTGTGTGTGAGTGATGGGACAGAAGCTCAGGATTCAGTCTGGAGATCCAGAGACACACAGGACTCAGAGCTCAGCCTCACTTTACTGTGTTATACTGACGCTCAGGATCATGGATCCGCTGATCAAACCTCTGACTGTAACGCTGGAGAACAGCAGATGAAGATGTGCTCCGTCAAACTGGAGGACTGCAGGAACCTGATAGAGAGACGAGGAGAAGAAACCACAGCAGAGGAACAACAACAGAGCCAGGAGGAGGATGAAGATGAAGATGATGTTCAGAATGAGGATGATGAAGGAAATGATGTTGAGGATGAAGAAAATGAGGATGAGAATAATGATGACAGTGATAATTTTATTCCTTCAGGTATGTATCTTCCATTTATGATCTTTTGTTATGGCAAATCATAGTCAGAATGTGTGTAAAAATTTAGTTAAAGCTGCAGTCCGTAGTTTTTCCTCTTTGTCGCCATCTCTGTTCGAAATCTGCAATTGCAGTTATTTGCGGAATTATCAACTTTACGTGGGTTGTACATCGGCATGAAACAGCGCGGATGAATCCAATGTTTTGAGGAGAGTGTGCGGCTGTCAATCACCGCGCCGGTGTGGATACGGGCATTCAGAATCACAGAATATACTTTTTGGAAGTATGACCAATATTAGAATTTTTAACGGAAAATGACGTCTGAACAAGTAAGTAACATCCACTTTTGTTCTGATCAACTAAGGGGAAAAAAAGCATTGCAGTAAATCGCGCTGATTAAATCTAACGATCGCTTATCATATCATGTCAAACCGTGCAAATCATAGAAGAGCAGTTATTTTGTACAAACAAATAACAATCATAGTGCTATGAAATAAACGGTGTATGAACGGAATCCCTGTTATGCGTAAACGTGTTATAATATAACATAATATAAACATCTTACGACACTTTACCAATCTGATTCAGATCCAATACTTGACAACGGAGGAGGCGGGTTTGATTTTCTTGGAGTGGAGGTGAAGTGCTCCCTCTCATAGCTAGCACAAAATAATTCATATTTACCATAATAGCAAAACGAGAAAGGCACAACAAAGGAAACTTCGTAACTGTGTAAATTAAGCGAAGTGTGCTACGGTTACATAATTGAACTATTGAACTATTGAACCTGTCTAGCAAAAAAAAAAGGCGTCTCTGATCCCCTTTAAAACACGGAGTTCACGCCATCTTTCAAAAGCCCTGCCGATGTTTATCCTTGTTTTCGCATGGGCCGGTTGCAGTCTCTTTTTTTCTCTAGCCACTCCGAAGTCTTTTGGGTTTTACAACTGGTGAATCTCTAGTGGTGATTGTCGTTTGAAACATTCTGGATCCGCTATAAGTTTAATTATTTCAAGTGCTGTGAGAAAAGGCTATAAATCTACACCTCGAACATCCTCACACGCAATATAGCCTACTAGCCGAGACTCCTTCTTTATGTGGACAGATGTGACGTAATGACGCAAAGACATGCTCGAATTTCCCGCGGAAATCCACCAGTACCACTGGAATTAAAATCATTATTAAAAGCTAACCGATTTGAATCGAGCTAAGGCAAGCAGAGAGTTTTGAACACTGGCTGGTTGTTTTTATTTTGGATAATTTTTAACACAAAAAAGTTACGGACTGCAGCTTTAAGTTCCTAAATCAGCAGGTGCAGACATTAGTTACTGTGAACCGATGTGTTGAAAACACTGTATCATGAGCTGCATCACAATTTCACATTTATCTTGATTAATTTTTAAGCTCTCGAAGTTATAGAACAATATTATGACAGATATTATAGAATTTCATGATGGTAAGTGCATGATTCATTAAATCTACTTGTTCATTTAAAGTTAGACATTTTAATACCTTTTTCTTTTCAGATGTGAATGGCGGTTCATCTACTGATGAAGAAACAACCTCTACATTAAAAGATCAGCTGAAGGTCAAGAGTTTTTCCTGCGTCACCTGTGGGAAAACATTGAGCTCACAGGGACATTTAGTGAGACATGAGCGAAAACACACAGAACAGAAAAGCTTCTCCTGCAAGAGATGCAACATCAGCTTTCCCACCTTAGAAGAGAAGAGACTTCATTCAAAAGAGCACAGCGTGAAGGAGTTTCACTGTGAACAGTGCGGGAAGGATTTTTTCACCACTCCATCTAGTATGACAGTTCATATGAAGACACACACTGGCGAAAAGACTTTACACTGCAGCGAGTGTGACAAGTATTTCAGCACCAAAGGGAATCTTGATGCTCATAAGCGAATCCACACGGGTGAAAGGCCATACAAGTGCCCTCACTGCGATAGAAGATTCATGTATGGATCCCATTTGAAGACGCATGTGCGCATTCACACCAACGAGAGGCCTTACCAGTGCAGCGAATGTGGGAAAACCTTCACAAACTCAAGTTATCTAAAGTCACACCATAAAATACATTCTCAGGAGAAACCATATCAGTGTGAATACTGCGATAGAAGATTCCGTCAAAAACCTAATTTGATTTGCCATGAGAGGACTCACACCAGAGAGAAACCATACCTGTGCTCCTACTGCGGGAAGAGCTTCTTTAGTCCGGCTAATTTTGGACTTCATCTGAGAGTTCACACTGGAGAAAGACCGTATCACTGTAGCGTTTGTGGGAAGAGTTTCGCTAAACAGAGTACCTTAAAAAATCACCAGCGGATTCATACAGGAGAAAGATCGTTCAAGTGTTCTCAGTGTGACAAGACGTTTGCTCGATCGGACGTCCTGAAGACTCATGAGCGAGTTCATACAGGAGAGAAGCCTTACCGCTGCTCCATCTGCGACGAGAGATTCGCTTATTTAGGTAGTTTTCAGACCCACCAGAAGAAACACACTAAAGAACAAACTGCTCCTGAATCATCATAATGTCTTTTCATCAGTAAATCTGGATAAAGGACTCATTGAGCTCATCCCAGGCACGGATTGGCTAATCGGGAGCACCGGGAGAATTCCCGGTGGGCCGGTCTGTTTTATTGGCCAGGAGGGCCGGTGTTGTCATGGCACTGGGTTGAATGCTTTCCTTATAGGCTCCAGTCATAGCGCAGCCCCACTACTTTTTTTATTATTATTTTATCGCAGCCCCACAAAAAAAATAAAGTCACTTTGTTAGAGATGTGCAAACAAAAAATAAGAGATACAAAACATGGATAATAGGCGCAAAGGCGGCGCTGAAAAGGCCAGAATAATAAAATATCTCTAGAAACTCAAGCAGCCAAATAGCCTACGAGTCAGGGCCGTACTGACCATTGAGGTCTCCGAGGTCCGGACCTCGGTAATTTTTCCTGAGTGTATAATGAACGTTGTGAAATAATTGCCTAATATTAACTGCTGCAATGATTCGCATATCGAGACGATAACCGACCTCATCATCTGAGCTGCTTCAGCACTCAAACACCGCTCGTCGGCAATGGCAAAATGTTTGAGATGACCGATCAAAGCAAGCGGGATTTATGCGAATCCCAACGCGACGCTTCACGAGATAAGGTGCAAGTGGCTAAACTAAACAGCTGTTTTACGATAGAAATTTTAAACGACCGACATAAATAATCACTTTGCAAAGAATGTATCAATCTAAGCATCTTCAGGAAGGGGAGATTTACAGGTAAAGATAAAGAGACTGAGAGAAGAAGAACGAGAGAAGGAGATGGAGATGAGAGAGGAGAGCAGGTAGAGCAATAGCCTATTGCATACTGTGCCCATAATGAGAATAACTTTATTACAATGGATTCCTATTTAACACAGTCAGATGTTCTTTGCCAATGACAGTGGAAAAATAGTATGCCCCCGAACCCCCTAGATCACTTTTGGGACCTCTGTATTTATAAAACCCTGTGTACTGATATTGCACTGAATAGAAAATTATATTTTTGAAAAATACAATGAATTACAAGGCTGTACAGAACAGTGCACTATTGCAGACTTAGGCTCAATCCCAATTCACCCCTTGCCCCTACCCCTCCGTTTTGCGCGTTCCCGTGAAGGGGTAGGGTTGTCTCAATTCTTTTTTGGTTGGAGGGGTAGGGGGAAGGGCCAGATAGCCCTTGAAAGATTGGGCCTTATATACTGAGGGTTTAATTACAATATTTGAATAGTCAGTCGGGAACTAAAGTGGGCCGGTCTAAGGCATGAAACTCCAGGGCTGAAAATGAGTCCCACTCCGGCCCTGGCTCATCCTGAAACTGTACATTCAGCCAGTAGGAGGCAGTGTCACATTGCGCTTTCATGTGGTTTGAGAGAGTTAGAGATGGATTGAACCAAACTATGCAAATGAAGTTGTTCGACAGAATAGAACAATGATTGTATATTGAACTTGACCTATTAAAATGCCTCAAGATAGTATCTATGAGTTTCTGGTTTTCATAACGCTGATAAACATGTTTTAATTGTTAAAAGTGGCTCAATGATGATTGTATTTGTTCCATTGTTGGATGATTTTCATTTAATTTTAATTAAAAAATGAAGTTTTATTTCATCATGAAAGAGCCATGGTGTTCTTTTCACACAATGTTACTAATTTTCAATTTCATGTGTTTTCCCAGAGCGTTTATGCCACCACATTACACGCGTCACTTGTAGACAGATACAGACCTGTCTCTCTCCTACCATTCATAGCGAAAACACTTGAACGAGTTGCTTTCAACCAAGTATCATCTTCCTGTCTCAGAACAACCAGCTGGATGTCAACCAATCTGGCTTCAAGAAAGGGCATTCAGCCGAGACTGCTTTACTGTCTGTCACTGAAGCCCTACGGACCGCAAAAGCTGTTTCCAGATCTTCACTTCTCATTCTCCTGGATCTGTCTGCTGCCTTCGACACTGTGAATCATCAGATCCCTCTGTCCACCCTCTCATCTCTGGGCATCACAGGAATTCCCTCCACTGGTTTGAGTCCTATCTCACAGGTAGGTCCTTCAGGGTCGCATGGAGAGGCGAGGTATCCAGAGCACATCAACTGACCACAGGGGTTCCTCAGGGTTCAGTGCTTGGACCCCTCCTCTTCTCCATCTACACCACATCACTGGGACACATCATTCAGGCACATGGTTTCTCCTACCACTGCTATGCTGATGACACACAGCTCTTCCTCTCATTTCAACCAGATGATCCCACAGTAGCTCCACGGATCTCAAGCTGTCTGGCGGACATCTCGACATGGATGAAGGAACATCACCTGCAGCTCAACCTGTCAAAGACTGAGCTTCTCGTCCTCCCTGCCAATCCGTCTCTACAGGACGACTTCACTATCCAGCTAGAATCAGCATCAATCACCCCATCAAGGTCGGTCAGAAATCTTGGAGTAATATTGGAGTAATATTTGATGACCAGCAGACCTTCACAGACCACATTACAAAGACAGTTTGATCATGCAGGTTTGCACTGCACAACATCAGGAAGATCAGGCCTTTCCTAACTTAGCATGCAACACAACTTCTCGTCCAGGCCCTGGTCATCTCTAGGCTTGACTACTGTAATGCTCTTCTGGCTGGACTTCCATCATGTGCAACTAAACCTCTATTTAGAACGCTGCAGCTCGTCTTGTCTTCAACGAGCCCAAGAGGGCCCACGTCACTCCTCTGTTCATCTCTCTGCACTGGCTACCACTCGCATCAAGTTCAAGGCTTTGACATTTGCTTATAGATCTACCACAGGCTCAGCTCCCTCCTAATTTCACTCACTCCTACGAGTCTACATCCCTACCAGAAGCCTACGATCGGTCAATGAGTGACGACTCGCGGTACCATCACAGAGAGGCACTGAATCACTCTCCAGAACATTCTCATTCACTGTTCCTTGATGGTGTAATGCTCTCCCCACCCTCATCCGGAACGCAGAATCCCTGACAACATTCAAAAGACAGCTGAAACTCATCTCTTCCGTGAGCACTTAACCTCTTGATAAGCAAATGTAACTTTCCTTTTTCTTTAATACTCCCTTGACTGGCTTATGCTACTATAAGCAATGCCTGAACTTTGTATTTTGAGCACTTCTTGCATTGTTTTTGCCTCTTCATGATTACCTGTTTGCTTCAGTCCTCATTTGTAAGTCGCTTTGGACAAAAGTGTCTGCTAAGTGACTAAGGGCCCTATCTTGCACCCGACGCACAGTGGACTTTTCCCTAGACAGACGCACGTCGATAAATTCGGGAATGAACTTGCGCTCCCAGGGGCGGTTCAGCGAAAAGAGGAGGCGTGTTCTGTAGGGTTGTGCCGGCCATCGTGATGCCACACCCCCTGTCAGACCAGCCAAGTCTCACGGCAGTTCGTGAAAGGTCACGTAATTTAATCTATTGTTTCGAGTACACCAGTGGTTGAGAACCTATGGCTCGTGAGCCACACCTGGCTCTTAGGGAAAAATCATGTGGCTCGCAAGGTCTCTCACCCTTTACCAACAAACGATAAAAAAATTAAGACGTGTGTGTTCAGTGCTGTTCGCGAGTGTCACGAGTCACCACAGCAATCAACTAACCACTTGCGTTTCTGTGGTTACCTACAGCTCCTGCACTGGGAATCAAGCAGCTGTTTAAGGTAATGGCGAAAATCATTTTAGAACAGCAGCGAAAATGTAAAAGTAGGTTATATAAACTTTAATATATCCTTTTATTGAAACGGGTGCTTTGCTATGCAAAGAGACATTTCGAAACATTTCACCCGCTGGCCACTGGTACTTTCACTTTTGCCGCAGAGACACTTTTTGTCCTATAAATGTGTAGTATTGTTGATTTCAGTTGACAATTCTGTTTAAAGTTATTAAATAGCAAAACATGAATGAATGGTCAAAGAGAACTGAATTCTACTGACAGGATGCTGTGCGCGCGCTCCCAGCGCAACACGGACAAGCATAGTAGCCTCTGTCTTCGCTTGCGCCTAAACGGCCAAATAAGAACAGAAATATTTCAAAATGCCAAGTTGAGTATTCCTGTAAACACAGTAGATGTAAGTAGCTACTATGTGCATTCTCTCTCTCTTTGTCTCTCTCTCTCTCTATTTTCATAATGGTCAGCACGATTCAACCCCCCCCACCCCCCGACGATATCATCGTCCATCACAATGTTTAACTGTAAACATCGTCAACTGCCAATTTAGGGGACATCGCCCAACCCTAGTGTTCCGGCGCAAACGTTCCCTGGTGCTATTTTGCAGTTCCAGAAAACAATTCCGCCAGACCAGGAAAAACCTAGTCTAAAGTCAGTGGCGCATTCAGATGCTATTTTAAGGGTGCATGCTTGGCCATAATGTAGCGTGTGCACAACGCGCATACACTTTGCTTCTCTCATCTATACACAGATGCAACAGTTGACATTTTTGCAAACCATACATAATTACAAGGAAAAATATTCCACAGAGGGAAATCATTGTGGTGTCCATGAAGATGTGAAAAAATAGGCTTAAATCTAGTTAACACATTTACCCAAATTATTATACGCCTGTTTAACCGAAGCTAATTTGGATGGGTTTCTCCATCCCCAATGTCACTTCTCTGTGTTTTACGGCCCTGATGAGAACGCTGTGAACTGCTCCTGGCGTGCGCTTGGCAAATCCGCTGTTATAATAGCAATCCGCCATGGAACAAGCGCGTCTGCTCTTAAAGGGAATGTGAGATGACGCTCTGATTGGTTTATTTAACGTTACGCCCAAACCACACCTATGAGTAATGAAGCTACTTCAGACCAACCCATTTTAGATTTGCGTTGGGCGCAAGAGTCATTTATCCCTCCGGTATAATAGCAACAGCGCACAAGATCTGCCCGCAAAGTTACTTGCGTTTCGCGTTTGATATTTGCGTTTCAGATCATTAAAATAGGGCCCAAAATGTAAATGTAAAATATCAAGATGTATACCATAAAGAAATGAATCCTCTGGGTGGAAAAACAGCATGTTTATTGTGGTAGCTACTTCTCTTTAATGTGCAGTTCAGTGTCTGATATAGTTTAAAAGTATATTTATTTGGCATATTGATCTCAAGTGAAAAAACAAATCTCAGCCACAGCTTATTTTTAGCAGGTTGTTGATACTGACTGGTAAACAGCAATACCACACCAGAGCAGAAAATGACCTAAATAAGTGCAAACAAAACCAATGCCTCAACACTGCAGACTCAAAAGCTGAGCTCAGAGAAGACAGAATAGGAGAATATGATCCCAAGTGTAAACGGGGCTATTATGAACTAATTGCAATCAGTTTAATGTTGTTTGGCAGACACACACACACACACATATACAAGGAGCTGCAATAGTCTTGTCTCGCAAACACTGACCGGCTTGTGAAAGAATGATAGAGAGCATTATAGGTTAAAAATGGTGTATTTATTTTGAACAATCCAGATGATTTCAGTGTTTTTTTTTTTTTTTTTAAATCCCATAACAGCCTTTCAATGACAAGTAATAAATATTAGATAAATAAATAAAAAAAAAAAAAAAAAAACCTTCAACTTTTATTTACCAAAATCTATTAGCAGAAAGGACGGGCAAAACCACGAAAGTGGCAGAACTGCAAAAGTTCTTACAAAATTTTCACATTCTTAGTCCGCTTCCATTTTCACCTCCTCAAGTGCATTTTCTTCTTTTTCATCTTTCTTTTCATCATCATCTTGCAAGCTTTCAAGGAATTTCTCAGCTTCTTCAATGGAAGAGCAGTTTTCTCCATTTGAAAGGTTTACCTTTCTATCAGCTTCACAACAACTGAGGCTTGCTTTAAGCTTTCTTTGAGGGAAGGTAAGGACCTCACCCTCTTTGAAGTGAAAGACGAGGCTAAGCTGATCCCACACATAAAACTCGTGTGAATACATGGTTTGTGTCACTGCTGTTTTTCCATGGATTTTCAGTTGATATCTGTGGGTTTCACAAATGGCTTGTGCTCTCCAGATGATCTGATTTCCCTCATAAGAAACCAATGGGCTGGATGTAAGCAGTGGATATTTACTAAACTTCTCATTAAACTGAGGGCTGTGAACGAGAACAACATACTCGATCTCCTGCTTGAAAAGTTTGGTCTTGTATACCCTGAGAACCGGCTCTTCGTCCTCACACATCTGCTTCTTGTAGGCCTCCATCAGTTCAGTCAGAGGAAACGTGAAGCGGAAGTTGCCGTAGCGTGAGGTTTCATTTATAAATGGTGGTGACGTGGTGAATTTACTCAGGAACGGTTGCTGAGCTGCTATTTCTTCTTTGCTTCTGTCTGGGAATGAACTCTCGAGGAAACGCTCCTCAGCGGCTCTTATATCCGCTTCATTGATCTTCAGGCTCCACCATGAAAGCGAATCTTGTTCAAATGAATCCCTCTGACTTCCCATGAATCCCTCTGACTTCCAGATTTTCTGAAGTCTAGTTTTGTTATTGACACGGGTCAATTCTGTGATGTGAAATTCAACAGGAGTTGGATAAGCTGTGATATTTTTGGAGAGATACTTTTGTACTTGTTGTTCTTTTCTTATATCATCTCTTATTTTCAGATTTTGTATGTTGGCATGCTCTCCCTCAAGATATAACTCTAGTGTTTTGCGCTGGTTCCATCTTTTTCTGAAGCCGTTTTCTGTCTGAGAAGATAAAGTTAGTTAACAGTGTGTTATATAGTACAGTAAACATAAATACAACGCAAATGTAAAAAACAAAAACAAAAAAACATTGGACACAAACACAAAGGACATGAAGTGATAGTGGCAGCAAAAATGGTGAGAGTCATCAATAAGTAAGAGTCATGCAAAGGGAATTTGGCACTGTTATACAGTACAGTAAATTATGCTGGTTAATCATTTATAAAAATAATATCCATTTTGTTCCATTTTCTGTTTGTTTTAACTGAAATGTTGTAGTGAATTGTCTAAATATATATAAAGGCTAAACAGTGAGCATTTTGTGTACCTAGTTAAGAATATTAACAGGATAATTGTTTCATCCTATTAAGATTATTTTATTTAGTTGTAAAATGCTGTCGAATGACAAAGCCATATTGAAATGAAACTATTTTGTTGTAAAACTGCAGTTAAATTTACATAAGAAATGTTCATATATTATAAAAATGCTGTGATACTGTAAAATGATGACAGCTGGGTGCATTAACAACATAATATATTCAGCACATTTTGGTTCTCACTATATTATTTTGATGAGTTTAATGTCAAATGAAAGGAATTGCCTACTTACTGCGTTTGCCATTTCGTGAGGTTTATGTTTTCAAGAGAAGTGTGATGTTCTTCTGCTGTGACGACTGAGAGATCCGCTGATGGCCTTTAAAGGCTTTCCCTCTGAAGACTTCCACACCCATGAGGGCTGTTTCTTTAGACACGAAACTTAACTTATCTTACGCAATGACACAGAAAACGTGTCAGTTCAAAACAAATAAATACAAAAATGATAAAGAGTAAATAATGTTAACTGTATTACGAAACAACCTAAAAACAAAATGCATCTAACATACAACATTTTGTACTAACGAAGATAATCAGTTCATCTTAACCCAGCTGATTTTTAGCACGTTAAAGGATGTTTAGGCCTCGGGCAGCATCTCTGTAACCAAACAATGGTTTTCCTGCGCAGACAAAACATCATGCATCATTTCTTTGAACTGTATCTTGTCCGTGAGTCACTCTGAAACTGAATCTTTAATGCTGTTTGAGTAATGGTGATTCATCAGAGCAGTATCTCAAATTAAACCTTTCTGTGTTTTCATTATTGTGCAATTAATGAAACCTATGGAGTTATGATCCTCCTGTTCGACGCTAGGTTTGATGCCGCCTCTCCTGATTCACCGCTCCCGTCCTCGTGTGCCTCACTCTCTCCAGCGGAGACCCCTTCACCAGTTCTGTTCACCCAGGTGGACCAGCGCTATTGGATGGAGATCCAAGGCGGCTCTCCCATCTAAACCCTGCAGAACCACCTCAGCTCTCGCTGGCCGAGCCTACACCTCCGCTGGCCAGGCTGCATCGGCCCTGCACAGCATGGCGGCCCTCCATGGATTTGCAAAACATCATGCATCGTTTCTTTGAACTGTCTATCTTTATGTGTCTGTGAGTCACTCTGAAACTGAATCTTTAATGGTGTTTGTGTGATGGTGATTCATCGGAGCAGTGACTCAAATGAAACCTTTCTGTGTTTTCATTATTGTGCCATTAACACCAGTGAATGAAGCCTATGGAGTTATGATTATGAGTTATGACTCTGAGTAGTTCAGTATTATTTATATTTGACATATTTCTCTTTTTTACAGCTTTTTGTTACTCAGTGATCAGGTTTAGCGGTTCTCAGATTATGAATCTGTTGGACTGCAGATGAGAAATATTTGAATAAATAGACAATGATAATCTCACATTAACAACACTCTCAAAAAGACTAATAATTATAATATTGGAAATACACTTGTTACAGTCTTTTTAACCTGTTAACCTTTGCCAGTGCGCCGGCGCACTGAAGCGTTTTTTTATTATTTTTTATTATATACAGTTCAAAGTTACTATCAGATTTAATGTTATTACCTTGACAAACTATACATCATTAAAAAGATATAAGACGCAAGTTTCAGTATTTGACCACTATTGTATTCTGAGAAACTTGTAGTGACAGTTATGTCTTAATTTGTGTCAGGAGTTATGAAATGAAAAAAATGAGTTGATACCTTTAATATGTATTATGAGCGTCAGCCGCTCCAATTCAGAAAAACATCCTGTGCTGTTGTCATGACAGCGCTTGACAAAACAACGTCCCTCAGGGCTATTGGTGCAGAGAAGTGTGACGCTTTGGAATGCGGAAGAACACAACAGATTTACGGCTATTAAACTTCACTGATCATACGGATTATTGTTCCAAAAAGCCATAGTACACATAAATTAACCATGGTTTTGAATGATATCTGAATGATTTTTTTTTTTAATGTGTATTGCGGTTGTTTTTAGGCAGGGGTGCCCAATCCTGCTCCTGCCGATCGACTGTCCTACACAGTTCATCTCCAACCCTAATCAAACACACCTGCCTTTAATTTTCAAGTGATCCTGAAGACGTTAATTGGTTGCTTCCCCAGCAAACATTTGGACGTTTAATGACCGTTGAAAAGACGTCCGTCCGACACGCCCCGTCATGGTTGAAAAATAGTTCCAAAATTAAAGTTGAACGGATGTCTTCGACGTCATCTGACCGTGAATTCCACGTCTCTTCTGCGCGTCCCTGTACGTCTAAATGCATCGTCTGTGTGTTTAAATGTGTTGCTGCATAATTTAAGTGTATATAAAAGCCTGCATATAAAATAATCACACACCTATTGTGTAATATCGTGAAAGGCAATCAAGTCTTGAGGTTTACACATCTTGACAAAGGTTCTAAAAAGGTCCAAAAATGATCCAGTCAGACCTGAACGTCAATAAAACATTTTAATCACGTGTACATCACAAACAAGAACACATTATTTGTGGACATAAGCAAAAAAGAAGCATGTTCCGATTTAGCACAACATTTTATTGATCTTGAACAGCCAAAATTTCTCTTTATTTTTTTCAATGTTTAACATTTGTTAACCAAACTAAAATACCAATTACAAAATACTGAATTATTATATAAAGGGATAGTTCACCCAAAAATGAAAATTCTGTCATTTACTCACCCTCATGTTCCAAACCTGTATGAGTTTCTTTCTTCTGCTGAACACAAAAGAAGATATTTTGAAGAATGTTTGTAACCAAGCAAATAGAGCAACCATTGACTACCATTATTGGAGAAAAAAATTATTATGGTAGTTAATGGGAAGTGACATCTGCTTGGTTACAAACATTCTTCCAAACATCTTTGTGTTTAGCATAACATAGAAAGGTATACAGGTTTGAAACATGAGGTTGAGTAAATGATGACAATTTTCATTTTTTGGGTGAACTATCCCTTAAACACATTGTTTGGCTCATTTTTTGTATCCACCACCCCCAGCTCTTCCTGGAGTGAGGCCATAGGTGAGGTCAAAACTTCCTGATACTTGCCTATTTTCATTTTGCATTACCTCACCTGCACAAATAGTTAATTTTATGGTAGTGTAAGATATAAATCAAAATGGCCTAATGGTGTCCTAAAACTCCATCAGGTGACCTAATGGAGAAAAAAAAAACCTTGGGAGAACCCAGGCTCAGTCGGGGGCCAGTTCTCCTCTGGCATTTATGAACTAGAGGCCGGATTGTAGTTTGAACTGTAAGATTAACAATATTATATGAATGCCTGGCCGAAAAGATGCGTCTTTAATCTAGTTTTAAACTGGGAGAGCGAGTCCGAGCAACGAACAGTATCAGGAAGACTATTCCAGAGTTTCGGAGCCAAATGTGAAAATGCTCTCCCTCCTTTGGTTGATCTGGATATCCTAGGTATGACCAAAAGCCTCAAATTTATTGATCTTAAAGAGCGCGATGGATTATAGGGCGATAGAAGATCCATTAAATAGACTGGAGCTAAGCCGTTTAGGGCTTTATAAGTCAGTAGCAATACCTTGTAATTAATACGGAACTTTATAGGTAACCAATGCAGTGATGATAAAATCGGTGTTATATGATCATATTTTCTTGATCTAGTAAGAACTCTAGCGGCTGCATTTTGAACTAACTGTAGCTTGTTTATTGAGGATGCAGGACAACCAGCTAATAAAGCATTACAGTAATCTAGTCTCGAGGTCATGAATGCATGAACTAACTTTTCTGCATCAGAAACTGATAGCATATTACGTAGCTTAGCAGTGTTTCTAAGGTGGAAAAAGGCTGTTTTTGTAACATACGAAATATGATTTTCAAAAGACAGGTTACAATCGAGTATAACACCCAGGTCTTTTACTGTAGAGGATAAAGTAACAGGACATCCTACGATGTCAAAGTTGTATTGTGAGAGGTTCTGTGGGCGGTTTTTTGAACTGATAAGTATTACCTCTGTCTTGTCTGGATTTAATAAAAGAAAATTACTCGTCATCCAATCTTTTATATCTTTAACACACTCTGTCAATTTGGATAATTTAGCGTTTTCATCCGGCCGTGATGAAATATATATTTGAGTGTCATCAGCATAACAATGGAAACTAATTCCATGTTTCCTTATAATATTTCCAAGTGGCATCATATATATTGAGAATAATAGAGGGCCTAACACAGATCCCTGTGGCACTCCATAGTTTACTGGAGTTATGATCGATTTTTCTCCATTTAAATAGACAAAATGGTAGCGGTCAGATAAGTATGATCTAAACCAGCTTAATGCTTGTCCTTGAACACCAGTATAATTTTGTAGTCGATCTAAGAGTATTGTGTGATCTATAGTATCGAACGCAGCACTTAGATCAAGTAAAACTAGTATTGAGATACAGCCTTGGTCAGAAGCTAAAAGTAAATCATTTGTGATTTTAACGAGCGCGGTTTCAGTGCTGTGAATGTGGTCTGAATCCTGACTGAAACTTTTCATAGATATCATTTTCTTGCAAGAAAGAGCCCAGTTGAGCGGACACAACTTTTTCTAGTATTTTAGACATAAATGGAAGATTTGAAATGGGTCTATAATTTGCTAGATTATTATGATCTAATTGTGGTTTCTTAATGAGAGGTTTTATAACTGCCAGTTTAAATGTTCTTGGAACATGACCTAAAGATAAAGATGAGTTAATAATATTGAGGAGAGGCTCTTCCACTACAGGTAACACTTCTTTCAGTAGTTTAGTTGGTATAGGATCTAATAAACATGTTGTTGTTTTAGATGAAGTGATAAGTTTATTTAACTCTTTTTGTTCTATAGTTGTAAAGCACTGTAATTGTTCTTGCGGGGGGATAATTGAGGCTGAATTATAAGGCGCGATTGAGGATTGAACGTTTACAATTGTGGTTCTGATGTTTTCTATTTTCTCAGTGAAGAAGTTAATGAAATCATTACTACTAAACTGTAACGGGATATTTTGTTCGGGTGACGTCTGTTTATTTGTTAGTCTAGCCACGGTGTTAAATAAAAACCTAGGATTGTTTTGGTTGTTTTCTATTAGTTTGCGGAGGTGCTCAGCCCTGGCCGCTTTTAGGGCCTTTTTATAACGTGACATACTGTCTTTCCACACGATTCTAAAGACCTCTAAATTAGTTTGTTTCCATTTACGCTCTAAATTACGGGTTTCTCTCTTTAGAACATGTGTAGTATTATTGTACCATGGTGCTTTAATTTTCTCTCTGACCTTTTTTAATTTAATGGGTGCAACAACATCCAATGTTCCAGAGAGAATGGTGCTCATAGTGCTAGTTAGTTCTTCTAGTTCATCTGTTTGTTTGGGTTCAGGCAGCAGCTGAGACAGATTAGATAAGCAATTTGAGAAATTATCTATGGTGGATGGAAGGATTGTTCTGCCTGGTCGATAACGCGGCGCCGCATGACATATTACAGCAGTACGTAATATGCAAGTTACCAAGTAATGGTCAGTGACATCACTTTGTGGAATGATATCTATATCGGTTGGATCGGTTCCATATGATATAATTAAATCGAGTGTATGATTAAGACGATGAGTTGGTCCGGTGACGTTTTGCTTGACCCCAAAGGAATTTAATAAATCTATAAACGCAGCCCCTAACGCATCATTTGAATTATCTACGTGTATGTTAAAATCTCCAACAATTAATGCTTTATCTACATTGACCAATAGATCTGAGAGAAAATCTGCAAACTCTTTTAGGAAATCAGCGTAAGGCCCAGGCGGTCTATATACGGTAGCCAAGGCTAGAGATAATATGGATTTTTTTCTAACATCTAAGAGCGTAACATTTAGTACAAGTACTTCAAACGAAATAAACTTATAACCCGTTTTCTGAGTAACATTGAGAATATCTCTATAGATTGTTGCAACACCGCCGCCACGACCAATCAGACGGGGTTCATGCTTATAGGAGTATCCAGATGGAGTAGATTCATTTAGACCGAAATAATCATTTGGTTTAAGCCAAGTTTCAGTAAGGCAAAGTACATCGAAGCTATTATCCGTGACTATTTCATTTACAATAACTGCCTTAGGTGTGAGTGATCTAATGTTTAGAAGACCTAGCTTTAAAAATTGTTTTTGTTTACTAATAGCAACATTTTCTGTTTTAATAACAATTCGATTTTTCCTAGATCCTGCAGTAGAATTATTATTTGATCTCACTAAACGAGGAATAGACACAGTTTCTATGCAATGTTCTACACTAGTATTTATATCATTTAAATTGGTGCAGGAGAGACTATGATTTGGACTTTTGGTTACTAGTCATTTAATGGTATTTAACATTTTGGAGATGTTATCCGACAGAAGATCCACTCTGAATCTGCTTGGGTGTAAGCCATCGGCACGGAAAAGCCTAGGACACTCCCAAAACAGATTCCAATTATTTACAAAGAGCAGTTTCTGCTCATTGCACCATGACATTAACCATTCATTTAGCGCGAATAGTCTACTAAACTTTTCATGTCCTAGTCGGTACGTGGGAAGCGGTCCTGACACTATGATCGTTGTTTCAGGCGATGTGCTGCGTACCGTATCGATCAGATTCCTGAAGTCTTTCTTCAGAACCTCTGTCTGGTGCAGCCTGATGTCATTCACTCCCGCGTGCAGGACCACAGTTCCGACGCGCTCGTCATCGTTCAGAATCTCGGGAACGCGAGCAGCAATTTCAGAAACACGAGCACCAGGAAAGCAGTGACTGTGCACCTTACTTTTACCTAATGTAGCGTGTACGTGCCGAACGATGGAATCGCCGATGATCACAGCATCGCGTTCGGTTTCGCGAAGAGGGGAGAAGCGGTTTTGTGTGGATATCTCGAAAACCGGGAGGGGCGGAGAGAGTCTTCTTGGTCTAGACCTGACTCGCGTCTTCCGCTGCGGAACCATCCAGGCTTCGTGGTGGCGTGTTGGAGCCGGAGTGAACGAGACCATGGCTGATCGCGACCTCGGCGCTCGGGACCGATGCTGAGTAACGCACGGAGTAGACGAGGTTGGAGTCAGCGGGTTAGTAACGTTAATCACTGATTTGTGTGCATCGGCGCGTGATGTTTCAAGAGATAACCGCCGGTCTATCAGCTCGGCCTGTCTCACTAAAAGGTCGTGGATCTGTTTCTCAACAGCTTCCAGCTCAGACTGCAACGCGTGCAGCTCAAATGTATCTTTAACTGCACCAAGAGGTAGACTACTTACATCTGATATATTCGCCATGTTTGTTTGTAAGTGAGTGTGGAGAAGACGCGTTCAGCCGTGATCCACGGACGTAACCTATAAGAGTATCCAGCGTTGGATCACTAATAGGCTTGAGACGCATCTGCTCAACAGTCCGCGTTGTAACTATGAGGTTTGAGCAGTAGTGCTTCTCAGTGAGGAAAAGTAGAAAATGTTCGTTGTAAGTGAGTTTAAAGGGAAAAATCAAGAATTATAAATCAATCGATAGAGCTCCAAAGACAACAACGCGTTCAAACGCGACGCATGCGCATTCGAATTCCGGAGAATTCGAATTGTGCTTTTGCATATTTCATAAGGATTTCATAGAGGGTCATGATGGACTATAAATGCATGTGTAAAGGACGTCACCTACTGGACGTCCACTTAAAATGACTAAAATGCAGTGGCTTTGCAATCACTTAACCGTGTGCTCAGGGACAACACATGTTGTGTAGATTTCACAGTTTTTCTCAATTGCTAAAACACAATTTCTGAAACCTTGCTCCATTTTCTGAAAACATTAAACACAAAACCTCATCTTCAAGCACTATTTACAAAACCTCTGACTCCTCTCACAAAATGAAACTTTCACCTCAAAACAGTTTTACCTGTGTTCAAAATCAAACTTAGCCTGACTACGTCAGACTTCGTACTTCCGCTCAATTTCAGTTCGCTTCTGTAGTCATTCTGAGATAGCGACATATCTCTCAGTTTTCCTCCGGCCTGAAAACAGCCGGCCAGTCAACGAACAGAGGGCGGGCTGAGAGCCGTGACGTAGACGCTGATTGTACCGTGGATGCATAGATTTACTTCACATAATCTGCAAAAGTCGTTCACAGCCATGTTCACTCCGGTATTTCGCTCGATGGTTTTGTTTTCGCATCATACTTGTGTTTACAGTGGAAGTTCAATGCGGCTGAGCCTGTGCATAACACACGCCATAACCAAACGTTATGTGATTGGCTTACGGGTAACCAATGATTTTAAACTTCAGACAAGCGTACTGGTACTGTTCACAATGTTAGGGCCATACAGTTTGTTCATTGTACAGTATACAGCCTACAATGCACTGAACTACAGTATACAATACTAACAGGGACAAAAATCAAAGGAGTAAAGACGTGAAAGCACACTGATCATCTGATCTCATTTCACTTTAGCTTTCTTTGCTGCTGCAAATGTGTTTGACAAACACACTGTCACAGCAGCCAAAAAAGACAAAAGATATAATAAGAGTTAAGAGCCCAACTAATGGAAACACTAATCACTGTTATGGTGACTTCAAATGAAACACATTAGAGTTAAACCTCTGTTAATTCTCAAATACTTTTGTAGACGTCTGCCAGAAATAAAGTCAGTCTGGTTAGTAATAGTGAAGCTGGTAATGCTGTTTGTGGAGTTGTTTAATCCTCCTCTGCTGAGATCTTCACAGATTTAATGTCTTCTTTTCTCTTCAGTTGATTTCATCTGAGGCTGTGGCTGAAGTCAGTTGTAGTTCTTGTGTTTCTGCTCGTCTCTTTTTCTGTTCTCTTCTTTCCTTCAGTGATTCTGCTTGTTAACAGGCTTATTAAGGCTGAGATGACTCCATATTTAATATACACAGATTTTGTGGCTCAGATAAGGTCCAGTTCTGGTTTATTTCTTTGCTCTTGGCTGACATGTGGCATTGCTATGGCCTGCTTGTGGGCCAGATCTGGCAAACAGGAGCGGTCCGCCCAAGGGCCGTCATTCCACACTGCATGTGGACCAAATCCGCATTCCACAAGTGCCAGATGTGGGCCGGATCTGGGCCGAAACAATGCTGCTATCTGGGTTTCTCTTTCTTGCCCTCCTCCCCCTCTTCCTCTTTCTTGCCCTCCTCCCCCTCTTCCTCTTTCTTGCCCTCCTCCCCCTCTTCCTCTTTCTTGCCCTCCTCCCCCTCTTCCTCTTTCTTGCCCTCTTCCTCCTCTTCCTATTTCTTGATTGCTGCCTCTTGTGTTTACCAGTATGGATGACATGTGCATTAGAGTGCAGAATGTGTTTTGAGAATGACAATGTGTTTTGAGTTTTGCTGAAAAGTGTAAGTGAGATCTGCAAATTGTGTTTTACCATGTGAAATGGTTTAAGGTATTGACAACAGACTGCACAATTAGCTAAATGAGTTCAGGCAACTGAGAACTTTGTTCAGCCAATAGGTTTTAATGTTTAAGCAATTGAGAAAAACTGTAGAGTTAAACAAAACATCTTAAAACATCTAAGCTAAACAAACTATATGTAACAAAAACAATACACACAAATGATTACACACTTTTATATTCACGTTGCTTTTCAGGGCTCCACACACAAGAGATACAGTGGATATAAAAAGTCTACACACTCCTGTTAAAACAGTGATGTAAAACATGAAACAAAGATAACTCAGTCAGAGCATTTGCACATTTAATGTAAAAATTTAATTTAGATGATAAAAATAAAGAGCTTATACAAAACATCAACGGGTTCTCATTGTTGAAAGGTGGATGGAATCGTGAATCATTTGAGTGTTTTTGCAAAATAAAAAATAGAGTGGGAAAATATTGCCATGTCAAGATGTGCCAAACTGATAAGACTCCCAAACGGAGTCCTGTAATAAAACCAAAAGGTTCTTCAACCAAGTTTAAGTTCAGGGGTGTGAACACTTTATTTATTTATTTATTTTTTTAGCTTTATTTTTTCCCCTGAAATGTTACTGGTTTTTAGTGCCATTGCATAGGTTGTAATTGTTACATTAAACGTTCAAAAGTTCTGATGTGATTTATCTTTTGTTTCAATTTTTACATCAGAAAAACTGCTGTTTTAAAGGGGATGTGAAGACTTTATATTTTCACTGTGCATAAAAAGCTGAAAAAAACTGGTTTTGCTCTGTCCCAAACACTACGGCCTCATGTTAGGCTGAAAGAAAGAAACAATGAAGAGAAAAATTAAGTGAATGAATATATAAGTAATACTGTTTTTTTTTGTTTTGTTATATGCTTAGTCTATAGACATTTGATATTCAGTGAATAGTGTGAAAAGCTCAGTTAAAACACTTACTGTTGCATTCTCATACACAGGTTCACTTAACTCATCACCAGAAGCTTCACGTCTGCTATAATGATTTCTGGACTGACTCATCTTTTCCATTAAAAAAAAAAAAAAAAAAGAATAGAGAAAAAAAATGCATGAATAATGTCTTCCAAAACCCACTAGATAAAAGTCACGACTACATTCAGGACTTCACTCTGAGTGCAGTTCATTTACCTGATTAGTAAACTACTGATAACCAAATTCATTTTTCTCACCTGAGATTTGAGTGTGTCGTTTCTCTTTTTCATCCGCTTGCTTACCCTTGAAAACCAATTCATGTGATGTGATCAGATTTTTATTTGAAAACCTTTCAGTTTAGTTTGTCTAAGCTATGGGATAATATTTAGTGTACATTTTAAAAAATATATGTTAGTACTAGTAACTGCAGTCAAATATTGCAAACATCTTACCCAATTAGCACCATCGTAATGATCACTGCAGCTCCACAAACCACTCCAATGGATATGTATAATATCACCAAACATCCTATAGCTGAGACAAAAAGTATGACATCCGAAAAGATTAAAGCTTAATGCAAAAACATAAGTGCTGCATGGGGTGTATAAAATCTCGGTGCTCTTTGGTTGTGGGATAATATATCTCTGAAGACAAGAATTCCAAGGCACTCGAATGTTAGTGAAAAAAGTTAAAAAGCCTTTATTTCATTCCTGGCTTATTTTAAAAAATTGGTGAGAAGTACACCTACGCGTTGCGGCTACATGCCTTCATCAGGGTGTGTACAACAAACAACGTCTCAGTTCATTTAACAACAGCTAATTACTCAAATTAGAAACACCTGGTCACTCTGTGTAAAGCAACTCGAAGGGAGAAAAAAAAAAAAAAAGAGGAATTCAAAGAGCATATCTCACACAAAAGTCATAAAGCTTAAAAGTATCATCATAAATATAATGCATGAGAAAAAAAAAGAAAAAAAAAGGAAGAGAATTCAAAAAACATCTCACACAAAAGTAATAGATCATGAAAATATCATCATACATATAAAGCATGAGAGAAAAACAAAAAACAAACAAAGAAAAAAATAATAATAATAAAAAAATAAAAAAATAAAACATCAAAAACATTAACACGGCACACAATTCAAAAAACACAAATCAATATTATACCTACTCAATGAATTGTTTTTGATGTTGTTTTATTTTTTTATTTTTTTATTATTTTTTTATTTTTCTTTGTTTGTTTTTCTCTCATGCTTTATATGTATGATGATATTTTCATGATCTATTACTTTTGTGTGAGATGTTTTTTGAATTATCTTCCTTTTTTTTCTTTTTTTTTCTCATGCATTATATTTATGATGATACTTTTAAGCTTTATGACTTTTGTGTGAGATATGCTCTTTGAATTCCTCTTTTTTTTTCTTTTTTTTTCTCCCTTCGAGTTGCTTTACACAGAGTGACCAGGTGTTTCTAATTTGAGTAATTAGCTGTTGTTAAATGAACTGAGACGTTGTTTGTTGTACACACCCTGATGAAGGCATGTGTAGGTGTACTTCTCACCAATTTTTTAAAATAAGCCAGGAATGATAAAGGCTTTTTAACTTTTTTCACTAACATTCGAGTGCCTTGGAATTCTTGTCTTCATCTGAAAAGATTAATTTACTTCAATTTAGAATGAGTAATTTAAAGTGATAGTTCAGACAAACCCCCCCCCCCCCCCCGCAAAAAAAAATCTGTCATCATTCACCCTGAAGTTGTTCCAAACCTGTATGAATTTCTTTGTTATGCTGAACACAGAAGAAGATAGAGTGAAGACGGTGGGTAACAACCAGACGACGGTAGCCACTGACTTCCATAGTATGTAAAAAAAAAAGTAATGTTTGGTTACCCACCTTCTTCACTCTGTCGTCTTCTGTATTCAGCATAACAAAGAAATTCATAGAGGTTTGATGTCACTGATAGGCGACGCACAGACACTGTCCTGGTTAAAACTGCTTATTTCTCTGGATTTAAACATTCTTAGAAACATTTGGGATAATTTAAGTACACAAATCAACAAAATTTGTAATATAACACTGTTCAAGTTGTTTTTGGATATTTTAACCACAAATTTTACATACTGTGCCTTTCAATTAAACAAATCAGAATGAGACTGAGGATTTAGACTCCAACATCAGTCAGACGTTGGATTTTGGTTGAAAATTAAAGTCTGGTTGACGTCTAAACCCAACGTTTGTTTGACGTCAAGCTCCAGTGTCAGACAGACGTCGAATTTTGGTTGGAAGAAACACACACACACAAAAAAGAAAAATGTGAAATGCATGGCAGACTTATTACTAAGCAGATTGATTTCATTTCTGTCATTCTGCCGTTCTTTTTGAAAATGAACAGAGGTTTAGATGTAAATTTTTTGTTGAAAATGTTTTTCTTGACATAAAAAATACAGTTACTGCAGTCCAAGAAAAATGTATGTTAAAAAGTCAATCCGATCACCATAATGGTGACTTCAAACCAAACTATTATTTTCAATAAAACAAATCAACAAAAAAATCTCTATTAATTGTCAACAAGAACTTCTGTAGACGTCTGACAGAAATAAAGTCAGTCTGGTTATAAGTGAAGTTGGTAATGCCGTTTGTGGAGTTGTTTAATCCTCCTCTGCTGAGATCTTCACAAATTTAATGTGCATTTCACCCTTTTTGCAGTGCAGAGTTTATTCCAACCAAATTGTCAAACAAACGTTGGGTTTAGACGTCAGCTTGAATTTAATTTTTAACCTAAATATGACATCTGATGTTGGATTAGTTGGAGTCCAACATCTTCCTGAAGTCACATTGACGTACTGTGCTTGCTGGGGATGTAATAGTGTAATAGTACACAGCAAAAGTGTGCATGTGTGTGCACACTATTATAGTCTTAAAGGAGAACTCCGGTCAATTTTAACATTGAGCTCATTTTTTTGTAAATTTGGAGTGCTGTCAATACAGAGAACAACGAAAAAAATCGATGTTGCCTACACCGTGTTATCCTCTCTTTTTTTAGTTTTTTTGATTGTCGAGTTCACGCGCATAGGTTTAGTTACCTATGATCACGCACGTGAACTCGACAATCGATTATTGTGGACTTCGACCGAAAACAGGATGTAAATACAGGTATGAGCGCTGGCTGAAATAACTTCATTTTTATTCATATCTTTCACATCTACTGCAGTCAGATTCACCGTGTTCACTCTGAAGGAATCACTCACATTGGCTGTGCACTTGTAATGACACATCAAGGATGTTAAGAGGCTAAAAGCAGGTTTAAAACTTGCCCCATTGAAGTCAACAGGGTGCAAATTTTAAAAAGAGGATAACACGGTGTAGGCAACACCGATTTTTGTCGTTGTTCTCTGTATTGACAGCACTCCAAATGTACAAAAAAATGAGCTCAATGTTAAAATTGACCGGAGTTCTCCTTTAAAGTACCATTGAAGCAGTGTTGAAGTTAATGAGATAATTAAGTGACGACATTAATGATGAACACCTGCTGTTAACAAGCAGAATTACTGAAGTAAAGAGAAACACAAGAACTACAACTGACTTCAGACACAGCCTTATGCCGAGTTCACACTGCATGATTTCAGCCCCAAATTTCACTCGACGACAGGGTTTTCACAAGATCACCGACAAATGCCCGCAATCATACATGCCCGCAAACATTACACAAATTACATAAATCTTATTTGTTTAATTTATGTATGACTGACATATATGAATCACATTCAGTTTTTTTATTTGTGTATATTAAAACTATGTAATCCAAATGGATGGACATTTTCTATGAAATTCAAAATACATAAATCTTAAATTTAGACATTCATGTTTTTTTGAGTGCTGGTGCTGCACCTCAGAGTCGCTGAATCTCCGACCCAAATCTGAGCAGGCTAATAATGGACACTGAGACATTCCTGGGAGGGTCTAAAAAATATTACCAAACTTATTGTGGCAAAGATCACAAACCATTTTTGTGCTACTAATGGCGCTTTTCCACTACACAGTACCAGCTCGCCTCGACTCGACTCGCCTTTGTTTGGTTTTCCACTGTGTAAAAGTTGTACCTGTACCGGCTTCCAGGTACTTTTGTTCGTACCACCTCCGGCGAGGTTCTGGGCGAGCTGAGGCGATACTAAAATGTGAAGTGAAAACACGGCAGACTGCTAATTGGTCAGAGAGAATCGTCACTATTCACTGCTATTCACATCATTGCAGACGCGATTTCCTCCATTGTCCTGTGTGTGGGGGTAGCGGGTGTGTGTCGCATAGAAGATTACATCACGGCAGTTTCCTGCGGCGTCGCTATGACGACCAGGTACTATTGTGGAGGTACTATCTGCAATGGAAAGCGGAGCGAAAAGTGAGCTGAGCCGAGACGAGGCGAGGCGAAGCGAGGCGAGTCGAGTCGAGTCGAGTTGAGCTGGTACTGGTAATGGAAAAGTGCCATTATATTTACTGATATCATCATCAACATACTGGAATGTTCTAGAGCATCTTGTGTTTTATTTTAAACTTACACATGACGTTTAAAGTCACAGCATCAGAGTATTTCTCCCCATGTTCATTGATGGACTTGCACTTGTATTCTCCACTGTCACCAGAGCTGATCTTTGAGATGTTGTAGATTCTTCCAGATCCTACAATCGTTCCTCCTTTAATCCAGCTGATTTCTGCAGGAGGGTTTGAGTCACTGCTGCAAATCAGAGTCACTGAATCTCCCTCCACTATTACACCAGATGGACTCACCCCAACAAAAGTGTATTGTGGAGGATCTAGAAGAAAATGTGTTATTTTTAGTTTAGTTTTTTTTTTTTTTTTGCCATTTAAAACAGTTTGTACTACAGTAGAGATTGTTTAAGGAACCATGTCATCACACTGTTTGAATTCTTAATGACATTTATTTGAAATAAATCTACACAGCAAAATCCCCAGTGTTAAATTAACACTCCTCAGTACATATGTGTCCACACTACAGGGGGTAAAAATTAACACTGAAGCAGTGTTGAAGTTAATGAGATAATTAAGTGATTAATTAAGTGATGATTGGCCATTAGTGGTGACACCTGATGTTAATAAGCAGAATCATTGAAAGAAGGAGAATCAAGAAGAACAGAAAAAAGAAACTACAACTACAACAGGCTTCGAGCCATTACACATTATTGCACTTATTATTACCAGTCTGATGTAATTTCTGTCATACATCTACAAAAGTTCTTGATATTCAACAGAAGTTTAGACGGTAATGTTTTATGGAATTTGTCGTTTCTGACGGTAATGTTTTAAGCAAACATGAGTTACCATTATGGTGATCGGTGTTTGCTTTAGTTGGGCTCTTGACCCTTTTTATTTTTTAACTGTAGTTTTTCTCTGACTGTTCCAACTTTGAGTTTATAAATCACATTTGATACTGCAAGAGAAAACATGACCTGCTCACAATATGTTGTGATGATGACATTGTGACCTGATTCACTGATGTCATTCAGAGTCTAAATCTTTGACTATATGCTTGATGTCTCATTTTAGTATAGGTCATTGTAGGCCTGAGATTCTACAGTTTGAGATCCAACAGCAATATGAACAATTTTGAAAATATTTTATGCAGTAAAAGTTTTGTGTTTGGACACACAGACATCAAGAATCAGCATATGAATCTCAACAATGGTGACAATAAACAAATGCAATGCATGATGTGAGCCATGGATGTGTTTTGATTGGTGGCTCCCATCATGCACTGCAACATGAAGCATTTGTGTGATTGTCACCGTTGTTGAGATTCATATGTAGATTATTGATGTCTGTGTGTGATTTTAAAATCTTTAAATTATTAAAACACTTTTGGAATTAGTTATTGTGATGAAAACTAATAAAGCATTTATATAATCAGCTTGTAATGCTTGATGGCGAGTGAATCAGGCCACTGCACAATTGGAAATTCATCATCAAAACATAACCATCATGATCTGAACTGTGTTTGAGCTACTTGCATGTTAGACCTATTTCATACCTGACATTTTGTTTCTACTTTTATTTGTTTTAATTGAAAAAAATGCTTCTTTGAGCTTGTTTGCGATGGGAATAAGGAGAGGAATGAAATCGGGAAAATGTGGATTCAAACTTGGTCAGTCATGCAAAAAGCAGTTGTTAATAGCCAGGCTGTGTGATTGTGGCAGTGGCTCGTACTTAATGTAAATAGACACTCAACATCTTTATTGATTAAAATATATTATATATAATTAAAATTTGACTGAATTCATACTCACACATGACATTGAGATAACCAGCAGGAGAGATGTGAGTGTGTCCGTCTACAGCACAGCTATATCTGCCTAAATCCTCTCTTCTGACTGGACTGAGGGAGAGTTTGTTACTGTATTTATTCTCAGTTAATATCTTCTGTGAGTTTCTGTACCAGATGAATGTTGCTCTGTCAGTCAGAGCGCAGCTGCTTTTACACGTCAGATTGACTGAATCTCCCTCTGTCACTCTCTTAGGAGTCTCCACCTGAAGATCTGAACACAACACACACTTTATATCTAGTGCTGCTGTCATACACTGATTATTATTCAACATAATGCACAGAAGAAGAGATAAACCTCATCAAAGTCACCTGTGACAGTAAGAGTCACTCCTGGATTACCAATCCATCTTCCTTCTGTTATATCAGTGATGAATCTGAAATAGTACTCGTCTTCATCCTTCAGTGTCACATGACTCAGTCTGACAGTGCAGTTCTGCTGTTTATCTCCCAGATACTGAAGCCTCTGACTGTATTCAGGGTCCTCAGACAGATCTGGAGGCTCGACACCTGTTACAAAGTGTTTGAACCAGAACGCTTTCTCGATCTCATATCCAGTAGGGTATGTATAAGTGCAGCTCACGATCACTGATGAGTCATTTAGTGCACAGATGTGTGAATGACTGTAACTCACACCCCAATCACCACTAGAAACCCCTGAAACGCAGAATTCAGACTGAACAAATTAGCTTTAGCTTGTGCATCAAAGATACTGGAAAAACATCTGTATGCAAATTGCAAAATCCTTTCAGAGTTTCTGAAGTGTTCAAGCCACTCACCGTGAATCATGAGCAGAAAGATCATAGAAAGAGGAGCCATTCTTCTGACTGACATCAGCATAGCAACACCTACAACAAAAGCACAGGCTCATTTTTATTGTACTGAAGTTGTATTAATCTCTCATTGTACTAGGGCTGGGCGATTTAAATCGCGATATTGTTATGCGCATCTTGTCAGTAAAGCCGGTTCCTTGATTAGTAGTAAATCACCATCACCTGCTTTCAGATGGAGCGGCATTTAGGGCTGATGAGATAATTAAGTGATTAATTGAGTGATGATTGAGCATTATTGAAGACACCTGATGTTAACAAGCAGAATCACTGAAGGAGAAAATCACAAATTGTAAGTTACCATTAAGGTGATGGGTGTTTGCTTTAGTTGGGCTCTAGACCATTATATGTTTACTTTAATATTTACTGTTGTTTGTCTGCTGTTATTAATTTATAACAGTTAAACGAACAAAGTAAAATGTTATCTTATAGTGTTGGTTATGTTTTGAAATAATCATGCTGTGATCTGAAAAAGGGAACTTATTGAGATAGTTTGGTTTAACTTGTTAGCAGCAGTTTTGTGATTCTTCAGCCTATGATTATCAGTACTTTACTTATAATTCAAAATGTTTAATAAACATTGTTCTGATCAAAAGACATTCAGATAGATTTATTTAAAACACAGACATCAATAATCAGCCTGTGAATCTCAACAATGGTGATAATAATAAAGCATGTTGCAGTGGCTGCCACCAATCACAACTCATTAATGGCTCCCATCATGCATTGCGGTATGAATAAATTATGATCTGAATTGTCTTTGTAATTTACTTTTCCCTAATTGAATATTCTGCTCGTCACCATTGTTGAGATCCATAGACTGAATCTTGACGTCTGTGTGTGCCTAAAAGAAAGACTTTTTTTTTAAACAACTTTTAAGAAATCCTTTATATTATATCAAAAATTCTGGGCATTTATGCAGATTCACAGTTATGCTGTAACCAACAACATAAATCGAAGTCAGAAAGAAGGATTTTAATGAGTTCAGTGATCAAGTTCAAATGATGATTGTCATAATATAACCAACACCATCAGATCACTTTTTTTCTTTGTTCAACTGGCGATTATAAGCCAGATACAGCAGCCAAACTAAATCTAAAGTTAATAATATATGGGTCAAGAGTCCAACTAAAGCAAACATTGATCGTCATAACGGTGGCTTACAATTTGAGATTTTCTCCTTCAGTGATTCTGCTTGTTAACATCAGGTGTCTTCAATAATGTTCAATCATCACTAAATTAATCACTTAATTATCTCATTAACTTAAACACTCTTGAGTGTGGACTCATACACTCCCAGGAGTGTTAATTTAACACAGGAGTTTTTGCTGCATACAAAGAGCCGTAGTTAACTGACAAGCTGAGCCATATCGCATTAAATATCGCTGGCGATACGTCCGCGATATTGATGTGATTTGGCTCAGCTTGTCAGTTAACTACGGCTCTTTGTAGTAAATGCCGCTCCATCTGAAAGCAGGTGATGGTGATTTACTACCAGAGTTGTATAGTCCAGGGGTCAGAAAGTAAAAGTCCTGCCATATGTTTATTCCACCCATGAACTCAGCAGCTGATTTCACTAATTAGTTCTCTCTCCTGACTGAATTAGCAAATCCAGGTGATTGGAACAAAATTCTGAGCAGGACTTTTACTTTCTGAACCTGGACTTTACACCTCTGGAGAGAACAGAAAAAGAGACGAGCAGAAACACAAGAACTACAACTGACTTCAGACACAGTCTTAGATGAAATCCACTGAAGAGAAAAGAACAGAGGTGTAAAGTAAATCTCTGAAGATCTCAGCAGAGGAGGATTAAACAACTCCACAAACAGCATTACCAGCTTCACTTATTACTAACCAGACTGACTTTATTTCTGTCAGACGTCTACAGAAGCTCTTATTGAGAATTAACAGAGGTTTAACTCTGTTTAATTTGAAGTCACCATAACAGTGATTAGTGTTTCCATTAGTTGGGCTCTTAACTCTTAGTATATCTTTTGTGTTTTTTGGCCGCTGTGACAGTGTGTTTGTCGAACACATTTGCAGCAGCAAAGTAAGCTAAAGTGAAAGGACATCAGGCAATGGTGGTTAACATCTGATGGTTTTACAATCGACGAACTGAATTGTATAGCCGAGTCTGATGGTACAGAGGAGCCAGCTGAGTGGGTTGGGAAGCGTTAGCCAGGCTCCCAGAAACCAAGCCAGGGGAACCACAGACGTACCTGCGGTGGGGCCGGGAGATGAAAGACAGGGACTTAACTCGGTAAGTATAGCAGCCTGAAGTGGGGTCTGAGTGTGCAGTGCAACACTTCCCTGTCTCCACAGGTTGGCTAATCTATTAACATCAAATAATCACTTTTATTCAGTGATGAGGTTGGTTTAATAATCTACTTTATGTTGTTAAAATAGTTGGTAAAAACTGATATAAAAACTGATATAAAAACTGATATAAAAACCACAAACTCACAAAAAAAGCCAAGAGTCAAACTAACCAACTAAGGAAACACTGATTAGTGATGGCAGTCTGACACTGAAGCTTTGATACGAGCTTCAAACCATTAACTACAATTCCATTTGAACCACTGCTCTTAATCTTGAGAGATTTAATGTCCCCTATATCACATTTCAAACTCAAGGCCCGTGGCCCAAGGCCACTATATTACATATATACTATATTTCATATTGCCCGTGAGAGCATACGATTGTCTTTAAATTAGGGATGCACCGAAATTTAGGCTGCCGAACATTTTCGGCTGAAGATAGCATTTTTGTTTTTTGGCCGAAAGAGAAAAAAAAGGCCGCCCCGCCCCTCCGTGTTCGGCGATCTGGTTTCATTCTGGCTCAGCATGTTTTGTGACTTTGCGAGCGGCTCCGCTTCCGAAGATGCACAACTTCAAAGCGTGTTCGGCTGTGTGTGTGTTCACAGCGCATTTCTGCTCAATGTTCCGCTGCAACCTCTGTGTGTGTGTGTTTGTGTTGCACGCTCTGCTCAGTCCTCACGGTCACCGGAAAGGCAAAGTCCAACATAAAATTTCTCTGGACTTGTTTCTGTTTGCAATAGAACTACTGTGCTATAACATGGTGTGTAGGCCTATAGCCGTGCTGGGCAACGCTGGTAAAATGATGCTATCCTCTTGTTCACTGGTCCTCTCCCTGCTATCTGCTCACATGCTCTGATAAAAATAGCTTTGTAGGAATATACTTTATTTTGAATTGATTACCATCAATTGGTCAAAAAATAAATCTGTTAAATCTGATTCTACTGCAAAGAACTGAATTAAGAATAATATATTAATATTAATATATTCATATTTAATATTATTTTAATATAGGTACCAGTATCAGCCTTTTTCACCGAGAAGGATATTCCTGCACAACCGGAGGCTGCAGTTTCAGGACCCCAGTTCTAAGACCCCGGTTCCAGGACCCTAGTTTTTTGTGACAGCGCCACCTACCGAACTAGATCACCAAAAACACCAATTTAAGATGGACAACATGAACACCAATCAGACTGTGAGTACCAATGTTCAATTAAGTTTTATTTTATAACGTTTAAATGAAGCAAAGTTTATATTGCCAAAGTGAGAGCTGCTAACTATGAATTAATAATTAATTCCCACGAATTTAGAATTTGTGTGCTAGTTTTATAATAGTATATTTATATTAACGTTTTTCATAGGCCATCATATATGCCCGGGCTGTCCTCCGGAATGTCTCCTTGCAGGAGGCTGAGCTGGTCTTCCTTTCTGGTCCAGATTATCATTACAGGTCAGTCAGAGCAGAATATGAATTATTTTTGCACAATGCCCAGTGCACCCTTTTGTTGCTGATATTTATATTAACACAACAGTGATTGTTCTCTGATAACTATTTCAGTGAAGTGGAAGAATTTAACAGGAAAATTGACAAACAATTGAGGAAAGAAGGGAGACCATTCAATTGGTGGGTATTGCTCTTATATACCGTAATTCCTCAAGAACCGGTAGTCAAATAAACGCCAGGCCTCTGATAGTGCGGGGGGCAAATAAAGGCCAGTCTTAAAGGCCAGGGAAAAATTTGTGTGGATAATCTCCTAAGTGCCTTTCATATAATGTGCATTCAAGTTCATCGTAATGTACAGGTGCCAATAGATGGCAGTAGCTACATTGAATGTAACACAGGTCTCATTTAGTGCCAGTGACGGACTTTTCAACAACTTCAAAACAAACTTGAGGAGCATGGCACCCAGACGAAAAATTTGAATTAAAATTTAAACTAAGAGTTTTAAAGTATGCGGAGGAAAACTCGGGTGAAAAAGTGAGATATTTCGACATTGACCCCAGGAGAATCCGATACTGGAAGAAACAGAAGGATGAGCTGACAAGATTAGCCGACAAAAGCAGAGCACGGCTAGCTGGAGGTGGGAGGAAAAAGGTTAGCCTGGAGCTAGAAACAAAGCTACCTGACTGGATCTACTCCATGCGGGACAAACACAACCGAGTATCAAGAAAAATGATACAAAATAAAGCGTCAGAGATCTACAATTCCGTGAGTGATGGAGGAGATTTGTTTGTGGCTAGCAGGGGTTGGCTACAAAGTTTTCTACAGCGCAATGGTTTCTCACTTCGACGTCGCACCACCATGGCCCAGAAAGACCCAGATATACTAACTGAGAAACTTGTTTCGTACGTTGACTACGTTAGCAAGGCTGTAAAAGGACATCATTGTAATGGACGAGACTGCAGTTTGGTTCGATATGGTGTCTCCTTCTACTGTTGACACACGAGGAGCAAAGAGTGTGGCTCTAAAAACCACAGGACATGAGAAAAGCCATCTTACCGTTGTCCTCGCTGGCAAGGCCGACGGCACCAAACTGAAGCCTTATATCGTTTTTAAAGGGGCTATTCGTGAAGTGAAGGCAATGCAGCAGCAGATCTCCAGCGCAGTAATCGCCACTTCTGTGAATGGCTGGATGAATGACGCTCTCACGGCTGACTGGCTGAAGTCTGTAGTGGGAAAATTCAACTTCACCCCGCGGCTGCTGGCGTGGGACTTGTTCCGCTGCCACATCAGTGCCGCCACCAAAGAGGAACTAAAATGTGGCTACAATATCACAACAGCGGTGATCCCGCTTGAGGAGGAGGACTGACCACCAAATATTGTTATGGGTAATTACACCGTTTTATTTATCAAGTTCAGCTGCGACAATGTTATTTTTAAGCAATTTTGTTCGGATTTTACTCGCAGCTGAATGTTATTGGATACCAGCAGTTGACTGTGCTGTCAGGACTTTTGTCTTTTGACTTTAATCAAAGTTACGGTATCCAGAGTAGCGTTACTTCAGATTTGTTGTTGTTGTTGTTGTTTTCATACCGGTATGTGTAGCTCTGAGGAAACATTGATTTTTTTGTCATGTTCATGCTGGTTATAGCTACCTTCTGTAACGTTAATCAGATACTGGTGTGCTGCAAACCAGCAATGTGTTTTACATAGCTACCGTATGCTCTTATTGTGATCTACCAGCAATTCTGTAGTACCTGTATTTGAAATAAACACTCTGTACATTTACAGGGTTCAAACTGACACAATGGTGGTGTTTGATTACCGTAATTCTGACCCAAATTGCTTTGTCGCCCTTCTGGCTGTTGTTGTATATGGTGATATTTTTGTAAATGTTTCTTAAAAAATGAATGATCTGTCCACTGGAACGCTATCGCTTTTAATTTAAAACAGTTTATTTAAAACAATTATTTATCAAACAGATGGAATTAGAAATAAAGGCCTGCCTCTAATAAAAGCCTGCTTCAAATAAAAGCCTGTTACCTTCTGCAATTCAGGTAAATAAAAGACCCGGTTTTTATTTGAGGAATTACAGTACTTACAAATTTGGAGTTTGGAATTAGACATCAGTAACATGAATATTCTGTTTGGCTTTCTCTCTCTACAACTCCAACAGTGCATAAGTGTTAAATCAGAGATATATATTTCAGTCGAACATGTTAAACAAATGTTTCTTATTTAACTCTCTCTCTCTCTCTCTCAAATGAATATCAAATGATTGATATACATTTTTCATTTATATTTTGTGTAAATTAATTTGTTTAAATTTAAAATTGTGACTCACTTTGTGTACACACTCGTGTAATTAACCTCTGATGCATTTTGAATAAAAAATTTAATAAATAAAAAATACTCCTGTGATTAAATATCTTGATACAATGTACAAAGTAACTAAACCACTGGGTATTAGAACTGCGGTCCCGAAACTGCAGCCGCCATATCATCCAGTTCGGTAGGTGGCGCTGTCACAAAAAACGAGGGTCCTGAAACTGCAGCCTCCGGTTGTGCAGGAACACATAGATATCCATATAAGGCTAGATGTCTTAAGGCGGAGTCACTTCCGGCATCACCGGCGGCCATCTTGCCACAGGGAAGCTGTGCATTAAGGTGAGTGATCAGCACGCACACAGATCCTCTTATCTCGCTGAAATCTTGATGGATTTACAAACGGTTTGGTTTCTTACAAACGTTATTAACGTGGCTATAATTCTTTCATATGGAAGTCCATTGTTATAATTATTCATATGTATGCAGTGTCATAACTATATCTCTGACGTTTATAACAAACCAAACCGTTTGAAAATCGGTAGAAAATTGAGCAAGTTATGGTTATTTAAACGTACATGCACCATGTTACGAGTGAGCGAGCACCCTGTGGTAAGATGGCCGCCGTGTGCGGACGTCGACCTCCATTGGCCAGCAGTGCGGACGAGACATCTAGCCTTTATTATATGATATCTATGCAGGAACATACTACTGTTTTCACCCTTTATATCACTCTACTTTCTACTTGTCTGTGTTTGCGCGACGTGCATCATTAAGCCAGTAGGTGGCGAGAAGTGAGTGTCTTTGTGAGTGAACAATTATTATTGCATAGATTTCAGTCAAACACCATTGCAATATTTTTGAGTCAAATTAGCTATTTATATTAACATTAAAGATTGGTTTCAGCAACTTGTTTCTTTCCTGAGTTAATCAATGTTTTTGGCACTAATCAGTTCAATTAAGGCCATTCCTGTTTGGAATATGTGATTGTGTATTGTCAACAATAAGCAAAAACATTCTGCATTTAAATTTTGTTGTATGGATCATTCATTGCAACATTTATCCTCTTTCTCATGTTTAAGAATCTGTTATCTGCTTGACAAATAATTTATGCTACTTTGGCCTTCAAACACCTTAGAATGCAGGTCAGAGAAATCCAAATCTCACATTTGAATGCGTGTGTGTGTGGTAATGTGGGCTGGTGTGGCTATAGTGCCAGGGCTGAATTTTTCATTTAACTGGGGATTTTGCTGTATGGAGGCAGGCCCGGTTCTATGGAGGTTCTAGAGGGTGTTAAGCACCCTCCATTGAAAGCAAGACCCAGCAAACACATTTGCGTTGTGGCAACGTCTATGGCACGTTGCATTTCTGCTATGCAACGTCGCTGTCTACGTGCTCGCAACATTGTAACAACGTAGAATTGTAAGATGCGACAGGGCTGTATCAACATTGCTGTGCAACATTCAGCAACTGAGAGACGACGTTCTGGTAATTTTTATTATGCTAGCTATAGATATCCCCCATTTAGCATGTTTTGTGGTTAATTTTTAATTAGTCATATGTTAAAAAATTATATACTTTTAAAATATTGTTTATCCCTATTATTATGTATGGGCCTAACAGTAAATTCATTATAATCAACATCTGCAAGTGTACACTTTGAAGAGTAACTTTATTAAAACTGCATGGTAATCAAATTGCACTTCCAAAAGTCATACATTTTTGAGAAAACAAAACAGGGAGTGGATTAACGTTAACTAGCATGAGCAGACATAAGAAAATTTAGCAAAGAAACGAATGAGATGACAAATGAAAGGAAAAAATAAACAGTTACAAAAAAATTTTTTCTCTGTGCATTTCCAAAAAAAAAAAAGAAAGGAAAAAGCATTAACGTGCAACAAGTACTACGCGCTGAAATCAACTACTCATCATTAAAGTCATTTTGGCTTCATACTTTTGGCATAAAGTTATTAAATATTTGTCACCTGACCAGAAGATGTTCAAATAAATGTCACATTAGACAAGGAAGTTATAGGTTGTGTTTGAATAATTACGTATCTTATTTAGCCGAGGTAAATTAAACGCAATTCTCATGTATGGATTGCTCGATGAAGAATGAGAGACGGACCAATGGTCAGTTGAAATTTAAAAGGCTGATTTTCGCGCTTCAGGGCAGTGACGAGTATGTTGTCCAGTGGTTGTCCAGACACCCTATGCACAACCTTAAGCAATGGCCCTGAACGGTGGTTTAATGTCAACATTGTGACAACGCTGTAACAACCTTCACCACACAACGGATTTATAGCAACCTTTTTGGCCATGTTGTTAAAACGTTGTTAGAAGGTTGGGTACGTTGTGCCAACGTTCTGTGTTTGCTGGGGAGCACCCTGAGTTGATACTGTAATATTATTATACTGGCTAAACCCTCCCCTCGGACAGCAAGCCAAATACGCTTATACTTTACTCTATCTAATTATATGTAAGTGTGAACTCATGAATTTTTATTTAAAGGACGCATTAGTAATATGTGCCTATAGGCGGGTCCACAACACGTGTACACTGCTTATTACACACACACTCTGCTTATTACACACACAGGGACACACAGCAGCACACAAACAAGCCAAATATTACAAATAAAAGCATTACAATTTAAACGATTAATATTGTGTACATAAAGATATGGTGAATCCGGCTTGTACCGTAGATGGTCAGAGCTTTAACCAAGCGCACGAGCAGATCCGTTTGCTCTCTGGAGAAGCGGTTAGTCTTTCCGCTTGCAAATTCCGTCATGTAAATAGCGAATCTGTCATGGCGTGAGTGCAATGGGAGCGGGAATGGGAGACGAGACTCTGGTTGGTTTATTTCACATTACGCACAAAACACACCCATTGCTCATTAAGAGAACAGAGACAAAACACACCCATTGCTCATTAAGAGAATAGAGACAAAACACACCCATTGCTCATTAAGAGAATAGAGACAAAACACACCCATTGCTCATTAAGAGAATAGAGACAACCCTTTTAGACCATGCTCCGGGAGCGCCGACCATTTTTCCCATCGTTAAACTAGTAAAAGTGTATTCAGACACACCATAAGTGCACTTGCACCCTGAGCTTTAGACCATGCACTTAGATCGTTCCAATAGAGCCCTACCACTGTGGGCCGTATTTCCTTGCTTTGAACTGCAATTATAGTTGGCTTGTGGGTGTCACTATTTACTAATTCCACTTAGGCCAATCTTCTGCTTTTGCTTGTTTGCTAATCCAGTTTTATAATAAACATGGCAATTTACACAATGAAATTGTTGGCTATGTGATGAATTACTTTTGTTGCTCTATTGTAGTTCATTTAGGATAAAAGCATCTGCTAAATGCATAAATGTCCATTTAAATGTAAATATTATAGTTAGTACAGTTAGTTTGTCTGTTTAGATACTAGTGTTTATTGTGGTTTAGTCCGAATCATTGCAACTGTTGGTTAAACTACTTATAGCACACATGCTGTTAACTTCCTCTTTGGCCAGTGAAAATCAAGCACCATCTACAACACTGAGACTGTGTGGAGAATAACCTACTTCAAAAACAACCAAAAAGAAAAGAATAAAGAAACATTAAATTAAATCCTAAATACCACATTTAATTTTAAATGATGGTTTATGCTCAGCGTAGTCTTTCTGGTGAAACCAAGATCGTGTTTTTGGTTAAGCAAAGGTAAAAGCCTGGTAGTGACACCAACATCTAAAATACAACACATCCTGGTCTTTGCAGCAGGTTCTTATACATTACAAAATCATGTTAAATATAAATCGACAACATTTATCTTAAAAATCAGACCAAATGGTACAGATAGTTCCTGTCTTCATACACACACACCAGGACTAGTCACGCTTTAAGTTCTGTAAATATTTCTCGAGTAATGGTGAAATTTTAACTTGGAAGGCAGATTTTTTTTTTTTTATTGAATACAAAACCATCTTGATATTTGACTTTAACCTTATAGTTACTGAGATACAGCCATGTGTCCACTTCCTGAAAACTAGCCCCAGTATCTCCTACACACACACACACACACACACACACAACATATCTGAGAATAATTTAGAATGACTGGTAAACCATGCTCTTACCCGTTTCACCAACAATCATGATCAGATAACAAACTAAAGATGATCAGGATGTGACAGCTATTGGGGTTTTCACACTATGAATGACACGTGATTAACACATTTAAAAAAAGACATGACCCTTCACAGCATTTAGCAGAAGAGTTTAAACAAGGCAAAATGGCTTCACCACAGATGCAAGTTCAACTGAGAGAAACTTTACATCAGTACACAGAGATTCTCATTATGTTTTCAAACTTGATGCATATTTAATCGGTTTCTAAGGAACCAAGTAAATTATTGATTATCCATTTCACACACTTGTTAATTAAAAAGAAGTTGGTAATAAAATTAACAATAATAAAATCAGAAATTAACAGAGTAATAGAACAGAAGTTGTTTCCTCATGTCTAACATTTGTAGAACTAAGTTTATTACTCTGACTGTTCAGCTTCACATTAGCATCTAAAGTGCTAACTGAGATCACGTGACCCTCGTAGAGATGAACAGTGTTGATGTCATGATGTCACAGACCTGTATTTAGAACACAAACCACAGTGGTTGCTTTGTTTTCGAAATAAAAAAGACTTATTCTTAGCAGGTCCTCAACCCAAGCACATGCTATATATATATACACACACACAGTATCTCACAAAAGTGAGTACATCCCTCACATTTCAGAAAACATTTTAGTATATCTTCTCAAGGGACAATACTATAGAAATGAAACTTGGATATATTTTAGAGTAGCCATTGTGCTGCTGGTATAGCAGTATATATTACTGTCCTCTGAAAATAACTCAACATACAGCCATTATTGTCAAAATAGCTGGCCACAAAAGTGAGTACACCCTAAGTGAACATGTCAAATCTGTGTCCAAAGTGTCGATATTTTGTGTGAGCACCATTGATATCTTGCACTGCCTCAATCCTCCTGGCCATGGAGTTCACCAGAGCTGCACAGGTCGTTGCTGGGATCCTCTTCCACTCCTCCATAATGACATCATGGAGCTGCTGGATGTTAGACACATGGCGCTTCTCCACCTTCCACTTGAATACGCCCCACGGTGCTCAATAGGGATCAGGTCTGGAGAAATACTTGGCCACTCCATCACCTTCAGCTTCACCTTCCTCAGCAAGGCAGTTATCATCTTGGTGGTGTGTTGGGGTCGTTATCATGCCGTTCGGCCCAGTTTCTAAAGGAGTGGCATCATGTTCTGCTTCAGAATGTCACAGTACATGTTGGAATCCATGTTTTCCTCACTGAAGCGCAGCTCCCCAGGACCAGCAGCACTCATGCAGCCCCAGACCATGATGCTACCACCACCACGCTCGACTGTAGGCAAGACACAATGTTCTTGGTACTCCTCACCAGGGCATCGCCACACATGCTGGACACCATCTGAGCCAAACAAGTTTATCTTAGTCTCATCAGGCCACATGGTTCCAGTAATTCATGCTCTTGGACAGGTTGCTTTCAGCAAACTATTTGCAGGCCATCTTGTGAGCCAGCTTCAGAAGAGGCTTCCTTCTGGGACGACGGCCATGCAAACCGACTTGTTGCAGTGTGCGGCGTATGGTCTGAGCACTAACAAGCTGACCTTCCGCTTCTGCAGCCTCTAAAGCAATGCTGGCAGCACTCATGCGTCTGTTTTTTAAGCCAGCGTCTGCACCTGACGCACAGCACGAAGACTCGACTTCTTTGATTGCCCCTTGCGAGACCTGTTTCGAGTGGAACACCTCTGTATGACCCTGGCCTGTATTGTAAATCAGTTTCAGGGTGTTACCAGTCTTTTTATAGCCTAAGGCCATCTTTGTGGAGAGCAACAGTTAAAATGATCAAATCCTTAGAGAGTTCTTTGCCATGAGGAGCCATGTTGAACATCCAGTGGTCAGTATGAGAGAATTGTACTCAAAGCACAAATTTTAACTGCTCTAATACAAGATACACACATTTGTATGGTCCTGTCAAGCAGACAAAAACATGAACATGATGAATAGGACATGTGGCTTTGCATGGTTAAACAACGTACAGCTATTATCACTTAGGGCAGTGGTTCCCAAACCTGTAGTGGTGTAACCTATGTGATAATGAGCTGATGAGTTGCATCAGGTGTGTTTGATGAAGGAGACAAAGAAAACGTGCAGTGTTGGGGGTCCTCCAGGACAGGTTTGGGAAACACTGACTTAGGCTGTATGTTCCAGGGTATCCTGTTGTACTGCTTAGGCAGCAGCTTCACCCTGTGGGGAAATTGGGTATCTGTAATACATCAATACACGGATCTTAACCCACAGTTTGTGTAGCGTCCTTATTCACCAACATGCAACATAGTGTCAGATAGACTAGGTGAAAAGTGAGCTTATGTCCCATACACAAAATAAATATATTTGAAATATATTTTCAGGATATATTTTGGAATATATGCAAATATTTGAAATTGGCCCAATAAATATATTTCATACTTCTATTTCATATATTTTTGTTATATTTCAGAATATATTTCAATGTATTTGGAATATATGCCACATATATTTTTGACACTTTTGGGGACCCATACAGAAAAAAATGCATATATACAGAAGAAATATATTCTGAAATATAACAAAAATTTATGAAATATAAGTATGAAATATATTTATTGGGCCAATTTCAAATATTTGCATATATTCCAAAATATATCCTGAAAATATATTTCAAATATATTTCTTTTGTATGGGGTAGCCCATCGCTAACCGATGAAGATATCTGGTGACTTGAGCAGCAATTGGGCAAGTTTTCGAGCAGACTTTGATGATTACTTGCTGGCGACCGGACTATGTGAGAAAGATGTGGATGTGCAAGCGGCGACACTAAGAAGGCTAATGGGCAGTGAGTGCCAACACTTATATAAGCACAACCTGGGTCTCACACAAGACCAGCAGAAAGATGTAAAAGCAATACTGGAAGCACTTGAAGACTACTTCACACCAGTGGCGTGCACAGACCTCCTCATGGGCAGGGGCGGAAGGACCAAAAAGGGCACCATTTTTTTTACATTTATTTGTTAAATAAATCATCTGTATTTAAAGCAGTACCCGTCTGTCTGTTGTGTTTTTAAATATTTTAATGACTTCCTCACAATTAATTGTAATATCTCGCTCGATGGAGAGCAGCGGTAGGTCAGAGTCTACATTACCAATGAAAAGACGTTAATACAATTAGAATGCATAACACATCAAACAAAAATAGGGAAATGATGATAATATTACTAAATATTATTTACTTTACCAAACAAAACAGTGAGAATCAAGAAGGTAATTATGAGGAATTCATGTTAGTTATGTTGATGTTATAAATTGTATTTATGTATTCATGAAAGTGTTAGCTATCATGAAATCAGTAACACTTTACAATAAGGTTTCATTAGATTAATTTGTTAACATGAACTAATAATGAACTGCACTTCTACAGCATTTATTAATCTTAGTTAATATTAATTTCAGCATTTACTAAAACATTATTAAAATCAATGTATTTGTTAACATTAGTTAATGCACTGACTGTGACATAACATGAACAAACAATTAACAGTTGTATTATTAAAAGGCCTACAGTAGCCTAACAAATGTGTTTCTCATGGTAAGTTCATGTTAGATAATATGAATAATAAACAAATAAACCTTATTGTAAAGTGTTACAATGAAATCAAAGATATAAATTCCTTACAATTTAGAGTTGGATATGGACTTAAAATTTCCTTTCACTAGATGTATTTCCCCAAGCTAATAACACTTGATATGGCGATATTGATAACGCAATATATTATTTCATATATTTTTTTATTTAATATATTTAATTTATATTTACACCATATAATGTATTGATCATAAATATATAGAAATATACAGTGGTGGTCAAAATTGATGGCACCCCTGATAAATATGATAAAAAATAAAATCTGCATTGTTTATCCTTTTGATCTTTCATTCAAAAAATTCACAAAAATCTAACCTTTCATTGAAGTAAAAGAATTGAAAGTGGGGGTAAATCACATTATAAAATAAATGTTTTTCTCCAAAACACGCTGGCCATAATTGTTGGCACCCTGTTATTAAATACTTTTTGCAATCTCCTTTTGCCAAGATAACAGATCTGAGTTTTCTTCTATAATGCCTGATGAGTTTGGAGAACACCTGAGTAGAGATCAGAGACCATTCCTCCATACAGAATCTCTCCAGATCCTTCAGATTCACAAGTTCATGTTGGTGCTTCTTCTCTTCAGTTCACTCCACTCATCAGGTCAGGGAACTGGGACGGTCATGGCAGAAGCTTCATTTTGTGCTCAGTTACCCATTTTTGTGTTGATTTTGATGTTTGTTTTGGACCGTTGTCCTGATGGAAGATCCAACCACGGCCCATTATAAGATTTCTAGCAGAGGCAGAGAGGTTTTGATTTTTTATCTGTTTGTATTTGCTAGAATCCATAATACCATGTATCTGAACAAGATGTCCAGGACCTCCAGCAAATAAATAGGCCCACAACATATAAGATCCAGCAGTATTTTTAACCGTAGGCATGGGGGACTCTTCATCCCTGTTTGCACCAAACACATCTGCTGGGTTTGCTGCCAAAAAGCCCTTTTTTTTCCGTTTCATCTGACCACAGAATCCGGTCCCTTTTGAAGATCCAGTTGTGCCTGACCACTGAATATGCTGGAGTTCATTTGTGGAGGAGCGAGGAGGATTTTTCTTGAAAACCTCCCAAACAACATGTGGTGATGTAGGGGTTGTTTGATTTTTTTTATAGGCTTTCTGACCCCAAGACTCAAGTAATCTCTGCAATACTCCATCTGTGATCCTTGAAGAGTCTTTGGCCACTCAAACTTTCCTCCTCACCATCCATTAAGATAATATAGACACACATCCTCTTCCTGGCAGATACGTATCATCTTTTGTTGATTATAACTTCTTAATTATTGCCCTGATGGTCAAAATGGGGATTTTCAATTCTTTAGCTATTGTCTTACAGCCACTTTCTATTTTGTGAAGCTCAACAATCTTTTGCTGCACATCAGAACTATATTCTGTGGTTTAAATCATTGTGATGGACGATTAAGGGAATTTGGCTTTAGTGTTTCCTCATATTTAAACTCCTGTGAAACAAGAAGTCATAGCTGGACAATTTCATGTTCCTAGTCACCCTGGTGTGCTAAAAAAAGGTAAATATTAATGGGAATATACTTCAGAGATATTTTTCTCATAAAAAATTCTAGGGGTGCCAACAATTATGGCCAGCGTGTTTTGGAGAAAAACATTTATTTCATAATGTGATTTACCCCCCAATTTCAATTATTTAACTTCAATGAAAGGTTAGATTTTTGTGAATTTTTAGAAGGAAAGATCAAAAGGATAAACAATGCAGATTTATTTTTACAGACATTTTTTATCATATTTATCAGGGGTGCCATCAATTTTGACCACCACTGTATGTTCCGTAAGGGGAGGCTCTAACCTATTTTAGGTCTGTCTTACTTTCTTACTTAGAAACCTCTCTTTTACTGGAGTAATATTTTATTAGTATTAATTAATTTCTCTAGCCATTGCAGGATGTAAGCTAGTGTTGTATTGCCTGTGAAAAGACAACTCCGAACAAGTTTTCTATCATGTATGCCTATAAAAGACGACCGAGTCAATCAGAGTAAGCATGCTGAGTAGTATGAAGCTGCAGACTCGGAGCCTGCTGCATCTACAGTCCCGCACCCAGAGTCCCGCATTCTCAGACCCCTCGTTTTTCGAGACAGCGCCTCCTATCAAATTGGATCGGATAAACATTTGAAGAACTTAAGCCGAAACGTGAGTATTCTCAATTTTATTCAATGATTTCTTTTTTAATCAAATTACTTTATAGCTCATCGATACACCAACATATGAATAGTTAATATTTGTGAAGATAGTTTGTAACAAAATTTGAGCCGTTAATGTATGTTTTTTCGCCTTTTTCCCCCGAAAATATTTTGATAGCTAACGTTAGCCTTTAACCTTGGACTTTTTGTAGACAAGCCATTGTAAAAATTTGATTAAAATTAGTTGACATTAAAGTAGACCAATTAAATACATTAAGTGTGTTAATATCAAAGAATGTCATCATTAATTATTTAATCAGATTTACCTTTTTACCTTTTTTTAATTATCAGACCTTTTCTCCTAAAACTATAAATTGAATTAATTAATGCCGGTAATTATTTTACTTTATATAATTTATGTAGACTACTTAAATTAGTTATTATAAAACGTAAGTATTAAAATTGATCAATATTAATTTAACTGTGATATGAAGTTGTTGCCAGCCATTTATAATAATAAAACAATAAAAATATTATTTATTATCACACAATATTTTTGACAATGGCATTCATCTTTTATTTTAGTGAAGTTGAGGAATTTGACAGGGTGATTACAAAAAGAATGAGAAAATAAGCAACATTTGCCTATACCAGAAAGTAATTATTTTACCTTATACATTTACATTACATTTTACATTTATTCATTTAGCAGACGCTTTTATCCAAAGCGACTTATAAATGAGTTTTTTTTAATGCAATTGAAGATGAAAAGTAATGTCACTAACACAATTCTTTCTTCCTTTTTTCTTTGCTTTGTCCTGTTTACAGCAAGATGACGGTGATCAAGGTGATTGTTAAATAAAGTACATAATTGTTTATTATTGGTGTTTTGTCTATTATTTGAGTTTTGCTTCACATTCAAAATATCAAAAAACAGGTTTTGTAATGTTAGCATGGTATAATGTTAATTCGACCATTATAGGTTGAACTGAAAGAGAAAATGGAATTTGAAACATTGTACAAAAACAAACTAAAACATTGTAGCAATATAATATCACATAATATTTTTTCAGAAGATAGTTCAATCTGTATTTGTATCCCTTACATCAGTAAGTTTCTTTCAATTGCACCCACGTTAAAAAAATAAATACTGGGTAATTAGTTAGTTTGAAAACACAATGATTTTTTATTTATTTTTTGGCACATGCATTAAGCAGGGAACGCAAATATTTATTTGGATAACTTTAAATAAAAAGAGACCGTAATATTGCATCCTAATGTTTTCAATGGCATTTGGATAAGGGTGTTATACGATCTTCCGAACAGCAGGAGGCGCTGTCTCGAAAAACGAGGGGTCTGAGAATGCGGGACTCTGGGTGCGGGACTGTAGATGCAGGCTCCGAGTCTGCAGCTTCATAATGTTGAGCATGCTTTCTGCAGGTCCTGAGAATGTGATGACGTTTTGCGCCACTAGAGGGAGGACAAAGACTCACTTTAACCAAGTTCCTTGAATCGAAAGCAAAAGAGGAGATAAGGAAGAGACGACATCTCGAGTCTTTAAACTTGTAAACAAAGGTTGTTCAAAGGGAGCATATTTTCTGGTAAGTTTAGAAATTTTCTTCATGAAACCATATAGGTATATAAAAATAAGCTTCTGTTTCTGCTCTCTATGGAAGCCCTGAACCGCAACGTAAAAAAAAAAAAGTAAAAAAAAAAAAAAAAATCGAGATTAAAATCGAAATATTACGAGAATAAAGTCGCAATTTTTTTTTTAGTAAAGACCTGCGCTCGTGAAGTCGAACTGCTTCTAACATGGATCTAAACATAATAGTAGCTTTTTACTTTTATCTGGGCTTTCAACAAAAGGAAATTCTATAGGTGCTAATCTACCAACATGGCATTACCATTTGTCTTAGGACGTTACAAAATATACTGCGCCGGAATAGACTTTACAGGCGAAAACACTTTTCAGACTGGATGGAGGTAGCCAGCTTTATATCTGAGGAAATAATGGGATCCGGCCAAATGATTTGATACAGAATGATGCACTTAAAATGTATCCAGAAAGGATTTACGGTGAAGAGGGAAACAGTGTGGTTACCGTTGAGTGTGCTCGACCCAGATGGCGTTGCGTATAGACGAGCACGAAGACTACGCCGAAGGAGGTATCCTGGTCCAAACTTTATGTGGCACGTTGACTCGTACGATAAGCTTAAACCGTCCAGCCTCTGCATTAATGGATGTGCTGATGGATTCTCACATAATGTGATGTGGTAGAAAGTGTATTTCACCAATAATGACCCGAAAGACATTGCAACATATTTTATTGAGACAGTAAAGAATAAAGATGGTTGTCCTAGAAGAATCCGTGACGATCGTGGGACTGAAAACGATCTATGGAGCAGATGCAGATCTTTCTTCGAAGAAATGCTACTGATGAATTTGCTTTTCACCGGAGTTTCTTATATGGTTCAAGCAATCAATATCAAAGAATCAAAAGCTTTTGGAGCATACTTCGGAAAGAGAATATTCAGTTTTGGATTTTGAACTTTTTTCAGGCTTTAAAAGAAGAAGACCATTTCAGTGGGGATTTCCTTGGCAAATCAATCGTGCAGTTTTGCTTTACAACACTTGTAAAGGTAAGAAATCATATCTATCTGTCTATCTGTCTGTCTGTCCAGATATTTATTTGCTAAAATAGCAAGACTGTAAGGCCTATTTGTAATACAAAGAGGACATGCACTTTAATAGAAAAAAAAAAAAAATGTATATATATATATATATATATATATATATATATATATATATATTAATTAATGGAAGATTTTATGTGCTTTTGTCATTTAAGGATGAACTTGACAGATTTGTGCAGATGTGGAACGCACACAGAATCCGAGCGCAACGGGACATTACGGCACCTCATGGGCGTTCATCCATAATGTATATGGCTCCTCATCTTTATGGATCAGACAAATATCTTTTCCAGTGCAATTCTTTGGATGTTCAGAACTGCCAGGAGGAGTGTCACATGTTGACGTACCCATGTGATGAGACAGTGTTTGAACTTTGTTGCCTGTTGATGGAGGAGCTTCATCTTCTTCCATTTCGTCCACACGAATTTCACACATTTAAGAATTTAATTTAATACAACCATATGATGTCATAATATGTAAATTAGATGGGAAAATGTAATCCCTACATAATCTTTGGGTCATCCTTAATACTTCTCTAATTTACAGAAAGTCTCTATCTTTTATCACTTTTAAGATATAGCCTTTTGAAATTAAGATGTCAAAATCGAACGGTTTAGGAAAAAACCTCTGGCGCCTGAAGGGTTAAGAATTGAGATACTAGAGAATATGTAGAAAGAACAACTTTTAATGTTTGTTTTACAATGAAATGAATCCGATAATTAAATTTGAGCTCAAATTACAAAAAAAAACAAACAAAAAAACTGTTATGCTAATATATTATTTTTGAGCTGTAAGTGTAATAAACTTTTCTTTTTTTTTTTTTTCATAAAACACAGTTGTGATGTATGCTTGAACAAACAGGAAATTACAGTACACTAGTATCCAACAATTATCAAAATAAACTAGTAGTGCACTAGTAGAGGCAATACATGCAAAATACTTAACATACATGCCCAATTCAGATTTAACATTTCATAACAATTATTTTTTAACAGTTTATGGACAGTAATCATATGCAAATCTCACAGTGACTGCAGGAAGCATTTAAAAAAGCTTCCAAGAAATCTTGATGTACCTTTTTGAAATGTTGTTTAACTCTGTTACTACTTAAACATTCTACAACATTCAATATGAATACGAATCATTATGTGAACATGTAAACAACATGTATAGTGTTAACGTGCAAAGTCTCAACAGCACAAGAGTTTTATGCAGTGCATGCTCTAACACTGCTCAACTGGAGTATGAACCTTGCAGCGTTTATACGCCCACGTATAAATATAGTTAATTATTATTCATAACGGATTATGATCAATAATTAATATTTTAATTATTTTTAATTATTTTCAGAATTTACTGTAGCAGAATCAATAGTATGATCATTTTATCAGTTCATCCAATGAACAGAAAGCATAAACAAGTATTAACTCTAGGAAATATAATATCTTCCTGGCCAAGAAAGAATTAATCCCCAGCTAACAATAAATTAAGAAATAATCACGGGTAAAAGCATCGGTAACTTAGATCGAAGTTCAAGACAATAAATTTGATAAGCACACGCGAGTAATCTCTTTTCAAATACAAACAATACTTTATTGATTATATACTAACACATAACTAACACAAACAAGACTTTATTGATTATTCTAACAACTAATATCTAACACAAACACACGCACACGCATACATTCATACTAGTTACAGAAAGAAAGAAAGAAAGAAAGAAAGAAAGAATGAGTTTGGAAAGAATGAGTTTAAGGGTAAGAGGAAGAAAATTCCGAATTTCTATATGCACTCAAGACATGACCTGGACGAACCATCAATCATTAATTTAACCCTTCTATCGTTTCTTAGACAGGTTATTCAATTTATATCAATGCACCAGTTCGGTTTTAGTCTGGAGGTACTTTGCTTTTGCGTTCCTTTTGAGGGTTCCTTTGGTCAGCGTCAAAGGGGTTTGTTCGTTGGTTATGGTCTCCTCGTGCCTGGATAGATGTCTGTGGCGTGGATGCCGGATGGTTGAAAAGTCTTTGAAGTTGAAAGCGTGCGTTGCAGCCGTGAATCGTGGAACGAAACTTTGCAGCAAAACTTAACTTAAACCGAGACTTTCAATCGGAAAAGAAGAATAACACAAAGAAAGAAAGAAAATGAGATACGGAAAAAAGCTAGATGACTGGAAATGAATCTAACCCATCTGATCTTAATTTGGGTTGATCTGCTCGTCTGTTAACGTTACATGGTTACTATAACCATCGTCTGCCGTCTCCGTCTTTGTTCTGCACTCGTTGAGAGCTCTTCTCTATCAGAACATTTTGAACGAACCAACCTTCCCCCCAACGCTCTGCGCTGGTTTTTAAAGGGTTTTTTAAAACAAAAAGGTTTTGTTACTCCTACAAATATCCTGACTGCTTCTTTGTTTGCAAAGTCATAAATCATGTCTTCCCTGGGGGATCTCTAATTGAAGACCAGATGCAACAGTTTAGGCATGATTTCTAATTATCAGAATATGAAACATTTTACACAGATTTAATTCCAGCCATCTTGCTAGTGTTGGAGAATTTCCTTGATTCATGTCTAAGTATGATGCAATGAAAATGACAAGCATGACAAAATGGGTCTGAGAAAGGATGAGAGAATGGAAAATAACCAGCTTGCATCAGCAATGCAAAGTGTCAAAAATACTGTATGAAACAGAGCACCATTGTGTGAGGTTTGACCAATAGAGAAGACATGTCTAACTGTGCCAAGGTCCCCAGGCGTGACAGAGGGGAAGAGATAGATTTGAGGGTGCCCATTGGGCACCTAGCGATAAGAAAAAGTATAAGACATGAACACTGGCCATTGTAACTTTAGATGTCCGGATGGCCAGCCGGCTTCTCACTTTGTTGCTTGTCAATAAAGTTAATTCTTCTGACCTGGAACCTCGACTCTGAGAAACTACTTTGAGACCTGAACCAAAAAGAACTATGAATTCGCCACAACATAATTGCCGAGCCGAGCCAGGAGGGACAAGGGGTCGAGGAGTGACCACGGTGGGCGTGCTGGCAGAGGCCTCACAAAACAAAGGTGCACCAAAAAATAAGGTAAGCAAATTTTGCTTATATTTGTTTTGTGCTGCCCCTGGTAAGCTAGCGCCCGGTTGGTGACTGCCTTAAACAAAAGACCCCACCAAAAAGAACCTAAAAGTGATAAAAGATAAGGAGGTAAAAGGAGGGTAAGGTTCCAGGTTTTGAGAAAAAGTGCATGCAGTAATTGTTTGTCTGTCCATACGCAGGAGATGCGTATTCCATTCGCATGAGGTGCATTGTACACGTGTGCGTCACGGTATTTTATGCGAAAAGTGCGTTTGCAAATTTATCTGTTTGTCTGTCCATACGCAGGAGATGCGTATTCCATTCGCATGAGGTGCATTGTACACGTGTGCGTCACGGTATTTTATGCGAAAAGTGCGTTTGCAAAATTATATGTTGTATTGTCCCTAAACGCAGAAGGTGCGTTCTAACGTGAGAGGCACGTTAATTGTGTACGTGAGAAGCGCGTGCCCCAAACGCAGAAGGTGCGTTTTAACGTGAGAAGCACGTTATTTATATACGCGAGTGCGTATTCCATTCGCATGAGGTGCATTGTACACGTGTGCGTCACGGTATTTTATGCGAAAAGTGCGTTTGCAAATTTATCTGTTTGTCTGTCCATACGCAGGAGATGCGTATTCCATTCGCAGGAGATGCGTATTCCATTCGCATGAGGTGCATTGTACACGTGTGCGTCACGGTATTTTATGCGAAATGTGCGTTTGCAAAATTATATGTTGTATTGTCCACAACGCAGGAGGTGCGTTGTAACGAGAGAAGCACTTTATTGTTAGTCTTATCTGTTGTATTGTGTGCGCATGCGATCTGTTTTATGTGAGGAGAAAAGTGTGTGTGTTTGTCAAAGTGATTTTTTCATCTTAAAAATAAGGAGAAAGGTCATTTCGGAGAAAATTAGCAAAAGTGACAATAATAATAAAACCTTTTACTTATAATGTTTTTTCTAAAAACCCAAAGTGATAGAAATTAAAAGTTAGAAATGATATAGCCGTGTTTGAGCAGAATTCATAGAAAGGACGGAGACGCAGAGACAAAAGTGTTTTTAACTGAGCTCTGCGCTCTGCATGAAATTACATTTGAGCCACTGTCCCGAAATTGTTACAAAGTACAAAACCTTGGCACCGCTCAGTGAGAAAAAAGGGAGTGAGAAAGCTGAGACAGACAAAGGCACATAAAATAAAACTCTCACAAGAAATAATTTTTGAATCAGTGTTATTAAAAGTTTAATGGATGATAAAACAAAAATTGATGACAGGAAAATAATTCGGATAGGGAAACAGCCCATATTGTCAAAAGTTTGATTGATTGACTTTGTCTTTTCATTTGCTACAAGAAAAATAGGAAAATATTAAATAAGTGTGTGTGTGTGCAGCTCTGTCTGTGTGTGTGTGTGGCTTTGAAGAGGGTTTGAGAGCGGTTTTGCGTGTAAGAGCAGCTCTGTGTGTGTGTGACGCTGAGTGTGTGTGTTTCAGAGCGACTCTGCGTGGGTGTGAGTGACTCTGTGCACGGCTGTGTGACAGTGTGTGTGAAATCCCGGGTGTATGAGTGTGCGTTATAACAGACTGAAAGCGTCTATGTTGATATAAAGAAATAAGGAGGGAGAGAAGTGATAGAGATTAGAGTTTTTTCACCTTTTGACACCTGAAGAAAAATACTCATGTGGTCTAGAGTGAGAGATAATTATGAAGCAGAGGAGATTAGATTACAGAAAGAAAGAGAAGATGAAGATGATTGTCAAGGGGCATTAGAACTAACCAAAGGTATTAAGAATCACTTCTGGTTAGAAAAAGAGTTCATAGATAGTGAAGGACAGAGACAGGAGTTAACAGACCAAGGGAAGAATGAACTTTTGAAAAAATTGACAGGAATAACAAATTTGAACCAGGTTGAACGAAAGTGGCCCTTAGTGGATTGGCGTAATGTGATAAAAAAAAAACACGAGGGGCAATAGAGGGAGAAGAATTTTGAACAAAAAAGGAAGAAATGCTTTAATTGATTTATTTGAACCATTTGAATCAGACACTTGTAGCAAAGAAGAAATAAATATTTCAGTCATCATGTTGAACGGCCATGAAGTGAAGTTAACCCCGTCTCTCACTTATCTATGTAGGGCAGGAGAAGTAACTGCACGAGGACGGTGGTTTGAAAGGAACATTGTCTGGAGTTTCGAACTGGTGTGCCTGGGGGAGGACATCATTTGGAAACGAAATATACACAACCAGCTAGAAAAAGTGACGCCAAAGCCATTGTCTGAGTTATAAATACAAACCATTTTGAGGTATCTTCAAAAAACTAGACAGATACCAGAATGTTTAAACTTAACAGAAAACTGAGAACACAAAATTATAATTTGATTAATTGAATGAAGAAATAATTGAGACTTGCAGCAATGGCTTCGATGTCACAGCAACAAGAGACCCCTGTGGAGCAGATTATATCACAATATCCGATATGTAGAGACTCTATTAAAAACTTATCTGGGAAGTGGGAAAAAAAAGGACCAGAAAGTTAAACACTAAGTGGCCAGCAGAGGGAACATTTGATTTGGCTATGTGCAGGGAAATGGGAGCACTAATAAAGAATCACAAAGCCCAAGATAGAAGTAAAAAAAGAGTAGAGAAGAGAGAAAAAGAGCAGGAAGTGTTGAATCTTTTTAGAGACATGGGGATAAAATTAATTAAAGGAATTAGGGAGAAGATAGAAAATAAAAGTGATACAATGGCAACCCCACCCCCTTACCTACCCCCGTATGATTCAACTGGTAAACATCTGCCACTAGTGAATGCAACTTTAACAGTTCAAGGTAAAGTGGATTTTGAAGACGAGCCAACCGATGAAGCAAGAGGGGAGGGAGGAGAGGATGACGACAGAAAAGTGAGCCCTGGCCGCAGAGAAAGAAAAACTACAGACATCTTTGAAGTTTCAAAGTAAGATACACTGAACTATGCTGGAAGTCAAGACAGCAACCTAAGCATGAAACATCTGACCAGGGTAACCCCAGACCCCACCCTCTCCAATCCTTATCATCATGCAAGCAAAGCCCTACAAGAACTTGAAGAGAGACTGCAGAAGGAGATGGAAGCTGACTCTCAGCAATCCGAGCCTGAACAGGATGAAATAGAAAGAGACATACTCATCACTAAAGAACAAATCCAAAGAGAGACTGAATCCATGCGAAAAGCCCTAGAGGAAAACATGCGAAGAGAACATCAGAGACTTCAGAACTACACAAGAAACAGACCCCACTCAGCCATCCTTAACAAGGAATACAAGAATGTGTCAGGGACCCTGCTTTTGGAAGAACTCCCACAAAGCAAACCACACTGGATAAGAGGAGACAATTTGAGAAGAAGGTCAATGAGTGGAGCATATCTGCATGAAAACGGAAGAGACCAACTGAGAGAGGAACAAACACAGTGCCCCATCCTGATTAAAGGACATCAAGGACAGTACGTGCTGTGGGCGGGACAAGATCTGGAAGGACTGATAGCACGCCTACCTGACATACACGAAGGGGCGGGCAAATGGATTCGACTACTGGAAGAAGAGACAATGGGCAAGATACTAGCCATCGGAGACATCAAGGCCCTGCTGACAAAGTGTGTGGGAGGTGCAAGAACAAATGAAAATCCTTGCTGACCAGGACTTAACCAGGCAGTCGACTCTACAAGGATGGATGCCATACCACTCGACCATTATAGAACCACAATGTGGCAAACCCTCAGAGGACATTATCCCACCCAGATGGATCCAAAGTTATTAGAAGGGGAATCAATGGGCGAGGAAGAAAACCCAACCACCTACGTCCAGAGACAATCACGAAGATGGAAGCAAGAGCTGGAAAAAGACCCTGAACGAGATCCAGTGATAACAGTGCTGTTCAGGACTGCTATAATGGAAGCCATGCCACCCGCTGTAAGAGCCAAGGAAGATGTAGTGGGACTGAATTCAAAGATGACAAGAAAGTTCTGTGACCATGTGACTCATGCAGTAGAACAATACAGGAAGAGTGAACAGAAGCTGAAGAATCAAGAAAGAGAGCTTCAAAGAGGGCTGACCCAATTACAGCTGGATGACCTAGTCAACAAAAAGAAGAAAGTCCAAGCTACCATTAAAGATGTTGAAGATCAGTCTGCAGTGATGGCAGCGGTGAACATACCGAACCCAGCTGCACAAGCCATGCCGCAGGCACCAGCCCCTATGGGTCAGAGCACTTCCAACACCCCAGGAAATCAACAACAGCCAAGTGCACCAATTGTGATATACCTGCCTGAACAGCAAAACAACAGAAATGGAGCAATGCCAGGAAGAGGACGAGGAAGAGGAAGAGAATACAACAATCAACAAAGAACACAAGACATTCAAGGCATGTGTTGGGGGTGCAACGAGCCTGGAGTCTGGACATATCAAGAGAAACTGTTGTATTAACCCATGGCCCCAAAATGAACCGCTGCGTGACCAGATGTACCAACCATGGAAACAGACTAATCAGAACCAGCAGAACAGTTTAAAAAATCAAGTGTGCCAGAATCTGAGTTTCATTGTACAATGATATATGACCCCCCTTAGAAACCTCGAGATTAGAAAATGACTGATTAGAAAATGACTGGTTAGAAAAAAACAGGGGACAGAAAGTATATTTGAATTCAAATTATATAATCGTAGGACCAGAAGGGGCAGCATTGCAAATTGAAGAATGTGACTTTACTAAAACATGGTTTAGAGTAGACGATTCAATCCCACATGTCATGATACAGATGTGGGCCTGGTGAAGTCAGTCAATCCTGTTAGAATTAGAGTAAAATTAGGAATGAAGTTGCCAAGAAAACAATACCCATTGAAGTTAGAAGCAGTAGAAGGAATCAGAACAACAATTGAGGGATTGGTAAAAGCTGGTAAGAGTGTTAGTTGAAACTTATTGTAACGCCCATTCTACCAGTTGAAAAGGCCAATAAGTCAAAATGGAGATGAGTCGATGATTTAAGGGCAGTCAATGAGATAGTGGAAGATTGGCCGGCAGAAGTCCCAAATCCACATACGCTATTGAAAAAGTGTTCCACCTGCTGCTCATTATTTCACTGTAATTGATCTCTGTTCTGTAAACAATATACATACACTAGGATGCCCTAAGAATTTAAACACTCACCACTTGGTCTTGGACCAAGTCCTGAAGCTTGATTTGGAAGATTTAAGACTGGATAAAATACATTTTATATTTTTATATTGCATATTATAGCACCAAATTGGATAATGTTGCTCAAGGCTACCCACCATGCTATCAACAAGACTAATATTTTGAACAATGACATTTTGTTTTAACCCAAGCTAGATGTTTGACATACTCCATGTTACTGACATATCCTGATGTTACAATAAGGAGATTTACTGCAGCAAACTCAGCTAATTTTGTCCAGCTAGAGGGGGAGGGAACACCTCATGAATGTGTTTCTGCCTCTCTGGCCTTTACTCGTCTGAGACCAGATTTGGAATCAACACCAATTGTTGATGCAGACGTGGACTATTTTGTGGATGGCTCGTGTTTTAGAGACCATTTAGGCAATCATGCTGGTTTTGCTGTTGTACAAAGGGATGGAGATGATTTCAATTCTGTTGTGATGCAGCATTGTGAACAACCTTGCTCGGCACAATTGGCCGAATTAAAAGCACTTACTGAAGCTTGCCTGTTGGCTAAGAATAAAATAGCCAACATTTATACTGATTCTGCATATGCCAATGACGTATGTCATCTCTTTAGTGCAGTATGGCAACAAAGAGGATTCAAAAAGAGTGATGGAACCCCAATCCAACATGGGGACCAAATTACTAAACTAATCACAGCTATGAAGTTTCCAAACAAATTGGCCATTATCAAGTGTCAAGCTCATAAAAAAGGCAATGACTTTGTGATCAAAGGTAAAAATGCGGCCGATATACAGGCTAAACAAGCCTCAAGATGTCAATTAGCAGTTATGGCACCGTCTGTTCTGACTACTGTCCCTACCTACTGTAGACAGCATTGCTCAAATGCAATCCAGAGCCTCTCGATCTGAAATACATATATGGCAGCAAAAGGGGGGGCGACAAGAGAGACACTAACAATATATGGAGATCACATGAAGGCCATATGATAGACCCCAACATTTTAATTCCAGATGCGCATGGTGTTGACCATTGCGCAAGGGGGGAGATTAGATTATTAGAAAAATAAAATTATTAGAAAAATAAAATTAGAAAAATAAAAAAGACAAAGAATCATAAAATTAATGTTAGAAAAGGAACAGCAACTCCAATAGGCTCTATCCCAGTTCAAGAAGGACCCTTTAAACATCTAGTGATGGATTATGTGGACATGATAAAATCAGTAAGAGGAAAAAGATACAGATACAGTTTTCGTAGACAGATTTAGCATATGGGTCGAAGCAGAACCCTCAGCAGACCAAGGAGCAGAAACTGATAAAATTTTAACCAAAGAATTCATCCCAAGAGTTGGCATACCATCTCAGATTAGCTCTGACAATCAACAGAACAATTAAGACTAAAATCAAGCAATGGATGCCTTAGGCCATCAGCTAAAATACACCAGCAAAATCATATGGCAAAACAGACAAGCTCTGAATTGGCTACTGGCAGAAAAAGGAGGGGCATGTGTGATGTTTGGAATTGACTGTTGCACCTTTATTCCGAATAATACAGCCCCTGATGGAGCTTTTACTAGGGCCATGAAGAAGCTGAAGGATCTGAGACAAGAAGTTGCTGAAAATGCGGGGAGAGACAGAGACGTTGGATACTGGTTTGACTCTATATTTGGGTCTTGGAAAGAATGGTTCATTCAGGTGGGAATAATAATAGCTGTGGCTGTTGTTATTTTTCTTTTGTTGTTCTGCTGTGTTGTGCGTTTTCTCAGATCCACGCTAGCCAATGTGGCCGCCAAACAGATGATTAATGTGTCAGTCAAGCCATCGGGAGTTGACATCGGGTGCACAAACACAAGAGTGCACCAAATTGGGCCAGACCTGGACGAGCTAGATGACTTCCTGTAAGGAGATCTGGTGAAGGAGTAAGGAATGGGGTACCTTGTTACTTTTGATTTCTAACAGTTTGATTCTGTTTTTGATAGAGAGGGAGGTAGTAACACTGTGTATTTTATTTTTGGGGTAAAATTAGACAGATCATTAGAACATGAATAGAGTAGGGAGTTAGTTAGAGGGCTTTTAATTGTTTCTCTGATTTTTATGAAGGACCCCTTCCTGAGTGTTTTTCCTTTTTCTTTTTACACTTATAATCCTGCTGAGAATATTTTTACATATAATCACACTAACAGTCACAAACATGAATATGTGAATGAGAGGGGACAATACAAGGTTTGAAGCAGGTCATTGCCCGTGGTACGAGGTAATGCAACCAGATATAAAGGGAAAAGATAATGTTTTTTACTATTTTTATCACTTACTAATCATTTTACTCTTATAACAGAGTACTTTTAATATTTTAGTTTTTTATGAATCAAAAGTGAAGTACGTGCATAAGACTACTGGTAGATGTTTCCATGGGGTAAACAGAGAAATTAATTACAAGCGCGGTCGCCAATTGCCGGACCAGCAAGGGCAGACTCAACTGGTGGTTTAAAAACCCGCTGTCTGCTCCAACACCAGATAGCGCCCAGGGCACCTCTGGCAGCGATGGAGCGACCCAGATAGCACTCCAGGCCACCGGAAGCGCCTGTGCAGTTCCTCTGGCACCGTGGGATAATCCTAACTTTAAGTCTGTACACTGAGATATGTTGATTAAGCTGAAAACAATCTTAATTTTGAGTCTATACACTGAAAATGTTGATTATGCTGATAAATCAAATGTTTGAAGTAATCTATCCCTTCAAGACTGAAGATAGAAAAGGAAGGTGGGATCTTTTACTCCACCCTAGTCATGTGGGGGCGGAGATGTTTGGTCTCACTATTCCTCCGGGGTGTATCTTTGTGAGTGGGCTTATTGATAAAAGAGATGGATGGTCCATTTTTGACCATGATTGAAAGATAATGGAGAGAGAAGCCTGATCATGAAGATACATTCTGGGACAGAAATGAAGGTGGGACTAGGATTAGTCCCAAAGGGGGGATATGTTGGAGAATTTCCTTGATTCATGTCTAAGTATGATGCAATGAAAATGACAAGCATGACAAAATGGGTCTGAGAAAGGATGAGAGAATGGAAAATAACCAGCTTGCATCAGCAATGCAAAGTGTCAAAAATACTGTATGAAACAGAGCACCATTGTGTGAGGTTTGACCAATAGAGAAGACATGTCTAACTGTGCCAAGGTCCCCAGGCGTGACAGAGGGGAAGAGATAGATTTGAGGGTGCCCATTGGGCACCTAGCGATAAGAAAAAGTATAAGACATGAACACTGGCCATTGTAACTTTAGATGTCCGGATGGCCAGCCGGCTTCTCACTTTGTTGCTTGTCAATAAAGTTAATTCTTCTGACCTGGAACCTCGACTCTGAGAAACTACTTTGAGACCTGAACCAAAAAGAACTATGAATTCGCCACAACACTAGTTGTGTTCGTAAGATAGCATTGATATGAAACAGTACACACTTTCATTCACACACCTAATCATTACAACAATTACATGAATTATATGGGATCAAAGTATACTAAAACACACTGGTGAAACAACACACGTAAAACAACATAGAATTCTGTAATTGCGTGATGTCTGATCATAAGTCCATTGAAAATTGTTCTTGAATGAGTTTTATGGATTTTGATATGTAAAGTCTTTTGGTGTGTAAAGTGTATGGGCTTGGAAATACCCTGAGGTCATGGATCATGGGTATTTCCTGCTGAAAAGAGGTTTGTTCATCTCTCATGGGACCAAGATGGGGTCTGTTAGTCGCAGGGGTCAGCAGTATCATCTCTGAACTGATCTTGCAAAACTATCAAACGTTGACCAGTTCTTCCTTCAGTTAACCAATAAAAGTCTTTGGTTACAGACTCTCTGGAGCCTGGGTGAGTTATGGCTCTGGTTTGTGATTTGAGTCTGGGATGTGAAGACTCTTTGTGGGATTATGTATGAACAAAATCACCTAAAAGCTTCAATTCTGTTTGGTTCATTCCCGTAGTTGTTACAACCTATTTTTCTTCAGAATTCTACATTCAATGTGTACATTAATTTGAGTCAACATAAACTAGGAATGTTAACATAAAATGTTACATAACTACAACGTAAACATAAAATGTAAACAATAGATATAGGTACCACATGCAAAGTCTCAAATAGTGTGAAAAGAGTGTTCTGCACTTTGATATGTTTTCAAAACCATCTATTGTCCATTTTAGACCATCAGGAACTCTTGGCTCACCTTTTGGCCATTTTCCGACTACGGTAATATGTCTTCACTTTTTTCCAGATTTGCCGAAGAAAGAGTTTTAAAATCATCCAAAATCTTCAACATCACATTGACATCATTGGGTTCACTGATTATGACAATGACGTCATCAGGGTACGCTGATAACTTAAAAACATTAACACAATTTGGGATGCACAATCCACACACATCAGTTCTTAGTTTATTTAACAGGGGTTCTATGGCTAAGGTGTATAACATGACAGCGCACCCCTGTACACCCTAAACGGAGAGCACAAGTCACCATTAATCTTTAATAAACTCTGAACGCCACAATACATCATTTTAATCATTGCAATAAAATCTGAACTAAAACCAAAGGCTTTTAAAACGTTCCATAAATAAATATGCTCGACTCTGTCGAAAGCCTTCTCTTGATTGATTGATATCATACCAAAATCTATGTCAAAAATGTTTCCACAGTCTACAATGTCTCTAATAAAAGAAACATTATCAAAGATTCTTCTTCCTGGGACGCAATATGACTGATCTGGATGAACAATAGATCCAATGACTTCACCCAATCTGATTGCTAAAGCTTTAGACAATACTTTAAAGTCGTTACATAATAAACTTCCTGGTCTCCAATTTATGATGTCATTTAAATCTCCTTTTTTCGGCAATAAAGTAATAATTGCTCTCCGGCAGCTTCGTGGCAGTTTTCCATTTACCAAACTCTAATTAAAAACTGTTACCAAGTCTGGACCTATTTCTACCCAAAAAGATTTATAAAATTCAGTTGTAATGCCATCAATACTTGATGCTTTTCCATTTTTTAAGGGCATTTTCAAGCTCAACTAAACTCAAAGTTTTACTAATTTCCTTATTTACATTTTTAGTTATCTGTGGTAAATTTTCAAAAAAATCCAAATTACCATCTTGGTCTTCTGAAATTTGACTTTTGTACAAATCTTTATAAAAATGTCCAGCTCTTTTTCTAATATCTGAGGGATTTGTCAATAAAAACCCTTTTTCCGACTGCAAGGCATGAATAAACTTTTTCTGACCATTCTTTTTTTCTAAACTGAAAAAGAATTTTGAAGGAGCATCAATTAATTCTGCACTTTGGAAACGTGATCTAATGATAGCACCTTTTGTTGTACAACCTAGCATAGCGGCTAACAAATTTTTTTTTTTTAATGTGTCATCGGCGTTCTCACTGGTTCGCGTTTTTGAAGTTTGCGCAGAAAGAACTTAAAGAGTTTTCTGTTAAAACGTGTTAGCGGCCCCTAAGTTAATAACTAATGGTCTTTGTGACGGAAGTGAATCAATCAAACTAACTTTAGCTGGACAATAACTTTATTCTAGAGCTGCTATAAAGCCAAAACAATCTCTGTTACTTTCATTTCCTATTATCAATGTAAAGCTGCTTTGGAACAATCTACATTGTTAAAAGCGCTATATAAATGAAGATGACTATTTGTGCTGTACGAGGAGAGGCTTCAATCTCTGTATTCGCCCCAGAGTACTCCCTCGCATTCCTGGCTGTGGAAGGAACCAGCCAAACTCCATTTTCATCCTGTTACACACCCTTCCATCCTTAGACATACCGACGGATGTCCAAACGGGTCAAACCGCTGACTTTGTGCCGTCCAAAAAACAATGGCGGTCCGCCAGGTCATTGTTAGATATTTTCCTCTTCCTTTAAACAAATAACAGGCTAACTATTGAAACAGCTAAAGACTTTCAGGATAAAAAGTAACAGTCAACAGGAGATTTTCTTTTGGGAATTTCATATATCACAAACCTAAATACTCAACAAACTTTTTTTTTTTTAGATCATCTGATCACATTTTATCTTACTGTTCTTGCCATTACAAACTAACATTGAAATATAACATTACAATTAAGTTAATTAAGTTCAGTTATCCTAAAATTTATATATTTACAAATAATCCATATTTGGTTTGGTTGAATGTAAAAATATTAATTTTAGGATAATTGAACTTAATTAACTTAATTACTTTGGACTAAATTAAGACTGTTAACCTTATTGAACTAAACGGCACTGCACTCTTAAAACGGATGTGTTAAAAACAACACAACCTGTGTTATATCTTAAAGACAACACATTTTGTGCTACTTTTAACTCAACCAGTGTGTTATTGTTCTTAACACAGTGAATGTGTTAAAATATTTAACACACTAATGTGTCATAAATCACACAATTTGTGTCATAGATGTGCTATTTGTGACCAGTTAAATTAACCTTATGTAATTAACTCAAGTTAATTAAAATAAATAATGTTACATAAATCCAACATAACCTAGTTACGTGGAACCTGTTGACATAAAAAGTTAATTAGAGCCAACATAGCATTTTTTAGAGTGTACATGGAGCTACATGGAAAAATATGCACCAAACAAGCCACTTTGAAATTTAGCTGTTTTCATGAATACAAAAGACTACAAAAAGCCCCCCCTCTAGACTAAAAAGAGTTGGATGACCCACCCCTCAACAAAGAATAAAAAGACATGACCCTCCCCTATTTTCCTCTGGTGGTCCTTTCCATAAGTGCCGAACGGTCCCTAACTGTTTCTGAACATGGAGCTAAAATGGAAACTTCTTTTGGGTGAGTAGCCTATATTGTTTTACTCTGTTCACATCTGAAGTGTATTTCTGACACACTTTAGCTGGATTAGTAGTCAGACAGCAGCTGGGAACATGTGTCAAAGACCACTAGTACAGAACTGTGCCTGTCTGTGTTAAACAAGACTTCTTCTTTAAGATCGATGATTTACCCTTGTGTTATGTTGCGGGTCAATTTGACCCGTTTAGATTTTCTAGTTGTTGGAAATACTGGTTAACCTATGTTTTTTTTTCTTGATATTTTGTGACTTTTTCTCATTTATCATCATGAACATGCATGCAAAGTTTCAACATGCTGGTGTTTTTTGACATATACAAACAAAATTACTGTTCCTTTCGTGATGTTCGCGGGTCAATTTGACCCGCATATTTTAACGCTCTAAGGCAACTGTACGGACCCAAAAATAATAACATTTCTTGGTTATATTTTGTTATTTTATTTTTTTACTACCTTATGAAGCTAAAAAATTTAGTTTTCCACACTTATTTCAATGCAGAAAAATATTTTGTCAGCCACAGATGGTAAAAATTACCTATCATTTATTTTTTCAAGCTACCTGAAATAACATTAAACCTTTTTTTTTTTTTCTTGATATTTTGTGACTTTTTCTCATTTATCATCATGAACATGCATGCAAAGTTTCAACATGCTGGTGTTTTTTGACATATACAAACAAAATAAATGTTCCTTTCGTGATGTTCGCGGGTCAATTTGACCCGCATATTTTAACGCTCTAAGGCAACTGTACGAACCCAAAATAATAACATTTCTTGGTTATATTTTGTTATTTTTTTTTTTTTACTACATTATGAAGCTAAAAAAATTGGTTTTCCACACTTATTTCAATACAGAAAAATATTTTGTCAGCCACAGATGGTAAAAATTACCTATCATTTATTTTTTCAAGCTACCTGAAATAATATTAAACATTTTTTTTTCTTGATATTTTGTGACTTTTTCTCATTTATCATCATGAACATGCATGCAAAGTTTCAACATACTGGTGGTTGTTTTTTTTGACAAATACAAACAAAATTACTATTACGTTTGTGATGTCCATCATAGGCAGCTATTCAAAAGCAACTGTACAGACACAAAATAAAAACATTTATTTTATGTATGTCAGGGCATCAACTCCAGTTCTAAAGTGTAAGTGTATCTAAAAGTGCTCTAACCCAAACCAAACACACTTGAAAAAGCTAAATCATTGTGTTCAGAATTAATTGCAAATTACAAATGAAAATCTTTGACAGACACAGATAGTAAAATAAGCTCTCATTTATATATTCAAGATATCTGAAATATCTTGAGACTTCGACATAGACCGCAGGAAAAATGAGCTCAGATTAATTGATTAATTGTTCAGTTATGATGTTCCAAGCAAAAAAAAAAAAAAAAAAAAAAGTTAAAAAATGTATATGCAAATATATATAAATATAACGTATATTCAAATTTTAAATAGTTTTAAAAAATGGTTAAAAACATTTTCATTAAATTATATCTTCAGATATATATTTTTTGGAATATTTGACAAATGCTGATATTAAAAGTTTACAGTTTGAACCTGAATCTTTGTTGTTTTTCATAGTGTGATTTTTGAGGAATTGTATTGAATCCAATGCGGGTCAATTTGACCCGGACCATAAGGGGAGTGCACAGAATTCCAACATAACACGAGGGTTAAGATCGATGATTTACGTTGTTAGAAACTTGAAACCAGAGAGACTTTGAGGATATTATTCACAACCCAGTGTCAGTTTCTTTCTAATACACCAACAGGCCCAGAAATCGCCCCAGTGTAAGAAGAGACTGACAGTGTGGAAATGATTGTGAAATAGTGCATAAAAGAGGTTTTTTTTTTTTTTTACCACCCGCATGAGTCCAGCACATGCTCGCGATCCCGAAGGTCTGGAGGAGCTACTGTCTGTAGGGGAATATATTAAATAGAACAGCTTTTATGACATGGCATGCTGCATCAATTATTGCAGAAAATATTTTGTCACCAGAAGCCAAATTGACCCTTCGCTAAGCCACACCCGAAAACCGCCACAGGCCAATCGTGGCTTAGCAACCGTAACTAGGCGCGGGAGGTCTGGCAAGCTTTCGAGCGAGGGAAACATGCCAAAGCGTTGTGCGTATGGATTGTGCAAATCTGATACCCGGTATCCTAAAAGTTTGGACGGGGTGGTGGATTTTGTTCCCTTCCCGAAACCTAAAACCCAAGGGGAGAAATGCCAGGCGTCATCTTCATTTATATAGCGCTTTTAGCAATGTAGATTGTTCCAAAGCAGCTTTACATTGATAATAGGAAATTAAAAGTAAAGTGTTTTGGCTTTATAGCAGCTCTAGAATAAAGTTATCAAGCAGTGTGATTAAAGGCAAGACGGAGGCTCACTGACATAACTTAACGTTACTTAAAAATATATTTCAGCATTTTGTTAATCGACGGTCAAACTATGTTACCCCAATCCGATCGCGACTCTCCTGTTAGTTCTAGTAAAAGTAAAAGGTAGTTAGTAAAAGGAGGGAACATCAGGGGGCTTGCCGGAGATCTCCAAGGAAAAGGTTGGTATGCAAACTTAATCAGTTCATAACAGTAAGTTAGTCCGACGTGTGAGTAGTAACGTTAGCCTGGCGCGCTAAAAATATAAGCGGGAGAATGTTATCATTGCAAAGTGGTCAGGCTAATGTCTTGTGTTTATTCCACAATACATATGGATAAGCTGTTTGATTTATAAATATTAGAATATTTTCAAATTTCACTTACCCTGCTGTGCATGCACAGCTGTTCCTCAATTTGTGTGTTTCCCATTTGAATGGTCAGCGTACGAGGCGGCTGCTGCTTGCGCTGGGACCTAATGTTATAGGCTTTAGCTTCAATTTTGATGAAATTATTCTCTAATCGTTTGCATATTATGTCGTGGATATAGCCCTCGAATGCATACTGCAGTCTTGCTCTCTCATATTTTCACCTGTTCGCCAAAAATGACTAATTATCTCCTTAGGAATGTCTGAAACCAGTGCATAATAGACGTGCCAGGCGCAAAAGCTTGACAGGCGTAGCAACAGTAACTAAGGAGGGCGGGGCTTAGCGAAGGGTCAATTAGCTACGAATATGACCGTTTTTATTTACAGCCATGAGGCTCAATGTTTTACAGTTTTCTCTGTCTCATACAGGTATACAACAGAAAACAAAATATAGCTTCGTCAAAGTGCCACTCAAAATTACAATTTCACATTCGCAATAAATCAGTACAGGTTAATTGTCTTTAACATCTGAACTAAAGTACATGGTATGCAGATTAACACTGAAGTTTAACAAACGTTAAAAATGCAGTAAATATTTGGAAGAGGCTAAAATGTGCAATATCTTATCACTGAACATACAGGCTACAGTTATCTCCGCTATATCTCCGTCTTTAGGACATTTACCAACACGCTCCCTTCAACTACAAGCAAAATCGATTAAAATACACTTAACTTCTCATATACAAATGAATTTGTTTAAGAAATCAAAACCAATATGAATCGCTGAGGGATATGACCGTTAACTTTTAAATTGTAAGAACGCGCGAAACCGCGAATTCCTGTGGAATAAAAAAGGGCATTTTTGTATGTTTTTCCACAATATGCTTAGTCGGATTAATAACGTTTGTCTCATCAAATGCGATTTGGCTGCAAATTGCACACATTTAATGATGTTAACCAGACGTAAAAATTATAGCTAAAAAAACTCTCACAAAGTTATTGTGAGTTTTTACTATCACTGTATTTTTTTCTTTCTCTTCCCAGGTCTCTTTCTGCCGTCATGTAGTGGATGTCTCATTGGATTTAAACTTGTTCAAATGAAATGTGTTGGTAATTATGACCTCGTGATTTGATAAAAAATTTTTTTTTTAAATGAACAGTTCAACTAATGAAGTTTTTAATGGTCGCACATTAAAAAGCGGTATGTGTCACTGTAGTTGTAGTCTTTTTAACTTTATATTGACATGTTTCCTCAATCCACTCCTCTGTCTGTCTGTTGTTCAGATGAGGATGAGTGTGCAACTTCTCCGAGTGTGTGTGGCGATCACTCCGAGTGTGTCAATACACATGGAAATTACTCCTGCGCCTGTGTTCAAGGGTTCATAATGAGCGTCCCAACCCAGTGTACAGGTATTAAAGAGGATTGAGGAGTCAACAATATTTGCAGTTCATCATTTTGGCTTTATGTCTTTGCTTAAATTATAATTATATAATTTGTTCTAAAACAATAATTCATGCAAATTCTCTTTCTTTCCTGTCAGATATAAACAAGTGTGCCGATAAAACATTTTCTGGCTCTGGTGATGTGGAGTTTGAGAGCGCAACTGATATGTTTGTTTCGAACTTACCTGTTGAGTATGATCCTGAATCGGACATTTGGGGCTCACCTTTTGATTATGATAGGAGTGATGCAGTAAGAGATGATGAAATGGACATGCTGAGCTCAACTCGGATGAACTCAACTGGCTCTGAATCAAAATGTGAAGGTGCCTTTTATATTATGCTGTACGTTTTATTATGCTTTTCAACTTATTCAACTTTAGTTAGTATGTAATGTTGCTGTTTGATCATAAAAAGATTACTGCAAGGTTACAAAGCTCAAAGTCCACCCCAAAGGGAGATATTTTATTTAACAGAATCCACTTTCCAAGAACCACAACGGACTACTCGTTTGTGCCTCAACGCTTTTTTTACGGGCTTTGTGAAGTCATAATGTTACTCATTTAAATAATCCCGCCCACGTAAAACCCCAAAAAGGTGCGAGGCCTGGTTGAGCTGCATTAGAGAAGACTGTGGTGTCGCTATGTCAAAGAGACACTGTTGTGTCCACCCCGTTTCCAAAACTCATTTGATCTTCCTAAGGCTGACGAGAGTGGTTAAAACAGTTGATTTTAAACACTGTTCCTAATTATTATAACCCAAACGTTTATCTGTGTGCTGCACATTTTACGGAGAACAGCTTCCAGAAACTATAAGAGACTACAATGCAGGCTACGCACAAAATCTTCTCCTGAAACGGAGCAGTTCCCACTTTTTCGGGACAATCTGTTGTTTGTGGATCACAAATTGCAAGTATATCTTATTATTTGTAGTTGTGTTTTCTATTAACAGTTCCAATTATAAGTTTTATGTTGTTGCTACGATGTAAACAAAAGGCAAAGCTGTTCGCATGCTAGCCAACATTAGTGTTGTTGACATGGTGTTTAAGCTCTCGCTTTGTAAGACCCTTTAGGAATATTAACCATGGTTTTGTGATTGATTACTGTTTGTATTACCAGAGTTTTCCGATAAATATCATGATGAAATGGTGTATAACATCGTATCTAAAATGTATAAGAAAATTAAACATTATACTCTGAAACATCCTGTGAAATCCGTGCATGAAATCCGTTCTGGACGATCCTCTTGTTTGTTAACATTCTTAAGTCTGAATCAGGCTTGAATTGGTTTGAAATTGACGGCACCCTTAATATTTACACCCGAGCAGATGAAACTCTCGGTTATAGTAAGGGGCGTGACATTTCCCGAACAAGCGCTGCCAATCACAACACACTGGTCCAGCTAACCAATCACAGCACATTTTGTATTTCGGAAGGAGAGGCTTCATGGAAACAGGAACTAAAGACACATTCGAGACAGACTAGGGAGAGAGGTGCTGTAATAATGTAAAATTATTGTGTTTTTTGAACAACCAAACATGAAAACATAGTACACCCCAAAAACAAAATCAAGACTTCATAAATAGGCATAATTAGACCACTTTAAAATGACATTAATTAAAATATTATTAATATTCTAATAATGTTCTCTCACCCCATCTTTTCTCTCTCTCTCTCTCTCACAGACATCGATGAGTGTAAAGATCCAGATGTTTGCGGCACAAACGCAGTGTGCAGAAATCATCCAGGCAGCTTCATCTGCGAATGTGACCCGGGTTACAGCAACTACGGCAACAACCAGTCAAAATGCATCGGTGAGCATTACAGCAGGGAGATTGCTCTGTTCATTATGCAGCAGCTAACGAGAATCTTGTAGAAGTTAATCAGTGCACTGTAGTCGTTTTAGTTATTTTGATCTTTCCTGTTGTTGTGCACAGAAATGGACTGTGATCAGTTTAAACCTCAGCCTGATGCAGAACACACACCGAAGAAGGTAGAATGGGAACTTCTGCTTATTATGATTGTTATAATTACACTGTTAGACCTTACCAGGTTTTTTTACAGTAAAATACTGGCAACACTGTTGCCAGTAATTTACTGTTAATTGTACAGTTCTTTACTGCAATCTAAAGTATGTTACTGTAAAGGTGCACTAAAACTCTAGTTAACTAATTTCACTTGCAGAAACCGACTGCCTTAAATTGACCAACTATCATTTAAACGTATTAACTAAAATGTATAATGCATTAATAACATGAGAAAAGTATTACTGTGAACTTATTTCATTTGAAACCACAACAAAAAATTTGTAAATAAAGAGATTTCCACTGGACCAACAACTACACAGTCACCGCCTGTTAAATAAAGCAACATGCAGCATATCATCAATGTTTGTAGATCTTCTCCTGGACTGAAGCAGAGGCTCTACTCTTCTGCACAATGGTGACCCAAAAAACAAGATTTTACAGTAAACTACTGGCAACAGTGTTGCCAGTATATACCAGTTTTATAACTTACAGTTTATTACTGTTAAAATACATTTTGTGGGTGTGTCGTTTTATCTTACACTGTTAACCCTTTCAACCCCACAGGGAAATCCACACTACAAAGAGTAAAAGTAACATTGAGACAGTGTTGCAGTGAGGTAATTTAGGGAATATGTAAGTGATTGTTGAGCATTAGTGATGAACACCTGATGTTAGAACAGAAAATAGAGAAACACAAGACCTACAACTGACTTCCAGCCATTACACATTATTACACTTATTGTTACCCAGTATGACTTTATTTCTGTCATACATCTACAGAAGTTGTTATTGAGATGTTTAATTGAAAATGTTTGTTTGAAGTTACCATTATAGAGATCAGTGCTTGCTTTAGTTGGGATGCTGATGCTAAAACATTAGTTTTTCTTTTGCTGCTTGAGCTGTTTTTGTGCAAGTCACACTTGTGCACACATGCAGTTTATGAATGATTGTAGTTATTATGATGACAAAATCATAATATTGCCTGTTAATTCAGTAAGGAAATTCATTCTCACTCATTCAGAGTTTAATTCTCAATCAAAAGAGTTGCATTACCACCACTGTGAAACCACAGCAATAAATTACAATGACAATTTTTTTTTTTTTAACACATCATGCATAAACAGAGAAACAGAGCTACGCTGTCTATTAGAAACACAGAGATATCACAATTTAGCACATAAATCTCAACAATGGTGGCAATTTTTTATTTATGCAGCAGTGCATGCTGGGAGCTTTATATTATCCTGGAACCCAGCATGCATTGCGACATGAAACATTTGATTGTCACCATTGTTGAGATTCATGTGCTGATTGTTGATGTCTGTGTGTGTCTGAGTCAAGCAGGAGCTCAAAATGTTTTAATGCACTATATGATTACGATATTCTTCAGAAGACCTAATTACAGAAATATTGATTTCATGTTGTAAATTTACAGATATATGCTAAATATGAAATACCCATAAATTCAAAAAAATATATACAGGAAATATAAGAGAATCAGACATGTACAGGATGGTTGTGATATCATCACAAAAGCCCATAACACCAGATCATCTTCCTCTTGGCTCTTTCTTGACTTAACAAATGTGTTTTATAAACTCACTGTTACAGCAGCCAGAGAGAGATGAAAGGTAAGAGTTCAAGAGACAAGAGACCAACTAAAGCGAATACTGATCTCCATTATGGTGACAACAAACTTTATTATTAACTAAATATCTGTTATTTCTCAACAAGAACTTTTGTACATGCATGATAGAAATAATCGTAAACTGGTTTGTAAACTGGTTTCACACTCACACTTTTTTCTGTTCTTGTTTCTCTGTCCTTCAGTGATTCTGCTTATCAGGTGTTCATCAGTGTCTCAATTCACTCACTTCTTTACATTCAATCTGTCAAGGGGACTATATTAGTGAACTACTAGGGAATAGTGAATGAGGGTATAGGGTTTGAATTGGAAAACAGCCTCTGAGTGTCGACTTTGAGCACTGTTGATTTACAGTATATTCCTGTATTCTAGTTTTGTTTTCTACGGTATATTACTGTTTTAATGGAAAATGGTATGATATTGTCAGAATTTGGCCTTTTTTTACAGCAAGGGTTAACAGTGTATATTATTAATATTATTATGTTATGTTAAGATAAAACATTCTTAAAATAGCATTTAATTTTCATATATTATTCATATTTGATATGTGTTCTCATTTCTTTGTGGAGAAAAAAAATGTTCTTTAAACTAGAGTTGTCAGGATACTGGAATTTCTAGCTTCGATACGATACCTTGAAAAATATCAATATTCTATACCATTTTCGATACCACAGGGAAAAAACTGCCATATTGTTTTTTTTATTATTATTATCTCATAATTGTTTGAAATTTTGATTACACACACTGCACAGGTAGGCTTTATTTTAAACTTTGTACTAAATTCTCAAAAAAAGACAACTAAACAGTCAGTACTAAAATAAGAACAAATAAGCAAATTGCAAACAATAGCACAAATAAATACAATACACTGTTAACCCTTGCTGTAAAATTCTGACAATATTATACCATTTTCCATTAAAACAGTAATATACCGTAGAAAATAAAACTAGCCTACAGGAATATACTGTAAATTAAAGGAGAACTCGGCAACTCTAGGGAACTCTAGTCACTTCTTCGCTGATTTTCCCTTTTGTTGTCGCATGTTTTATCCACGAGCTCCCCCTACAGCTGTGGGGGGGCGTATATGTCACAACACGGTCGTAAAAAACTCACTTGCGGCGGCCTCCTCCCCCTCTCTACCGCTGCTCATGTGCGTTTGTTTTGATCGGAGCAAGCCAACTGAATCGTGTGGAGCTTTGTCTACCGAGGTGGGTAATCTGGTAATACATCATACATGCGTGTGTGTTTATGTTGAATTGCCGTAAAGCGATTCGTGTTTCGCGCTCGTTCTCGTTCTCGTTCCCGCTTCTCACGAGACTTCCAATTTCTATTTTGCCGGGACGGTAGTCCCCAAGTTGCAAGGTTGGTTTTCCGCCTGGGAACGCTGGGGGGAGCGGGGAAAGTCACCAGTATCACCAGAACAGGTTGTTTAACCATCCAAATGATTTCTAGACAGTTTTATTAAGTTAAAAAAGTTACCAAGTTCTCCTTTAACAGTGCTCAAAATCGACACTCAGAGGCTGTTTTCCCAATCACACCCTATACCCTCATTCACTATTCCCTACATTAGTTCACTAATATAGTCCACTTGAATGAAAAGAAGTGAGTGAATTGAGAAACTGATGAACACCTGATAAGCAGAATCACTGAAGGACAGAGAAACAAGAACAGAAAAAAGAGAAACACAAGAACTACAACTGACTTCCAGCCACACTGAGTGTGAAACCAGTTTACAAACCAGTTTACGATTATTTCTTTCATACATGTACAAAAGTTCTTGTTGAGAATTAACAGAGATTTAGTTATTAATAAAATTTGTTGTCACCATGATGGAGATCAGTATTTGCTTTAGTTGGTCTCTTGTCCCTGGACTTCTTACCTTTCATCTCTCTCTGACTGCTGTGACAGTGAGTTTATAAAACACATTTGTTATGGCAAGAAAGAGTCAAGAGGAAGATGATCAGGTGTTTTTATTTTTTTGTGATGATGTCATAATCATTCTGGACATGCCTGATTTTCCAATTTTTCCTGTATATAGTCATTGAAATTATAGTTGTCTCATGTTTAGCATATATCTGTGAATCTACTAAATGAAATCAATATTTCTGTAACCAGGTCTTCTGAAGAATATTGTAATCATATAGTGCATTCAATTTTATTTTACTCCTGCTTGACTCAGACACACACAGATATCAACAATCAGCATATGAATCTCAACAATGGTGAAAAGTTTCATGTCGCAATGCATGCTGGGTTCCAGGATAATATAAAACTCCCAGCATGCACTGCTGCATGAATAATAATAATAATAAAAAAGAAATATTGCCACCATTGTTGAGATTCATGTGCTAAATTGTGATATCTCGGTGTTTCTAAAACACAGTGTAGCTCTGTTTCTCTGGTTATGCATCATGTGTTAAAAAAAAAAAAGAGTCATTGTATCTTATTGCTGCGTTTTCACAGTGGTGGTAATGTAACACTTTTGATTGAGGATTAAACTCTGAATAAGTGAGAATGAATTCCTTAGTGAATGAACAGGCAATATGATGATTTTGTCATCATAATCATTATAACTGCAGTCATTCATAAACTGTGTGCGCACAAGTGTGATTTGCAAAAACACAGCTCAAGCAACAAAAGAAACACTAATGTTTTAGCATCAGCATCCCAACTAAAGCAAGCACTGATCTCTATAACGGTAACTTCAAACCAAACATTTTCAATTAAACATCTCAATAACAACTTCTGTATGACAGAAATAAAGTCATACTGGTTAATAATAAGTGTAATAATGTGTAATGGCTGGAAGTCAGTCGTAGTTATTGTGTTTCTCTATTTTCTGTTCTTGTGTTTCTCTTTTCTTCAGTGATTCTGCTTACAAGCACTTACATATTCCCTTAATTATCTCACTGCATCGTTACTTTTTACTCGTAGTCTGGATTTCCCTGAGGGGTTGAAAGGGTTAACTGTGTAAGATAAAAAAGACACACCCACAAAATGTTTTTTAACAGTAATAAACTGTAAGTTATAAAACAGGTTTATACTGGCAACACTGTTGCCAGTAGTTTACTGTAAAATTTATTTTTCGGGTCACCGTTGTGCAGAAGAGTAGAGCCTGTGCTTCAGTCCAGGAGAAGATCTACAAACATTGATGATTTGCTGCATGTTGCTTTATTTAACAGGCGGTGACTGTGTAGATGCTGATCCAGTGGAAATCTTTTTATGTACAATAGTTTTTTAGTGGTCTCAAATAAAAGAAGTTCACAGTAATACTTTACTCACATTATTAATGCATCATACATTTTAGTTAATACATTTAAATGACAGTTGGTCAATTTAAGGCAGTCGGTTTCTGCAAGTGTAATTAGTTAACTATAATTTAGTGCATTTTTACAGAAACAAACTAGATTACAGTAAAGAACTGTACAATTAACAGTATTTTACTGGCAACAGTGTTGCCAGTATTTTACTGTAAAAAAACCCGGTAAGGTCTAACAGTGTAGAATAAAGGGGACATTCTACCAGAAACGTACATTTCCAGAAAAAAAAATCTTAAAAATCTTAAATCTGAACGTTGAGACATATGGAGGACATGTTAAACTATGAGAAACACATATCATGCCATCTCAGCATGTTTTTATGATTAAATAAAATACATTTTTATACGCATTTCACCCCTAAAATGTCAGGCCCTGTCACAGACAAATTTGTATATGTCAGAATGGTTTCCTAATGAATTTCTTTGATACAAATAGCATTTTCTTATTGATCACATGTCCCTGATTGTATCTAACATGGTTTTATAATTCATTTAAGAAATATAAGTAACTTTTCAGTCAACTGTAGTACACAAAATCACAGAATACCCACCAGGCACTCATATAGTTGTAAAATAACTAACTTTACATAGGAGATTTTTATAAAAACATAGTAGTGGATATATACCCCCACCTTCATCTACACAGTTAAAGAGATTAATTAATTAATATTTCCTCAAATAGTACACTTTTGTCATATTTCCTGTGTGACAGGACTGACCATGGCGTGACAGGACTGACGGTACTGTGACAGGACTGACTTTATGGATTTTGATGATGCAGAAAAAGTTATGTTTTGTGTTCTTTATTTAAGTTTTGATTGGCATTTCTTTTTTAAATTATTATTATAATTTTAATGTTAATGTAATATTAGACTATGGTTAAATTCAGCCAAGGACATACATAATATTGCCAAAAGTATTGGGACAGCCCTCCAAATAATTTAATTCAGGTGTTTAAATCACTTCCATGGCCACAGTTGTATAAAAATCAAGCACCTTGGACTTCATTTTACTATTGCATGCGTTAAATACATAAAATATGCAATAAATGTAATAAAAAAGAACAATAACATTAATTTGTAAGGCCGTGTCACACGGAAATGTGACAGGGCCTGATGTGACGGGCCTGACGGTTGGCCATTTTAAACTGCCATTACTCAGCCTGCTAGCATGCTAGCATAAAAACTGTTAACATGCAAGCAAGGAATTTCAATAACCTTTTTAGACATGTTTTGGATTTAAAACATTTTCATTATTTTCTGGAATGTTTTACCGTGACAGGGCCTGACCCTTTAGCTCGTCTTCTTAAAAAAAATATACAAAAACAAGCTTAAAATCATACAATTCAATGACAGAATTCAGCCTTAATCAATGTAAGCTTCACCTGGGTCAAATGATGTCACTTCCTCTGAGTGATACCCTTAAAGGCGTATTTCACACATTTTATGTAGAGTTTTATGTAAACGTGACAGGACTGACCAAAACATGGGGACAGTTGTAAAATAGAATTTATTTGTAGAATGTATATATAATTTCATGTTTTTGATCAGTTGATGTGAATGATAACAGCTTAAACTTGTTATTGATGAGTTATTTTTTATAAATAACAGTTTGTAGCATAACAAAACTATGAAAGCTGTAGCTCCAATTTGGCTGGGGACAAGGACATTGACAGGATTTGTAATTTTCAAAAGTGTTTTTAATAAAGAAAAAAATATCTGAGAACCTAATGAATGTCATATTCCTTTACAGAACAACTCACAGAAATCAACTATGAGCCAGTTTTAGAAATTTTTGGATGAAATACTTTTTTATTCACTGTAACAATTCAAGGACAGATAATGTACGTTTCTGGTAGAATGTCCCAAAGAGACAAATGAACAAAATATGTTTAGTTTTTCAGGTGGGTCTAACAGTAGTATTCTAGTAAAAAATACTACAGAAATTTAAATAAAGTAATCAACCCACAAACGACTTTCGCTTTCGGTTCGGTGTTCGGTACGCATTTTCAAACCGAACGGTTCGTTGGACCATTTTTCCTGCCGACCAAAATTTTGTTATTTCAAATGTAGGCGCGTTGCGCGTGGCAAGCGCGCTCATAATGTAAGAGACGCCGGCGCGACCACAACATTGCCCAACATCAAATGGCAAACGTAATGCAAGCGGAACGAAACTGCTCGTTATTGTGTGGTTGACGGACCGTTTATCAGTTTAGCCGATCGTGATCATGCAACACTGTTACTACACAGACAGCGCTAATAAGAGATCCAGTAAAAAAAAGCATTTGAATTCGCCACATTAGTAATAACATCGCTGTGAGATCTAGTGAGAAACATTCACATTTCTCTGTTATTAACGGATCAAACAGTGCGTGGAAATCAGGAAGAAACATTGTGCCATGAATGAACTATCCCCACTAAGCAAAATGATGTCCAAAACACGTCTTTTCAACGTCTTTGTCACAAAAGTCGGACGTTGAAAAGACGTCCACTGAGGAGCCAGAATGAAAGTTTTTATGACGTCTTTTTTTGACGTGTTCTGCACGTCCGATATCTAGACGTTCGACATCGAACCTTCGTACAAGGTTAAAACTAGTTCAGATGTGGCCATTGTGGACATATTTCAACATCATTTATGGTCTCATTTAGACATAATTACTTTGACTATTGCTGTCAGATGATCTTAGTGAGAATTAACAGAGGTTTAGATGTTGATATTTGTTTAATTTGAAGTGTCACCATTGTGGTGATCAGTGTTTGCTTTAGTTGGGCTCTTGGTCCCCTTTCCTTTTACTTTAACTTTTATTTGACTGCTTTATCTGTGTGTTTGTAAAACACAATTGTTGTGGCAGAGAAAGCCAATATTAAGTAAGATCAGCTGTTTTCAGCTTATTGATGATGATGAAATCATCACAAAACAAGCATCTAATGTTGTCAGATGTTTTGGCATTCATAACCACCAACCTTGTGGGACTGCAATATTGATGCCTAAAGCATTAAAATGATCACTTATTTGAAGGTGTATAAAAAGCATGTGCACATGATGTTTTGAGCAAATGTATCATATCACACACAGACATCAAGATTTTGGATATGAATCACAACAACGGTGACAATCAAAACAAAAAAGCTTGGGAATTAAGGATGAGTTTTGTACTATGAAAGCTACCCATCATGCATTGCAGCATGAAGCTTTTTTTTTTTTTTTTATTGTCACCATTGTTGTGAATCATATGCAAAATCTTGATGTCTGTGTGTGACTATATGATACATTTGCTCAAAACATCATGTGCACATGCTTTTTATACACCTTCAAATAAGTTATCATTTTAATGCTTTTGGCACCAATAATGCAGTTCCACAAGGTTAGTGGTTATGAATGCCAAATATAAACACAAAACTTTAAACACAATATTAGATGCCCATTTTGTGATGATTATGTCATCATCAACATTGAGCTGATAACAACTCATACTTTTTCTAGGCTTTCTCTGCCACAACAATTGTGTTACACAAACACACAGTTACAGTAGCCAAAGAAAAGTTAAAGTAAAAAGGAAAGGGGACCAAGAACCCAACTAAAGCAAACACTGATCACCACAATGGTGACACTTCAAATTAAACAAATATCAACATCTAAACCTCTGTTAATTCTCACTAAGATCATCTGACAGCAATAGTCAAAGTAATTATGTCTAAATGAGACCATAAATGATGTTGAAATATGGCCACAATGGCCACATCTGAACTAGTTTTAACCTTGTGAAGGTTCGATGAACGTCTAGATATCGGACGTGCAGAACACGTCAAAAAAAGACGTCATAAAAACTTTCATTCTGGCTCCTCAGTGGACGTCTTTTCAACGTCCGACTTTTGTGACAAAGACGTTGAAAAGACGTGTTTTGAACATCATTTTGCTTAGTGGGTCCAGTGTCTACAGATCAGCAACATTCACCATGGATTTACTGTAGTAACACTAACTGCAACCATGGAAGTTTGGCAGGAATAGTAGGCATAATGCCTTCAAGTAACATTACGTCGGTTTTATTTTGACATTATGAATACAATTGCTGCCCTCAAATGTTAATCTGAACTAAAATAAACAGATAAACAGAAAAAAAAATTAAATCCATGAAATTTCCCTGGCATTTCTTTCTTTTTGCTGTATCAAAAACGTGCCGAACTGTGACACAAGTGTATCGTATATATCAAACCGAACCGTGAATTTTGTGAACCGTTACACCCCTAGTAATCATGTAAATTTCCTGCACCTGTCATAAACGTCCAAATGACGTCCAAAAAAATTACCCAGTTCAAAGGTCCAATGTTGAACGTCAATATGACGTCCAAGTTGGGTCATGGTTGGACGTCCAAATAGTGGACCTAGTTTGGACGTCGAATAGATGTCCAGAATTGGTCATGGACCGACAGACCCAATATAGACATGATCTGCACGTCTATCCGACGTCCAATGTTTAGTGGGAAATGTTAAATAACACTGCATGGATAGTCTTCACTGTAAAAATTAAATACAAATTAGTGCTTACAATTAAATTAAAAGTTATCCAGTCAAGAGCAGCAAGTGATTTTTCTTTGTCTCTTGTTCTTTGATTAACATGACAGGCGGCAGCAGGAATATTCAGTATTAGGCTGCTGTCACTAATGCATGGATCCAATATACTGTTACACAGCCTGGGTTTTCTTTCTCAAATATTTATGTTCCAAAACTGTGTTTACACTCGCCAACACAGACATGTTTACAATATTTTGTGTGTATTTGACCGTTTAAAGCAATGGACCATGAAAAATTAGTCAATTTGGTACACTGTTAGACCTTACCGGGTTTTTTTACAGTAAAATACTGGCAACACTGTTGCCAGTAAAATACTGTTAATTGTACAGTTTTTTACTGTAATCTAGTTTGTTTCTGTAAAAATGCACTAAAACTCAAGTTAACTAATTTCGCTTGCAGAAACCGACTGCCTTAAATTGACCAACTGTCATTTAAATGTATTAACTAAAATTTATAATGCATTAATAATGTGAGCAAAGCATTACTGTGAACTTATTTTATTTGAGACCACTAAAAAACTATTGTACATAAAAAGATTTCCACTGGATCAGCAACTACACAGTCACCGCCTGTTAAATAAGGCAACATGCAGCATATCATCAATGTTTGTAGATCTTCTCCTGGACTGAAGCACAGGCTCTACTCTTCTGCACAATGGTGACCCAAAAAATAAATTTTACAGTAAACTACTGGCAACAGTGTTGCCAGTATAAACCTGTTTTATAACTTAAAGTTTATTACTGTTAAAATACATTTTGTGGGTGTGTCTTTTTTATCTTACACAGTTAACCCTTTCAACCCCTCAGGGAAATCCACACTACGAGTAAAAAGTAACGATGCAGTGAGATAATTAAGGGAATATGTAAGTGATTGTAAGCAGAATCACTGAAGAAAAGAGAAACACAAGAACAGAAAATAGAGAAACACAATAACTACGACTGACTTCCAGCCATTACACATTATTACACTTATTATTAACCAGTATGACTTTATTTCTGTCATACATCTACAGAAGTTGTTATTGAGATGTTTAATTGAAAATGTTTGGTTTGAAGTTACCATTATAGAGATCAGTGCTTGCTTTAGTTGGGATGCTGATGCTAAAACGTTAGAGTTTCTTTTGCTGCTTGAGCTGTGTTTACAAGTCACACTTGTGCACACACACAGTTTATGAATGACTGCAGTTATAATGATTATGATGACAAAATCATCATATTGCCTGTTCATTCACTAAGGAATTCATTCTCACTTATTCAGAGTTTAATCCTCAATCAAAAGTGTTACATTACCACCACTGTGAAAACGCAGCAATAAGATACAATGACTTTTTTTTTTTAACACATGATGCATAACCAGAGAAACAGAGCTACACTGTGTTTTAGAAACACCGAGATATCACAATTTAGCACATGAATCTCAACAATGGTGGCAATATTTCTTTTTTATTATTATTATTATTCATGCAGCAGTGCATGCTGGGAGTTTTATATTATCCTGGAACCCAGCATGCATTGCGACATGAAACTTTTCACCATTGTTGAGATTCATATGCTGATTGTTGATATCTGTGTGTGTCTGAGTCAAGCAGGAGTAAAATAAAATTGAATGCACTATATGATTACAATATTCTTCAGAAGACCTGATTACAGAAATATTGATTTCATTTAGTATATTCACAGATATATGCTAAACTTGAGATAACTATAATTTCAATGACTATATATAGGAAAAATCTGAAAATCAGGCATGTCCAGGATGATCATCATCACAAAAAAATAAAAACACCTGATCATTTTCCTCTTGACTTTTTCTTGCCATAACAAATGTGTTTTATAAACTCACCGTTACAGCAGCCAGAGAGAGATGAATGGTAAGAAGTCCAGGGACAAGAGACCAACTAAAGCAAATACTGATCTCCATCATGGTGACAACAAATTTTATTAATAACTAAATCTCTGTTAATTCTCAACAAGAACTTTTGTACATGTATGAAAGAAATAATCGTAAACTGGCTTGTAAACTGGTTTCACACTCAGTGTGGCTGGAAGTCAATTGTAGTTTTTGTGTTTCTCTTTTTTCTGTTCTTGTTTCTCTGTCCTTCAGTGATTCTGCTTATCAGGTGTTCATCAGTGTCTCAATTCACTCACTTCTTTTCATTCAAGTGGACTATATTAGTGAACTAATGTAGGGAATAGTGAATGAGGGTATAGGGTGTGATTGGGAAAACAGCCTCTGAGTGTCGATTTTGAGCACTGTTAATTCACAGTATATTCCTGTAGGCTATTTTTATTTTCTACGGTATATTACTGCTTTAATGGAAAATGGTATTATATTGTCAGAATTTTACAGCAAGGGTTAACAGTGTACTCGGGATTGGTTTGAGAACCGGCTTTATGTGAGCGGCACTTATATAGATCAGTGGTGTGCGCACATTTGGTGTGTGATTATTACAAGAAAATGTAACATTTAACATTAAAGATGTCTATAGAATTTGATTTCTGTCTTCTTTCAGTTGAAGCATTTGATGTCACTGTTGAAGAATAGCTGTGAGTCTCTGAATAACACACAGGGAGAACATTTCACAGCGGAGGAGTTACTGGAGGTTAAACACACACTGCATGATATATTCTCATAGTAGTTTGTGTACATGCACTTGCACAGTGGCTGAATGAAATTAATTTCACAGAACTTTTGCAATTCCACCAATGATCTGCTGTCGGATGGGAACATCGCTGGCGGCGAGACGCTGAGTCAGTTTCTGTTGACGGTGGAGAAAGGCATGCGTCTGATCGGACCTCAGCTTAAAGAGCCTGTGACCAGGACGGAGACGCACAACACCTGTGAGACGCAAATATTTACAGTTGACACATTATCTCATTGTGTTGATGAATGGAAATACTGTGTTTCAAATGTGCATAAAATGAAACCGATATTGAGTACTGGAAGTACTGAAAGCAGTTGTTCTGTATGATCATGTGAATCACAGTCGCTGAGGTTGCAGTCACACGGAATCAGACTCCGCCCAGTGGGCGTGTCACTCTGAGCACAGACTCCGCCTTCTTCAACACCAGCTGGGAAACAGTTGTGGGGAAATCATATCCAGGTACAAATACACATATGCACATATATGTACTTATGAAAGCATCAGTGCGTTTAAGACCCGATGTAAATGTTGTTGTCTTTTAGGTTTTGCATTTGTGGCGCTGGTCAGTTTTAAAGATATGAACTCATCCAGCGATCAGTTTCACACGATGAGCAGAGAGAGATCAGACGATAGAGAGAGAAACATCACTTATCAGCTCAACTCGAAGGTGGTGACGGTCGTCGTCAGTAATCCAGAAACCAAACAGCTGTCTGAGCCGGTGACGATCATCTTTACACACGAGCAGGTGAAGAAGTTAAACAGTTTAATAGATACAGATGAAAAACCAAATAAATGTGCATTCCCTGTTTGAAAATCCGGTTGAAGCTGGATTCTAGCTGGTTCACCATATTATGTTCCAAAAACCAGCATGACCATATTAAGCTGGTATGGCCAGCAAGTAGCTGGTTTGTTTAAGGCCCAAGATGCTTCACCAGTCTTATTTTAGTATCATTGATTTATAATTATTAGGGGTGTGATGAAACACTTAGTTTGAGGATACACAATATTAGGTGCACGATAAAAAGACAAGATGATATTTTAACATTATTTTTATGAAATCTTCAATGATGAAATATATGACTGAAAAATTATTTTATTCGACTTAAAGATACACTGTTAGACCTTACCGGTTTTTTTTACAGTAAAATACTGGCAACACTGTTGCCAGTAAAATACTGTTAATTGTACAGTTCTTTACTGTAATCTAGTTTGTTTCTGTAAAAATGCACTAAATTATAGTTAACTAATTACACTTGCAGAAACCGACTGCCTTAAATTGACCAACTGTCATTTAAATGTATTAACTAAAATGTATAATGCATTAATAATGTGAGTAAAGTATTACTGTGAACTTCTTTTATTTGAGACCACTAAAAAACTATTGTACATAAAAAGATTTCCACTGGCTCAGCAACTACACAGTCACCGCCTGTTAAATAAAGCAACATGCAGCAAATTATCAATGTTTGTAGATCTTCTCCTGGACTGAAGCACAGGCTCTACTCTTCAGCACAATGGTGACCCAAAAAATAAATTTTACAGTAAACTACTGGCAACAGTGTTGCCAGTATAAACCTGTTTTATAACTTACAGTTTATTACTGTTAAAAAACATTTTGTGGGTGTGTCTTTTTTATCTTACACAGTTAACCCTTTCAACCCCTCAGGGAAATCCACACTACGAGTAAAAAGTAACGATGCAGTGAGATAATTAAGGGAATATGTAAGTGATTGTAAGCAGAATCACTGAAGAAAAGAGAAACACAAGAACAGAAAATAGAGAAACACAATAACTACGACTGACTTCCAGCCATTACACATTATTACACTTATTATTAACCAGTATGACTTTATTTCTGTCATACATCTACAGAAGTTGTTATTGAGATGTTTAATTGAAAATGTTTGGTTTGAAGTTACCGTTATAGAGATCAGTGCTTGCTTTAGTTGGGATGCTGATGCTAAAACGTTAGAGTTTCTTTTGCTGCTTGAGCTGTGTTTACAAGTCACACTTGCGCACACACAGTTTATGAATGACTGCAGTTATAATGATTATGATGACAAAATCATCATGTTGCCTGTTCATTCACTAAGGAATTCATTCTCACTTATTCAGAGTTTAATCCTCAATCAAAAGTGTTACATTACCACCACTGTGAAAACGCAGCAATAAGATACAATGACTCTTTTTTTTTTAACACATGATGCATAACCAGAGAAACAGACCTACACTGTGTTTTAGAATCACAGAGATATCACAATTTAGCACATGAATCTCAACAATGGTGGCAATATTTCTTTTTTATTATTATTATTATTCATGCAGCAGTGCATGCTGGGAGTTTTATATTATCCTGGAACCCAGCATGCATTGCGACATGAAACTTTTCACCATTGTTGAGATTCATGTGCTGATTGTTGATGTCTGTGTGGGTCTCAGTCAAGCAGGAGTAAAATAAAATTGAATGCACTATATGATTACAATATTCTTCAGAAGACCTGATTACAGAAATATTGATTTCATTTAGTAGATTCACAGATATATGCTAAACATGAGATAACTATAATTTCAATGACTATATACAGGAAAAATCTGAAAATCAGGCATGTCCAGAACGATTGTGACATCATCACAAAAAAATAAAAACACCTGATCATCTTCCTCTTGACTCTTTCTTGCCATAACAAATGTGTTTTATAAACTCACTGTTACAGCAGCCAGAGAGAGATGAATGGTAAGAAGTCAAGGTACAAGAGACCAACTAAAGCAAATACTGATCTCCATCATGGTGACAACAAATTTTATTAATAACTAAATCTCTGTTAATTCTCAACAAGAACTTTTGTACATGTATGAAAGAAATAATCGTAAACTGGTTTGTAAACTGGTTTCACACTCAGTGTGGCTGGAAGTCAGTTGTAGTTTTTGTGTTTCTCTTTTTTCTGTTCTTGATTCTCTGTCCTTCAGTGATTCTGCTTATCAGGTGTTCATCAGTTTCTCAATTCACTCACTTCTTTTCATTCAAGTGGACTATATTAGTGAACTAATGTAGGGAATAGTGAATGAGGGTATAGGGTGTGATTTGGAAAACAGCCTCTGAGTGTCGATTTTGAGCACTGTTAATTCACAGTATATTCCTGTAGGCTAGTTTTATTTTCTACGGTATATTACTGTTTTAATGGAAAATGGTATAATATTGTCAGAATTTTACAGCAAGGGTTAACAGTGTACAAAATGCAAAATAATGCAGTAGCATTTTGAAACTAATCTAAGGGTGTTTCAAATTTTTTTGGTAATCGAGTACTTGGTCGATTATTTTGATGAATAATCGAGTAATCTGATGTGTTTTGTGGAAATAAAACTAGACCTATGTAAACAATCTGTTCATTGACACGAGAAAGCATTTGACAGTGTGGACAGGCAGACACTCTGGAAGCTTCTACGACATTATGGAGTACCCATAAAGATCACCGATATCATCTGGAACTCACACGACGGACTGTCCTGCAGAGTGATCCACGGCACCCAAGCCACGGACAACTACCGAGTGCGGACTGGCGTAAGACAGGGGTGCCTGCTTTCTCCTTTCCTGTTTCTGCTTACCATAGACTGGGTCATGAGGACATCAACAGCACAGAGAAGGCACGGTATTCAGTGGATCCTATGGAAACAGCTGGACGACCTTGACTTTGCCGATGACCTGGCACTTCTCTCGCACACCCAGCAACAGATGCAGGAGAAGACCAACACTGTGACAGAGAACTCCTTAGGCATTGGGCTGAACATCCACAAAGGGAAGACCAAGGTCCTCAAGGTCAACGCAGCCGACATAGCACCCATCAAGCTGGAAGATGAAGCGCTGGAGGTAGGGCTGTGCGATATATATCGTGAGATTGTTATGCGCATCTCGTCAGTAAAGCCGGTTCCTTGATTAGTAGTAAATCACCATCACCTGCTTTCAGATGAAGCGGCATTTAGGGCTGAGGAGATAATTAAGTGATTAATTGAGTGATGATTGAGCATTATTGAAGACACCTGATGTTAACAAGCAGAATCACTGAAGGAGAAAATCACAAATTGTAAGTTACCATTAAGGTGATGGGTGTTTGCTTTAGTTGGGCTCTAGACCATTATATGTTTACTTTAATATTTACTGTTGTTTGTCTGCTGTTATTGATTTATAACAGTTAAATGAACAAAGTAAAATGTTGTCTTATAGTGTTGGTTATGTTTTGACATAATCATGCTGTGATCTCAAAAAGGAAACTTATTGAGATAGTTTGGTTTAACTTGTTAGCAGCAGTTTTGTGATTCTTCAGATTATGATTATCAGTATTTTACTTATAATTCTAAATATTTAATAAACATTGCTCTGATCAAAAGACATTCAGATAAATTCATTTAAAACACAGACATCAATAATCAGCCTGTGAATCTCAACAATGGTGACAATAATAAAGCATGTTGCAGTGGCTGCCACCAATCACAACTCAATAATGGCTCCCATCATGCATTGCGGTATGAATAAATTATGATCTGAATTGTCTATGTAATTTACTTTTACTAATTGAATATTCTGCTCCTCACCATTGTTGAGATGCATAGACTGAATCTTGACATCTGTGTGTGTCTCAAAGAATGATTTTTTTTTTTAAACAACTTTTAAGAAATCCTTTATATTATATCAAAAATTCTGGGCATTTATGCAGATTCACAGTTATGCTGTAACCAACAACATAAATCGAAGTCAGAAAGAAGGATTTTAATGAGTTCAGTGATCAAGTTCAAATGATGATTGTCATAATATAACCAACACCATCAGATCACTTCTTTCTTTGTTCAACTGGTGATTATAATTCAGAAACAACAGACAAACAAAATCTAAAGTTAATAATATAAGGGTCAAGAGTCCAACTAAAGCAACCATTGATCGTCATAACGGTAACTTACAATTTGAGATTTTCTCCTTCAGTGATTCTGCTTGTTAACATCAGGTGTCTTCAATAACGTTCAATCATCACTAAATTAATCACTTAATTATATCATTAACTTAAACACTCTTGAGTGTGGACTCATACACTCCCAGGAGTGTTAATTTAACACTGGAGTTTTTGCTGTGTACAAAGAGCCGTAGTTAACTGACAAGCTGAGCCATATCGCATTAATTATCGCTGGCGATACGTCCGCGATATTGATGTGATTTGGCTCAGCTTGTCAGTTAACTACGGCTCTTTGTAGTAAATGCCGCTCCATCTGAAAGCAGGTGATGGCGATTTACTACTAATCAAGGAACCGGCTTTACTGACGAGATGCGCATAACAATCTCACGATATATATCGCACAGCCCTAGCTGGAGGAGGTGGAGAGTTTCACCTACCTTGGCAGCATCTTTGACAAGCAGGGAGGTACCGATGCAGACGTACAAATGCATATCAGCAAGGCAAGAACAGCTTTCCAGCAGTTGAAGAAGGGGTGGGACTCCAGTGCCCTGTCCATCCACTCCAAGATCAAACTCTTCAATACCATCGTGAAGCCAATACTCCTATATTGAGCAGAAACATGGAGAACAACATCCTCAACCATGAAGAGAGTCCAGACGTTCATTAACACCTGCCTCAGGCGAATACTACGGATCAGATGGCCAGTTACCATCAGTAACAGGGAACTGTGGGAGAGAACCAGACAGCAGCCTGTAGAGAAAGAAATCCTCCACAGAAGATGGTGCTGGATTGGCCATACCCTCCAGAAACCTGCTAACAGCATCACCAGACAGGCACTCACCTGGAACCCTCAAGGCAAGAGAAAAAGAGGCCGCCCCCGAAACACCTGGCGATGAGACTTGGAGGCAGAATCCAAGAAAATGGGACTATCATGGGGACAACTGGAGAAACTGGCCCAGAACCGGAACTGTTGGAGAGCTCTTGTTGACGACCTACGTCCCAAACAGGACTAGAGGCAAATGATGATGATGTGAACAATAGCCTTTAGAATTACTTAAAATACATATATTATAACATATATAATAACAATGAGGCATTTGGTTCAAATAAAGTGTCAAATGCAAGTAATTATATAGTTTTATTTAACAACACTGTTAAAGTACATAATAGGCAGGTGTTTACTTATTCCTCATTTCCTAAACTCTTCTTCTCCCTTCTTCAGGAGAGGTTGTCTGAGGGTGTGGCTTATTCCTGTGTGTTCTGGAATCAGACAGTGGGGGCGTGGTCTGGGAAGGGCTGTGAGAAGGTGTGGTCTAATGACACTCATACAATGTGTTCCTACTCTCATCTCAGTAGTTTCGCTCTGCTCATGGCCCTCTACCCTGTCCAGGTACATGTGTGACATATTTCAGATTTGAGACTAAATTATGATGATATTGACACGTCTGTTTGCTCTTCCTTTCCTCCAGGACACGTTTGAGCTGGTGTTGATCACGCGTGTGGGTTTAGTTCTGTCTCTGCTCTGTTTATTTCTCTGTATCCTGACGTTCCGGTTCTGTCGCTCCATCCAAGGGACCCGAAACAGCATTCATCTTCATCTGAGCGTGTGCCTCTTCATCGCAGACCTCGTCTTTCTCTGCGGGATCTCCAGTACTCACAATCAGGTGTGTTTGAATGATAAAACAAGTGTTGGTCATGAAGGAATTATTTGAAAATAATAAATATTACCCTGTCTGTTGCTCATATAGGCCTCATGTCAGAACTTTTCTTTCCTTTGAAAATGCTTATAACCGGATGTCCCTGTGCTCCATATTCCATATTACTTTACAACTGCAATTCACTGCAGTGCAGTGGCAGGACACTTGGAACATTTGTTTGGACTCAGTTTAGATGACCTAATATTAGGTACCTTCTCGCGGAGGGTCTGGACATACCACAACATGGTGTACCAGGCCTCCCACTATGCCCTCAGAGGGTGCTTCTGCCTGCTTCGCCACCATTGGTGACCCGAGGAGCAGAGACACCCAACGGTAGACCCACCCTTGCTCATAGACAATCTCTTTCTAGGGCTTGTTCGATGTTTCCTTGCCAGTTCTTTGTTTCAGGGTCCCGAACAGGTAGACTCTATTTAAATGATCCCTGAGTCAAACTTTGTGGCAGTGTGGCAGCTTCTGCCCAGTGTTTTTCAGAGGGTTCTGAATATTTTGGAAAAATGTAACACAATTCAGTTTGCCTCCCGTTCACCTCATTTCAATGGGGTGTTAGAAACAGCAGTGAATCAAGATCAATCAAGGTTCCAAATCAAAAACTGCATCCTCTCTTGGTGAAAGGCTCCATAGAAGTTGTACATCTTCATGTGAGAGAGGCAGGTTTCTTAGCTGGTACTTTATTGTGCCCAAAAAAGACTGGGGGCTGCATCCAGTTTTGGATCCACATGACCTTATTTGTACTCTGAGGACATACAGATTCAAGATGCTTACGCTCAAACTCAAATTGTCTCAAATTCAATCCAAGGATTGGTTTGTGACAATAGACCTAAAGAACACTTATTTCCAGATGAGATTTGGCCAGAACACAGTACATTTCTCATGTTTATTTTCTGGGATACTTACCAGTATCGAGTGCTTCCTTTCAGCCTAGCATTGACAACCTAGTGGACTGATCCTGTTCTGGCTCTTCTGGGACTCCAGGGAATTCGTGTGCTCAATTATAAAGATGTATGGTTGATTTTATCCCAGTTGAAATAGCTAGCAGCATGACATTGAGATGTTGTGCGTGCTCATATGAAGTGTTTGGGGCTCAGGTTGAACCTAAATAAGTTTATTTCCAATCTCCCTCTCAGAGAACCCTTTTTCTATGAGTTGTTTGGGACTCTACAATGATGGAGTCATGTTTGTCTCCTGCACGTGTAGACTGTATCTTAACCATGAAGGCATTAGGCTAGACCTGAAGTTGTCAGTTGTTCAGGTTCAAATACAGTTAGGTTTCATGGTGACAGCAGCCAGCATCATTCCATTGGGTCTGCTGCTATACCAGTTCTGGCTCAAGGACAAGGGGTTTCATCTTCTTAACCATCCTTCCAGAGTGATAATGGTTACACACAGAGAACTTTGTACCCTTCAGCTTTGAAAGAGACATTGGTTTCTAAACCAGGGCCCCATCCTTGGGGCGTGTTGTTGTTGCAAGACTCTAACGTCAGATGCTTCCCTCAGGGGGCTATCATGTGTTAGTCCGCAGAGACAACACTACGGTAGTTTCTTACATAGGGTGGGCTACATTTGCATCTTTTTTTCCTGAAAGGAAAAAATACTGAATACTGAATTTCCCTCCCTGAGAGCTGGTTATATTCTGAGACATGTAAACCTGGGGGCAGACATCCTGTTGAGGCTGAGTGGAAGTGGATCTGTTTGCATCCAAGGAGTTAACCCACTGTTCCCCTGATGGCAAAGGGTTAAAAGCTTTCTTTCCTCTGCCTCATGAATAGTGGAAGCAAGAAACTCTTCACCTGCTGTGTCCGGTCCGGCCTTTGAGTATTTATGTCCACCGTTCGGGCCAGTGGTTGAAATCCTCTCAGCTCTTAGTCTATTTCAGTTGCTGCAATAAGGGAAATGTGGTCACTAAACAGCGTATTTCAAATTGGATCATTGATGCCATTGCCCTCTCTTATGAGGTGTGCTGTATGGCTTCGCCTTTAGGGGTTAAGCCCTAACACACCAAACCGACGCCAAAGAACAAGCGCTGATGAAAGCCAACTGTGGAATTGCCTTGCGTCGCCTGTGTCGGGTGGAAAAGCTGCACTTGAACACACCGAGAGGACTACAGCCGACTGTCAGCTAGAATGCGTGTTAACTGCGCCTGCGTGAAAATGAGACAACTGTCTATTTCTGCAGATATATTCGTCTATATTCGTCATTCAAAAAGGGAAACCGACGCTGCAGGCTGCAGATACACAAACCATAAACAAAGCAGTGCATGCTTACTGTTTTGAATATCAATCCTGCTAAACACTTTCTTTATTCCTCTCCGCTCATGTTAATATTGAAATATTCGCCAAGGAACACTCAGGTAAGATGACATAACATTAGAACAGCCTTTTGTCTGTACCCTTTCGACTTCTTTGCTCGCTGTTTTGCTATTATTCTCGTGCACTGACTCATTCACTAAACTGAACAGCCAATCAGAGTTCCCTCCTTGAGGGAATCCGCCGGTAAAAAAACAGACGAGGACCAATTTCTGTCAACGGTGCGAAACACACTGAGAAAACTTAGTCGGCCAACGCACAAAAACTGCCCGACGGCTGACCGTCGGCTTGGTGTGTCCCGGGCTTTAGGGTTCACTCTACTGGGAGAGCGGCATCTTCTAAGGCTCTTGCCAAGGGTCTGTGCTGCAGCAGGATGGTCATCATCATACATGTTTTTAAAATGTTATGGCTTGGACACTGATTCAACACCAGGGGGCACATTACAGAAAGATCCTAACTTTACAATCCCATCTTATCTGTTTTCTAACCATGACAATTTCAGTTAGGACCTCATTTAGGACAGAAGCTATTACAAAATGACTTTCTTAAGTGCATAATCTTATCTTAACTACAGATAGGAAAAGGGTAATACAGAAGCATCCTAACTCCACAAAAAATCCTAAAACTGTCTTAACTTTAGGACAACCCCAATGGTGTCCTAACTTCAAAATTATTTGAAAGCCAACTATAAAAATCACACAATAATAGCCCTGTCTGAGAATGGCGTCACATGTATTAATGATACAAGAGATGTTTGATGGTCCAAAGACTTTGTGAACACCCAAATGATGTGCTGCACTTTGACGAAATAATTACAGACTCTATGAAATAAAAAGATTAGGCTTTGCCCTTTCTACCAAGCTTATCAAAACTTTACTTAATGAAAAGCACCACTTATTTTGTTTTTCCATTTTCCATTTTTTCCGTTTTACTTCATACCAGCTGTTTGCGTGTCGTTGATTGCCTGGTAACAGAGTTGATTATCGAACTAAATGGAGAGGTTTAAATTTCCTAACTACAGATAAGATGAGATTTTGTAAGATAGGATAAGAACCCTAAATCAACTTAAGATTTGCTTCTGTAATATGAATTTGTGAAAAATCCTAAATTAACTTGTCAGATCTTAAGAAAGAACGTTTCTGTAATACGCCCCACAGGATCTCAGGTTCTTCAGGGATGATCCAGGTTGTTCTGCCTTCAGAATTTGCCTGAGCCAAAGTTAACAGCCTAGCATGGTGGTGTGGGTATTATCATTCCCATAGTGTCAACACCATGGCACAGTGTCAAAGTTCCCATCTGAAAGGGAACATCTCAGGTTACATATGTAACATACTAACACAATTTCTACAGAACCCCTGTCCTCCCCCCCTTGCCCCTTAACTAATTTGGCCCCTGCCCATGCGGAGGTCTTCTCACACCACTTCAGACACTGGTGTTAGTTAATGGCTAATAACACTGGCTTATTTAACACAAAATGTAAAATGTTATTGTAATCAAACAGGAGCTGATTTGACATGTCTGTTTCTCTCTCAGGTTGGGTGTGCGATTGTGGCGGGGCTGCTTCATTTCTTCTTGTCTGCGTTCTGCTGGATGCTGCTGGAGGGGGTTCAGCTCTACCGGATGGTTGTGCTGGTGTTTCACACCACAGTAAAATATCTCCACATGTGTGCGGTGGGATACGGAGTCCCTCTCGTCATCGTCATTATCTCTGCCATCGCCTTCCCAAAGGGATACGGCACCCAAAGACAGTGAGTTTCTGCAACCAATGCTGTTCAGCTGTAGAATTATATGTGTGTGTCTCTATGTGTATGCACATGCATAATTATTAGATATATATTCGAAAGTCCATATTCTGATCATATATTTTTTCCAGGCACATTTTATCTATTCCAAACTACATTAGTCTTAATACTCTCAATACAATTCTTACTATGTTTATTAGTCCATAATAAAATGCATAAAACGTTTACAAATTTTCTTTTTTTAACTGAAAATTCTGTAAATGTTTTGACAATTATGAACACTAATGGACCAAAAGTATTGATTGCTCATCTTAAATGCAAACAAATCATTTAAATCAAGGTTCATGGCTGTGATGTGAACTAAAGTATTTTGAAAAATGTCCCCAACTTCCTGTCTGAATAGCAAATACATTGCCCATAAATACAGGTTAACTAGATGTACCGCATGGCGGTACAAAATATGACCGCCGCTCAGGCCTGCACTGGCTTTCCACAAAAATAAATGACGTGGAGCAATTTGGCTGTATTGCGTGTTTATGTATATAAGTTGTATATTTTAAAAGACTGTCTGGAGTATTCCTGTGGATCATGGATAATTTAGAGTTTTGTAATTATTTGCCATTACTATTTAAGTTTTATATCAAAAGTCATTAGTTTAGACACTTAACATCCATAATGTGAAAACGTCACATCCATAACAGTGGTTAACAGTAAAAAGCGACTGAAGTGCCCTTGAGCAAGGCACCTAACCCCTCACTGCTCCCCGAGCGCCGCTGTTGTTGCAGGCAGCTCACTGCGCCGAGATTAGTGTGTGCTTCACCTCACTGTGTGTTCACTGTGTGCTGAGTGTGTTTCACTAATTCACGGATTGGGATAAATGCAGAGACCAAATTTCCCTCACGGGATCAAAATAGTATATATACTTATACTTATACATACTAAGTATGAAAAATCTGTTTTTTTTTTTCAAAGGACCCTCCCATTCAATTTATACAAACCTCTACCAAACGGTTGAGGTGCCTGTTGATGGTAAAAGTCAGTTATCTGACTTTGGCATGGGTTTGTTGTGTTTTACTGAAATAAAAAACATTTTTTCCCCAAAAAAGTGGTTTTATCTTGTAGCCCTGGTCCCAGAGTTTTAAAAAAACAATGTTAACAAAATTAAACTCATTACCACTGTACCTAGTAGAACACTTAAGTAAATGTCCCATTGAAATTAATGGGATTTTATGGATTTAGGTGAAGAAAGTGTACACATAATACATTTTGGTCTGTACCATGAAGAGAAAACTGATTCAACTATATAAACTATATATTTTCTGAAAGCGTAGACTCTCAGGATGTGATCTAACATGGCATGAAACATGTCCCACCCACGTCATTAGTATACTGGCCAAGCATAACACATTGGGTATTGGTAAATCGGGTATATGGCTGATACCTAAAAAAAGTAGTAGTATGTGCATGTCTGTCTGTGTGTGTGTGTGTATGTGTGTGTGTTTGTGTATGTGTGTGTCTGTGTGTGTCTGTGCGTGTATGTGTGTGTGCGTACATGTGTGTGCGCGTGTGTGTTTGTGTGTGTGTGTCTGTGCATGTGGATTTGTATGTGTGTGTATGGGTGTGTGTCTGTGCCTGTGCCTGTGGATGTCAGTGTGTGTGCATGCTTGCGTTTGTTTGTATTCCTGCATGTGTGTGTGTGACAGTATCATCCTAAACCAGCAACCCTTCGCTCAACAGCACCATCTACAGGCCGATGAGTGTACAGTCACTAAATGTGCACATAAATTAATTTATTTTATACCCCCCCATGGATGAAATTCTACGAAACTTAGCATACCCCCAGAGGATGTCAAGTTAATCATACACATGAAATATGGTGCAGTTCTGAACATCTCCACTGAAGATAGGGGCGATTAAAGCAGAATAATATTGCATTTTAATTTTTTTATGGGAGGGGCGCAAATCACAAATGAGTGATTATGGGCTAGGTTGATGTGGGCCCTTAAGACCAACATACCATAAAAATGTCTTCATCCTCGGTTCCACGGTTCAAGTAGTTATTTAGGAAAAACTGCATTTTTTTCCTAAAAACGAAAAATTCACGGGGGGCCCAGCGCGGGGGGGGAGTGGCCTCCGGGGACCAAACAAAATTTTTCCGTAAAAGTCTAGTGGGGCTACATGCCCACCAAATTTCATGTTTCCCGGTGTTTCGGTGTCCCTGGTATCGTTGACGCAAAATTCACGGGGGCCCCAGCGCGGGGGGGGGAAGTGGCCCCCGGGGACCAAACGAAATTTTTCCGTAAAAGTCTAGTGGGGCTACATGCCCACCAAATGTCATGTTCCCCGGTGTTTCGGTGTCCCTGGTATCGTTGACGAAAAATTCACGGGGGGCCCAGCGCGGGGGGGGGGAGTGGCCCCCGGGGACCAAACGAAATTTTTCCGTAAAAGTCTAGTGGGGCTACATGCCCACCAAATTTCATGTTCCCCGGTGTTTCGGTGTCCCAGGTATCGTTGACGAAAAATTCACGGGGGGCCCAGCGCGGGGGGGGAGTGGCCCCCGGGGACCAAACGAAATTTTTCCGTAAAAGTCTAGTGGGGCTACATGCCCACCAAATTTCATGTTCCCCGGTGTTTCGTTGTCCCTGGTATCGTTGACGAAAAATTCACGGGGGGCCCAGCGCAGGGGGGGAGTGGCCCCCGGGGACCAAACGAAATTTTTCCGTAAAATCTATAGTGGGGCTACATGCCCACCAAATTTCATGTTCCCCGGTGTTTCGGTGTCCCTGGTATCGTTGACGAAAAATTCACGGGGGGCCCAGCGCGGGGGGGGGGAGTGGCCCCCGGGGACCAAACGAAATTTTTCTGTAAAAGTCTAGTAGACCAACATACCATAAAAATTTCTTCATCCTTGGTGCCACGGTTCAGGTAGTTATTTAGGAAAAACTGCATTTTTTGGCTTTGGGGGGGCCCAGCGCGGGGGGGGAGGGGCCCCCGGGGACCAAACGAAATTTTTCCGTAAAAGTCTAGTGGGGCTACATGCCCACCAAATTTCATGTTCCCCGGTGTTTCGGTGTCCCTGGTATCGTTGACGAAAAATTCACGGGGGCCCCAGCGCGGGGGGGTAAGTGGCCCCCGGGGACCAAACGAAATTTTTCCGTAAAAGTCTAGTAGACCAACATACCATAAAAATTTCTTCATCCTCGGTGCCACGGTTCAGGTAGTTATTTAGGAAAAACTGCATTTTTTGGGTTTGGGGGGGGACCAAACGAAATTTTTCCGTAAAAGTCTAGTGGGGCTACATGCCCACCAAATTTCATGTTCCCCGGTGTTTCGGTGTCCCTGGTATCGTTGACGAAAAATTCACGGGGGCCCCAGCGCGGGGGGTAAGTGGCCCCCGGGGACCAAATGAAATTTTTCCGTAAAAGTCTAGTAGACCAACATACCATAAAAAATTCTTCATCCTCGGTGCCACGGTTCAGGTAGTTATTTAGGAAAAACTGCATTTTTTGGGTTTGGGGGGGCCCAGCGCAGGGGGGGAGTGGCCCCCGGGGACCAAACGAAATTTTTCCGTAAAAGTCTAGTGGGGCTACATGCCCACCAAATTTCATGTTCCCCGGTGTTTCGGTGTCCCTGGTATCGTTGACGAAAAAATTCAGTAGATGACGAAAAAAAAAAAAAAAAAAAACTTTGACAATCCCTATATGACTGCTATGCTACGCTAGCGGCGGTCATAATAATACTCCGGATAAAGAGGTCATTCTGAACCAGAACTAAATGTGAGCTAGAGTCAAAATGCAAGAGATTAATATTTGGTATCAACAACCACCTGATCTCCAATAGTTCAGAAGAATTCTCCTTCTGCTACTTCATGGTCAAACATCAACACATCAGATCATTCACAAATCTATGATTAATTTTCAAAGGGAATATGAATGGGGAAGAATGATGAATTAGTCTTTTGTGTGTGTGTGTGTGTGTGTGTGTGTGTGTGTGTTTGTAACCATGTGACTGATTTATCATTCCAGCTGTTGGCTCTCTCTTGATCGTTATTTTATCTTGAGTTTTTTCACACCCGTCTGCATCATCGTCATCCTCAACTGTGTCTTCTTCATCATCACTGTGTGGAAACTGGCAAAGAAATTCTCCAGTCTCAATCCAGACCTCTCCAAACTCAAACAGATCAGGTGTGTGTGTGTGTGTATTATTTTACTATCATTCATATACTATTGTAGTTTTTGTGTCTGTCTTTAATTTTGTTTTATCTCAGTAGTTCTGATGAATTATATTGTGTGTGTGTTTACCTGTAGGAGTTTTATGGCGACCGCAGTGGGTCAGTTGTGTGTTCTCGGCGGGACGTGGGTCTTTGGCTTCTTCCTCTTCCAGGAGAACGGGACTGAAGTCATGTTGTACCTCTTCACTATCCTCAACAGCCTCCAGGGGGCGCTCATCTTCATCATGCACTGCCTGCTGTCCAAACAGGTTCTTACACACACCATGACAGCAGAAAACACATGATGAATTGGCTTCAACACATTGAAGGTTTGGTAACAGTGGTTTGTTTTGTATCTCGCAGGATTTTAGTGATTTGAAGTGACAGTTCACCCCCCAAAAAAGGATGCAAAATGCACAAAATGCAATTCATGCCATAAGGGTTCTGAAGTAGTGGTTGACCGATATATCCCCAAGGACCAATATATGGCATTTTTAAGTGATTGGCATTGACCAATGTTTTTCTAATTGACTGACAAGTGTCAGAAGCAGCTTTTATTTTGACATCGATGGTACTTTTATTTTGACAGCGCTAAGAACACCAGCGTCTGAGCGCAGTTTTAAGCGTAATCTTTAAATCCTTGATTTAAAACTGCGCTATTACCAAATGGCCACTACATCATATACATATCATATTCTCTGTGCACTTTAAAATTAGCGTTACCTGCTCTTTATTTATGGAAAGTATGATATGATTCCCAGTGTGCAAATCACTTATCACATTACTGGGTGAACTGCTAATTACAGTGTTTATTTCATCGTAAAATCCATATCGGTCGACCACTATTCTGAATGCAAGCAACTTGGGTTGGCCAGAAACTGTAATTTACTATTTAGTCAAACATCATTTGCTTTAGCTGTTGTGTCGCCGCCTTCAGGTAAGGACGGAGTATTACAATCTGTTTGGCCGAATGTGTCCACATAAGAAGAAAGAAGAATACCGTGTCAGCCAGTCCAACAGCAGTCAGGTACAGTACGCTAGTGAGTGTGTTTGAGTGTTTTAATGCTGTGTTTGTGGCTTCAGCTTCTTCATTCTTCCTTTGACTTTCACAGAAACCTCTGCGGAGCGACGGCAGCACAGCAGAGTCACAGATGTAAAGTGCTTACAAACTCCTGAACACAAGGCACTCGAACACTTTCTGTAAAAGACTTTCACAAAGCATTCACAAAGGGTTGTTGTCATCTGAGGAATATTGCAGATGTGTGTTTATCATATAGTGCATGTGCCAATGAGAAAAAAAGAGACAAAAAAAAACGTTGAATCCAATGCGACTGCAATAACTTTATTATCTTTAATCTTTTACTTTACTATGTCTGTTATATTTAACAATATTATTTCATATTTCACTCCTAATAGTCTATTTATAAATGCATTATATTTGCCACTATATCTATTTATCTATCACTATATTTAATATCTATTCAATGATATACTTTAAAATATGAACCCAAAACCACCCATAGGTGGCAGCAAAGCGTTGTCTAAACGAGTGAGTCATTGAATCATTCACTCAGAGGGTTCGTTTAAAGCATTTGGTTTATTCAGGCACAAAGCAGTTGATGAGCGAGTTGCACTTTCTCCAGTGCAAGCGGAGGCCTTTTCTGTTACGAAAAAAAAACACAGCAAAGGCCGTGTCCGTAATGTAAGAACAGATAAAACTGATCACACCATTATTTGAACATAATATTTAGTTTATTTTTGTCTTTTCTTTGCAAGTGGAAAGTCTTACATTCAAGATCATGCAAAAGGCAACTTCTTTAAAATGATAAATGTTTTATTGAGGGAGATCTTGGTTTGATTATGAAGGTGAAACTGTAGCTGGGTTCTCTTACGAGAGGTTCGCTCGTATTGCGTAAGTAGCTTACGCTTCGCTTCGGGAAAGTTCTCTTTCTTCGAGATCTGAAGCCAAAAAATTATCCTTAATTTTGCATTTATTGTCAACGCAGTGCAGCGGCAGGCAGACCAAAGCAAGCTGTATAAGCGTGCTCATTGGCTGCCAGGCGGCAACTGCTTAGGCCTACCAGTGAGCCCGGCTTGACGTCACACCCAATGAGGGCTTCGCGCCCTCCACACCCTTCTAACCGTCAAGAAGGGTGTGGCCAGTGTGTATATATTGAGGGCTCACAGGCTGAACTCTGATTTTCTTGTCTTCAGCGAAGCTCTTCGCATCGCTGGATCTTGAGAAGCCGCCGCCATCGAAACCAGCGACCAGCAAGCTTAGGACAGCGCCTGAAGAAGCCGGCCGCCTTCGCCGCCTTCAGCCATCCGTGCCTGCTACGCTATCCGGCGACATATCCTTTTATTACTGCTGTGTGTGTTCGCCCTGCGACACACACTTTCTCTCACTGTTCTAAAAGAGCACGAGGCGTTTTTGTCAAAATGCCTCGTTTTTCCTGCGGCTCGTGCCGCGCCCCGCTCAGCAACGGAGACCGCCACCTCTTCTGCGCTCTCTGCCTGGGCCGCGAGCACGCCGCCACTGCACTCTCTACGGGCGGCTGCCCCGAGTGCGAGGAACTTTCAATGTCGACCCTGCGGGCTCGACTTGAAGTTTTCGACCAAGCTGTCGCTCCGCCTGTCCCTGCCGGGCCGCGCAAGAAGAAGCGCCGCTCGCAGAGACCACCGGAGACTGTTGTGACTGAGGAGCTCGCCGGAACCTCTCCCTCGAGCTTCTCTCTCGCCCTCTCCGCCCCCCCTCCCGGCCGCTCAACCGCCGGCTCTCGCCCACACCGCCGCCGCGTCAGGGGATGAGGCAAATGAGATAGACACTCTCCCTCTGTTCGAGCCGCGCTACTGCGCCGATCACAAGGGATGGCAGAAGCGGATGGTCTCGGAGCGAGCTTCCTCTCCCTCTGTTCGAGCCGCGCAAACTGCGCCGCTCACAAGGGATGGCAGAAGCGGACGGTCTTGGAGCTCTCTTTACGTTACAAGAAAGCTACTCCGTCCTCGCGCGTCACTCACCGGCGAAAAGGAGAACAGAGTGTTTTCGTCCCGCTGTGGCCAGACCTACCTCCATTTCTCAGTCCCCTCTTAAGTTCAGGCGACTGGAATTGTTCATATCGCAGTATACAAGCCTGTTATAAATACACGCACGCCTGCAAGCAAACGCCGTCACAAGACATGACGCTCTCTTATATGCTCGCTCTAACCGAAAGCTATTGTATTCTCCCCTGTGGCTCAGTGGCGGAATCTTAGGCTTTTGCGCCAGAGACCCGTGTTCGATCCCGGCTCTCGCGGCAGTTAATAATTTATGCTGTTCGCTTCTCCGAGCTCGCGGCCAGCTTTTCTTACATACAGAAAGCGAACCCACTTTCCCCCTTGTTGGGCCGCGCAGATTGCGCCGTTCACAAGGGATAACAGAGCGGACGGTCACAAGCAACGTTCAGCGCGCGCGCGCCTCACTCACCGGCGAAAAGAGGAGAGAGAGTGTTTTAGTCCCGCTGTGGCCGGACAAACCGCCAATTCTCACACATTTCTCAGTCCCCTCTTAAGTTCAGGCGGCTGGAAATATTACTATTGCAGTAAACAAGCCTGTTTTTATACACGCACGCCTGCAAACGAACATGAGGTCGCTCTCTTATATCTTCGCGCTAACTGAAAGGTAATGTGTTCTCCCCTGTGGTTCAGTGGCAGAAACATAGGCTTTCGCGCTAGAGACCCGTGTTCGATCCCGGCTCTCGCGGCAGATAAAAATTCATGCTGTTCGCTTCTCCGAGCTCGCGGCCAGTTTTTCTTACATACAGAAAATGAACCCGCCTCTCGTACCACTCCTACTCATGGTGCTCGAGTATTTATGAGCGTCTAAACACGAGGGTAGAAAAGACGGTTAAGTCCCGCTGCGGCTGGACCACTGTCAAAGCTTCACGCTCTGTCAGTCCCCGTTGCCACGGCTACTGCAGATGTTTACTTCGCAGTCAACGAGCCGGTATATCTACCCGCTTGCCTGCGCGCAACCACCGTTCTCACGGCGACCCAGAGAAATCTCAAATGAGCATAATGTCTGGTTGCACGGCCCACGCCGTATGTGTTTCAAATGCAGTGAATGTGCCCACGTTTCCGTGTTCACCCCTGCACACAAGCACTATAAATCCCGTGTTTCTCACAGAGCCCACTCTCACAAAGCAGGCAGAAGCCGCTCGAGTGTTAAAAGTAGGTCACGTGTCCACCTCACCGTGCCCACACCTACTCACTGCCCGCTCTGTCACACGGCCTCTCACGACCGGTCATGTTTTAAATGTAAGTCCTGTGCCCGCCTTCGAGCGCTCACACATACTAACGAACATTTCGCCCCGACGCCGCCCTCGCGCGTCGCGCCTCACACTATATGTTCCCCGTCCAAGCCACCGGGACACCGTGTGTAAAACGGCCAGCTATCGCTGCGTGCGATCCGCCGTATCTAAGCACCAAGAGCGCGCGCGCTGCGCCCACCCCTCCGTTTCGAGCTCTCGAGCCCGCGACGCGCGGCGATCAGAGCCCGGAGGCCATTCTGCCCCTGGCTTCACACTCAAAAGCGTGGGAAGCTATTCCAGGCGCATCAGAATGGGTGCTAAGCACAGTAAAAAAGGGCTATACTCTGCAGTTCGCTCGCCGCCCCCTGCGCTTTCAGGCGCGTACCGAGACGAGAGTGAATGGAGAAGTAGCACATCTACTTCGAGCAGAAATAGCTACACTTCTGTGCAAAGGGGCTATAGAACCGGTTTCCCCTTCTATGAGCGAGTCGGGCTTTTACAGCCGTTATTTCCTCGTTCCCAAGAAGGAAGGAGCTCTCAGACCAATTTTGGATCTAAGATGTTTGAACAAGGCTCACAACCGGGCAAATTCTCGCGCAAATTCGCCCGAGGGACTGGTTTATATCTCTCGATCTAAAAGACGTGTACTTTCAGATCCAGATAATACCCCGTCACAGGCCATTCTTGAGATTCGCCTTCGACGGTCAGGTATATCAGTACACCGTCCTGCCTTTCGGCCTGTCGTTGGCACCCCGTACATTTACGAAGTGCATGGACACGGCTCTCGCTCCCCTGAGGGGTCGGGGAATGCGAATTCTGAACTACTTGGACGATTGGCTAATTCTAGCACAGTCAGAGGCCGAACTCATCGCCCACAGAACAGTGCTTCTAAGCCACCTGGACAGCCTGGGGCTCACGGTCAACTGGACCAAGAGCTCATTAGTGCCCAGTCAATCAACCTCTTTTCTGGGTTTGGATCTGGACACTGTGGCAATGACGGCCCGCCTGTCGACACAGCGCGCGCGCTGCATTCCACACCTGGCCGCGTCCTTCCAGCCGGGCAGCACCGCACCTCTCAAGACATTTCAGAGGATGCTGGGTTGTATGGCTTCAGCTGCAGCAGTGCTTCAGCTGGGTCTGTTACGTATGCGCCCGCTACAACGCTGGCTGAATACCCGAGTGTCTCACAGAGCCTGGGCTTCCGGCGGCATTCGAATCAGAGTGACTCAGAGCTGCGTTTTCAGCACTGAAGCCCTGGTCAGCGGCCGACTGGTACCAGCGGGGAGTGACAATGGGAGCCATCTCACACCGCAAAGTTATCTCGACGGACGCTTCCACCTCAGGTTGGGGCGCTCTTTCGAGGGCAAACCGGTCTTTGGCCTGTGGTCAGACCAGGAGAAATGCCTCCACATAAACTGTTTGGAGATGATAGCGGTCGAGAACGCGCTCAAGCGCTTCCTCCCATTCATACAGGATCACCATGTGCTAGTCCGCTCGGACAACATGTCCGTGGTATCCTATGTGAACCGACAGGGCGGTGTCAGATCCAGGAACCTGTGCAAGCTGACAGAACGCCTTCTCGTGTGGGCTCACCGCTCGTTGCGCTCGCTGAGAGCCGCGCACGTGCCGGGCCACCTGAATGTCGGTCCAGACAGACTGTCCAGAGACATCATTCCCCTGGGAGAATGGTCCCTGCAACCCCAGACAGTCCAGTTTCTCTGGCGCCTATTCGGCAGAGCGGAGGTCGACCTCTTTGCGTCGAGAGACAACGCTCATTGCCCGAAATTTTTCTCGAAAAGCGAGGACGCGCTGTCCCAGACCTGGCCCAGTTTTAACAAGGATCAGGGAAACACAGCACCCAGTGCTCCTTATAGCCCCGCGCTGGGAGAACCAGATTTGGTACCCAGAGCTGGTGAGGCTGTCGCACTCACCCCCATGGCCGATCCCGGTGAGAAAGGATCTCCTCTCTCAAGCCGGTGGGTCAGTCTGGCATCCCCATCCGGAGCGATGGTCTCTGCATGCATGGGTAATCAACGGATACCCGTTGACCTGCCAGAAGGGGTCGTGAACACGATCACGCAGTCTAGAGCTCCCTCCACGAGACAGCTCTATGCGTCTAAGTGGTCTGTGTTCTCTAAATGGTGCGCTACTAAGAGCTTTGATCCACGCACATGTGGGGTTCCGCAAGTGCTCTCCTTCCTACAGGAGCTGTTGGAAAAGGGCAGGTCCCCTTCCATGCTCAAAGTGTATGTGGCGGCTATTGCAGCGTTCGCTGAGACGACGCGCAGCCGGGCAATCGGAAGGAATGAGCTTATTATCCGTTTCCTCAGAGGAGCCAGGCGGATGAATCCCCCGCGGCCCCCCTCGGTTCCTATTTGGGATCTGTCCTTGGTCCTGGAGGCCCTGAAGGCTTTTCCTTTTGAACCGCTTGAATCTGTGGATCCTAAGTACCTTTCGCTCAAAACCGTTTTTCTGATAGCTCTGTCTTCAGTAAAACGCGTGGGGGATCTGCACGCGCTATCTATTAGCCCTGCATGTCTTGAGTTCGGACCGAATGACTCTAAAGTCATTCTCAGACCGAGACACGGTATATTCCCAAAGCGATTGGTACCCCCTTTAGGGCACAAATCATCTCCCTCTCGGCTCTGCCAATATCCGATAACGGGGACAGTGATAACCTCCTATGCCCTGTAAGGGCGCTGAGAGTTTACATCACGTTTTCCGCCGCTTTCAGGCGGTCCGAGCAGCTCTTTGTTTCTTTTGGCGGACGCACCAAGGGTCTCGCCGCCTCGAAACAGAGCCTATCCAGGTGGATAGTGGACGCGATTGCAGCAGCTTACGCCTCCAAACACCTGCAGTGTCCTTTGGGTGTCAGAGCCCACTCCACTCTTCGTGGGCCTGGTCCAGCGGAATTTCTATTCACGATATTTGTATGGCGGCGGGCTGGGCCTCCCCATCTACATTCGTGAGGTTTTATAACCTGGAAGTTCCCGCCCTGTAGGCTAAACTGTTATCAGTATAAGTGGCATGTATGCTGCCCAGTCGCTTATGCGCAGACTATGTCCACATACTGGTTAATTTTCTGGTTGGCACCAGGGGAAGGATTCTTTTCCACAAATAGACCAGTGTTTCTGCTCTATTCCCTTTCCCTATACATGTTTATGCACTGTGTGGGCCCGTGCTGCCGGCCACACCATTTCCACTGATGTATACAGACTGGCTATGCCGCTATATCATTTATGTGAAGTGAAGTGCTTAGTACAGGTGTTGGCCCGACCGGCCACCTGTTTCAACGTTATGTTTTTCCCCGGTCTCCCTGGGATTCATGTGTTGGATGCTCGGCGCGCACGGCGTTGACAATGGTTTCCCGAAGCGTAAGCTACTTACGCAATACGAGAGAACCTCTCGTAAGAGAACGTACTCGGTTACCTAATGTAACCTCGGTTCTCTCTAGAAGAGGGAACGAGTATTGCGTAACCTGCCGTGACGCGCCACGAGCTTTTGCGCTTCAGACTATGAAAACCAGAGTTCAGCCTGTGAGCCCTCAATATATACACACTGGCCACACCCTTCTTGACGGTTAGAAGTGTGACCCTTCTTGACTCATTGGGTGTGACGTCACGCCGGGCTCACTGGTAGGCTTAAGCAGTTGCCGCCTGGCAGCCAATGAGCACGCTTATACAGCTTGCTTTGGTCTGCCTGCCGCTGCACTGCGTTGACAATAAATGCAAAATTAAGGATAATTTTTTGGCTTCAGATCTCGAAGAAAGAGAACTTTCCCGAAGCGAAGCGTAAGCTACTTACGCAATACTCGTTCCCTCTTCTAGAGAGAACCGAGGTTACATTAGGTAACCGAGTACGTTTTAAACAGTAGAGAGAGTTCATTTATGACAGCTTTACTATAGATATTTAATCAGAGACTGTGGATATATACCTTTTTTTTTAAATAATGCAAGTTATATTGTATGTTTGTGTACTAATATTTCCAGAAAATATATTAAAATATATATTTTTTTCCAAATCATTGTGTCCTGTTATTATGCTGATGATTTTACTGAGAAACAGTAGTCCTGATTTTTAGTGTGTCTTAATCTTATTTCTAACCTGTTGTTTCTCTTGTTTCTGCCTCCATTGAATTAGAGCCCTGCATTTCAGCCCGAGCCCGACGGGCCCCGACTTTTTTACGCCCCTAGGGCCGGGCTTCGGGCCAATTTTCACGTCATAGTTAAAATGCGGGCCGGGCCTCGGGCCTTTTTTGGGTTATCCTGCTTTTTATATTTTTAGACATTAATTTTAAAAAATATGAGAAGTTGACGTTGACTATAGAAAAACAAACATAGAAAGAAATTTCGTAACCTCATAACTTATGGCGTTATTTTCCTGTCAAATGTCGAGAGCGCATTATTGTGAAAGTAGGCTACATTAATATAATGCGCGAGCGCGAATCTCTCTGCTCGCACATGGAATATAATGTGCCGAGCGCGAATCTCTCTGCTCGCACACGGAATATAATGTGCCGAGCGCGAATCTCTCTGCTCGCACACGGAATATAATGTGCCGAGCGCGAATCTCTCTGCTCGCGCGCGGGAACTGGACGTGCCCTGCACTTAAAACGTGTTTTAAATACTGGCCATTATAGCCATCAGCTAATCTTATAGTTACACTGACATAAGACTGACATGACAGTCTGTCTCACGCACACAGAAGGTTTCCCATCAGCGCGACTCACGATTCACCTCATGTGCAAATAATGGAGAATATTAAGAGAAAAATCGCGTGCGTGAGAAAATTTTGTGATAGAAGAAAGGAGGATTGGGTTAAAACCTTCCACTGTGGATGCTTAGCTATTCTTTTTCTCCACGATGCTCTGTTAGAGACTGTTCTAACTTTTCGTTTGATTGGACTATTTTCGTTTAACTGTTGGAAACCTCTGATGTTTTTCGTTTGATTGGACTTTGTTTTCGTTTAACTGTTGGAAACCACTGGAAAAAAAGAATGGCCATGTTCTGTGGTGCATTTTTGAGGTAAGATAATCTGCAAGTTTGTTTTTAATTTATTTAATTTAATTTGTTTATAGGCTATTGCTCATTTCGTTTGCAAGCGCTGTTGCGAGCAGCCTGAGCCTGCCTCAGTATTAAAAAAAAAAAATACTCACTGTGGTTTAATAAATAAATATTTATTAAACTAACTGTCTGTGTGATATGCTTGAAGTTTTTTATATCTATTGATTATTGTAGACAAGTAAGTATTATAGCGTTGATTTGAGAGGCTCAATTGATCAAACATTTTTTTCTTGCTGTCGGCTCGGTTTGCTTGGTCGTCATTTAAAAATAAAAATGCTCCAAACATTTGTCTAAATTAACCTAATAAAGAAATGAAAAGAAACATGAATTTACATAACTAACAAAGAAACATAACTAACAAAACTGAGCTAATTTAATGGCTGCAAAAAGTGCAAATAGGGCAGGCTGCCGCTGTGTAATGAAAAAAAAAAAAAAAAAAAAAACGGGCTCGGGTCGGACTCGGGCTGATAATTCTGATGAGCTGTCGGACACGGGTCGGGCTAGGGCCTGAGCGTCTCGGGCCAGGGCCGGGCTCGGGCCTAAATTTGAGGCCCGTGCAGGGCTCTACATTGAATGTAAAGACTGTAACGACCAACAGTTACCCTGAGTGAGATGTCTGTTATATTATATTATATTATATTATATTACATTATATTATATTATGTAAGATTTAGAGCTGAGGTCATGTGTGAAAGGACAAATCATATCATTTGTTTCGTCAACTTTTCTCGTAAAAATAAAATAATCCTCCCTTGTCTGGATTATGCTACTCTAATTAGTGCCTGAACATTGAACGTATTTTGATCACTTCTTGCGTTGTTTTTGCCTCTTCATGATGACTCGCTTGCTTTAGTCCTCATGTGTAAGTCGCTTTAGACAAAGGCGTCTGCTAAATGACTAAATGTAAAAACCTATGCTGTGTTATGTCTCCCCCTTCAGGTCAGAGCCCTTCAGGCCCTTGTGCACGTGAGAAGAAATGACCACAACAACAAGTCCAGTAACAGTCAGGTAAATTAACAATTGGTAAAAACAAAAAGGTCTTAGCAAATAGAAGTGGTGAAAAGTAAATTAACCCTTAAGTGTCTCGTATCTGTTACACAGTTTAGGCTTATTAAAGTATTACAACAAATTGTGAAATAGCGAGTCAGTTTCTTAAAATTCATTCACTAAAATGACTTTGATCATGATCTCACTGACGTTTTTATACCTTAATGAGAACGTGATCAAAAGGTTCTTAGGACATATTTAGTTGTGAGCTGAGACAGCCCTCATTTGTCAGAGGGTTGAGTTCTGACAGGACCCCAAAACAGCCAGTCTAGACACGCAGAACCCGGAGAATATGAAGGTAAATCAGTAGCAAAACTCGAGAGCACGTAAATGTGAATTTGAGAACTTGTACAATAAATATTCGTACTTGTACGTGAACATTTACACTCACAGCTCCGATGTGAAAACCTGTAAAATAAAAATCTGAACTTGAACGCTGAGATTTGCACTCGCAGACAATAGTCACAAAACTGTATTCTGAATTTGAAGCTGCAGACAATATAGTCACAAATGTGTAAAATGCTATTCACAAAAATACAATGACAGACACAAACGTGTAATACATATTTGCACTTCTTCTTACATTCAAATTCACAGTACAACCTCAAACTGGCACTTGCAACTTCGCAAATCTGTCACTGCAAGTTACAATTTCGCGCCATGACTTTTCCTACTATTTTCACGATATACTAGGTGCAAAACTGATTTGTGCACTTGCAACTCTGTAGTGGGGAGAGAGATGGGGGGATGGGGGGGGGGGGGGGGGTTGCAGCAATGGAGTCGTTTTATTGGTTGGTGCCTAGCCAATGAAATTGGATTTCTTTTCTATGCGATGATGTCACGACCCCCGCGGCCCAATCTGTTGGGCAATCTGGCAGATTGGGCCAAAATTTTTAATGTTTACATGCCCCTCCCCCACTACCAGTGAGCACCCTCCCATCGAGGTCGTGCTCATCAGTGCGTCACTGTGCGTGTGTACCAGATTTTCTGTGAACGCGTCCGTCTCTTCAGCATCGATCAACACCATGGACTCGGAGGTAGGCTGCCCTGGCTAATCTACCCATAGATAGCAATAACCGAGGAATTGGAAGCTTGTTAGTAGATTTTCTCTCCGCCATCACACTTCATGCAATCTTCAGGCGTGGCGTGGCGTGGCGTGTGCATGTGATATTGTAACATGCGCGAGGGAGGGGGGATCTGTGGCGTGTGCACGACCTGTGATTGACAGTCAGATCTCACACCCCCCTGCGCTGATTGGACCCGATGATCCGGGAGCGGTGGATTTTTGCAAAACAAATAACGCTCCAGGTGGAGTTAGAAGCTCGGGTTTTTTCTAAAACCACCTTATTTATGTTGTTCTGTCAGATTATAGTGTCAATTTAACTGAATATGATAAAAAAAATGTTGCCAACAGCAGCTTTAATTATAGCTGCACTGTCCTTGAAAATCATAATATTTTTAACTTTTACAATGTAATCCAAATAATTTCCTTAAAGTTGTTCACATACATTTATTTATTTATTTATTTTTTAGACACAGACATCAATAATCAGCCGGTGAATCTCAACAATGGTGACAATTATAAAGCATGTTGCAGTGCATTCTGGGTGCCACCAATCAAAACTCATTCATGGCTCCCATCATGCATTGCTGCATGAATAAATAATGAGCTTATGTTCAGAGTTGATCTGTTTGTCACCATTGTTGAGATTCATACGCTAATTCTTGATGTCTGTGTGTGCCTACATAAAATAATTTTTAAGATTTTTTTTTTTCGCTATTGATTTGATCATTTGGTTGATTTGATCATTGAAAAGCCTAAAAATGGCATGCTCAACAAGGACAGTGCTGCTATAATCGATTAGGTAAACTTAACTCAGAAATTATACTCTCAATGAGTTCAGTGATTCAGGCCAACTAATGATTATGTTAAAACACAACCAACACCATCAGATCACATTTGCTCTGTGTTCATCTGGCTGTTATAACCAAATTACAGCAGCCAAACAAAATCTGAAGTTAAATAAGTAAGGGTCAAGAGTCCAACTAAACTAAACACCAATCACCATAACGGTGACCATTTTAAAAATTAATTTTCTCATCAGTGATTCTGCTTATTAACATCAGCTGTCAACAATAATGCTCAATCATCACTCAGTTAATCAATTAATCACTTAATTATCTCATTAACTTTAACACTGATTCAGTGTTAATTATAACACTCTGAGTGTGGACTCATATAAATACTAGGGGTGTGACGAGATCTCGTGTTACGAGATCTCGCGAGATTAAAACGCGACGAGATTTCTCGTCGAGGTAAAACTTTGTCTCGTGAGTTGTTGTGATGTCAGCGTGATGGAGCGTGAGGGTGAAATTAGTATTGAAGATGCCCCTGCCACTTTTAAATCATTTGTGTGCCGGGCCAATCACACACACACTCCGCGCACACACACACACACACTCACTGTCCCTCGCTCACTCACTCACTCACTCACTCGCACACACACACACACACACACGCTCACTCGCGCGCGCACACACGCACACTCACTGTTGCTCGCACTCTCACTCACTCGCGCACACTCACTCTCGCTCACACTCAACCCGTCGTGGACGACCGTTAAAATTAAACATGCTAGTCTTTCTGTCGTGATGTCCTGAAGCATCACAGACGCGTTGTCGCCCACAATGACACACTATAGCCTACTAAATGAAACGATCGAATCTTGCGTCTCGACGCCCGTTGTCCTTTACGAATCTCCACGAAACGGATCGTGCCAAAATCGCGCTAAAATAGTGTAATCTGAACCAGGCAGGTAATAAATCTATCTGTATCTATCTATCTGTCTATCTGTCTGTCTGTCCAGATATTTATTTGCTAAAATAGCAAGACTGTAATAGGCCTATTGTAATACAGAGAGGACATGCACTTTAATAGAAAAAAAAATAAATAAAAAATATGTATATATATATATATGTGTGTTAATGGAGGATTTTATGTGCTTTTGTCATTTAAGGATGAACTTGACAGATTTGTGCAGATGTGGAACGCACACAGAATCCGAGCGCAACGGAACATTACGGCACCTCATGGGCGTCCATCCATATATGGCCATGTATATGGCTCCTCATCTTTATGGATCAGACAACTATCTTTTCCAGTGCAATTCTTTGGATGTTCAGAACTGCCAGGAGGAGTGTCACATGTTGACGTACCCATGTGATGAGACAGTGTTTGAACTTTGTTGCCTGTTGATGGAGGAGCTTCATCTTCTTCCTCCAGAGGATGCTGAGGAAGACAGAAACCTGTACATTATACTTAGACAGGAGATAAGAAATTTGATGTAATACACACACACACACACACACACACATACACACAGACACACACACACACACACACACACACACACATCCCTGTGACAAGCCTGTTTTTTGTTCTGTGCACTTCTTATGAAAGAAAAGGGATTAACTGCTCATCTGGACCCATACCATGCAGATGAACTGTACACACATTTAAGAATTTAATTTAATACCACCATATAACGTCATAATATGCAAATTAGATGGGAAAATGTAATCCCTACATAATCTTTGGGTCATCCTTAATATTTCTCTAATTTACAGAAAGTCTCTATCTTTTATCACTTTTAAGATATAGCCTTTTGAAATTAAGATGTCAAAATCGAACGGTTTAGGAAAAAACCTCTGGCGCCTAAAGGGTTAAGAATTGAGATACTAGAGAACATGTAGAAAGAACAACTTTTAATGTTTGTTTTACAATGAAATGAATCCGATAATTAAATTTGAGCTCAAATCACAAAAAAAAAAAAAAAACAACAACTGTTATGCTAATATATTGTATTATTTTTGAGCTGTAAGTGTAATAAACTTTTTTTTTTTCATAAAACACAGTTGTGATGTATGCTTGAACAAGCAGGAAATTACAGTACACTAGTATCCAACAATTATCAAAATAAACTAGTAGTGCACTACACTGTTAACCCTTGCTGTAAAATTCTGACAATATTATACCATTTTCCATTAAAACAGTAATATACCGTAGAAAATAAAAGTAGCCTACAGGAATATACTGTGAATTAACAGTGCTCAAAGTCGACACTCAGAGGCTGTTTTCACCATCACACCCTATACCCTCATTCACTATTCCCTACATTAGTTCACTAATATAGTCCCCTTGAATGAAAAGAAGTGAGTGAATTGAGACACTGATGAACACCTGATAAGCAGAATCACTGAAGGACAGAGAAACAAGAACAGAAAAAAGAGAAACACAAAAACTACAACTGACTTCCAGCCACACTGAGTGTGAAACCAGTTTACAAACCAGTTTACGATTATTTCTTTCATACATGTACAAAAGTTCTTGTTGAGAATTAACAGAGATTTAGTTAATAATAAAATTTGTTGTCACCATGATGGAGATCAGTATTTGCTTTAGTTGGTCTCTTGTACCTTGACTTCTTACCTTTCATCTCTCTCTGGCTGCTGTAACAGTGAGTTTATAAAACACATTTGTTATGGCAAGAAAGAGTCAAGAGGAAGATGATTAGGTGTTTTTATTTTTTAGTGATGATATCACAATCATCCTGGACATGCCTGATTTTCAGATTTTTCCTGTATATTGTCATTGAAATTATAGTTATCTCATATTTAGCATATATCTGTGAATCTACAAAATGAAATCAATATTTCTGAAATCAGGTCTTCTGAAAAATAACAATCATATAGTGCAATCAATTTTATTTTACTCCTGCTTGGCTCAGACACACACAGATATCAACAATCAGCATATGAATCTCAACAATGGTGAAAAGTTTCATGTCGCAATGCATGCTGGGTTCCAGGATAATATAAAACTCCCAGCATGCACTGCTGCATGAATAATAATAATAATAATAAAAAAGAAATATTGCCACCATTGTTGAGATTAATGTGCTAAATTGTGATATCTCGGTGTTTCTAAAACACAGTGTAGCTCTGTTTCTCTGGTTATGCATCATGTGTTAAAAAAAAAAAGAGTCATTGTATCTTATTGCTGCGTTTTCACAGTGGTGGTAATGTAACACTTTTGATTGAGGATTAAACTCTGAATAAGTGAGAATGAATTCCTTAGTGAATGAACAGGCAATATGATGATTTTGTCATCATAATCATTATAACTGCAGTCATTCATAAACTGTGTGTGTGCACAAGTGTGACTTGCAAAAACAGCTCAAGCAGCAAAAGAAAAGCTAATGTTTTAGCATCAGCATCCCAACTAAAGCAAGCACTGATCTCTATAACGGTAACTTCAAACCAAACATTTTCAATTAAACATCTCAATAACAACTTCTGTATGACAGAAATAAAGTCATACTGGTTAATAATAAGTGTAATAATGTGTAATGGCTGGAAGTCAGTCGTAGTTATTGTGTTTCTCTATTTTCTGTTCTGGTGTTTCTCTTTTCTTCAGTGATTCTGCTTACAATCACTTACATATTCCCTTAATTATCTCACTGCATCGTTACTTTTTACTCGTAGTGTGGATTTCCCTGAGGGGTTGAAAGGGTTAACTGTGTAAGATAAAAAAGACACACCCACAAAATGTTTTTTAACAGTAATAAACTGTAAGTTATAAAACAGGTTTATACTGGCAACACTGTTGCCAGTAGTTTACTGTAAAATTATTTTTTTTGGGTCACCATTGTGCAGAAGAGTAGAGCCTGTGCTTCAGTCCAGGAGAAGATCTACAAACATTGATGATATGCTGCATGTTGCTTTATTTAACAGGCGGTGACTGTGTAGTTGCTGATCCAGTGGAAATCTTTTTATGTACAATAGTTTTTTAGTGGTCTCAAATAAAAGAAGTTCACAGTAATACTTTACTCACATTATTAATGCATTATACATTTTAGTTAATACATTTAAATGACAGTTGGTCAATTTAAGGCAGTCGGTTTCTGCAAGTGTAATTAGTTACCTATAATTTAGTGCATTTTTACAGAAACAAACTAGATTACAGTAAAGAACTGTACAATTAACAGTATTTTACTGGCAACAGTGTTGCCAGTATTTTACTGTAAAAAAACCCGGTAAGGTCTAACAGTGTAGTAGAGGCAATACATGCAAAATACTTACATGCCCAATTCAGATTTAACATTTCATAACAATTATTTTTTAACAGTTTATAGACAGTAATCATATGCAAATCTCACAGTGACTGCAGGAAGCATTTAAAAAAGCTTCCAAGAAATCTTGATGTACCTTTTTGAAATGTTGTTTAACTCTGTTACTACTTAAACATTCTACAACATTCAATACGAATACGAATCATTATGTGAACATGTAAACAACATGTATAGTGTTAACGTGCAAAGTCTCAACAGCACAAGAGTTTTATGCAGTGCATGCTCTAACACTGCTCAACTGGAGTATGAACCTATTTTTCTTCAGAATTCTACATTCAATGTGTACATTAATTTGAGTCAACATAAACTATGAATGTTAACATAAAATGTTACATAACTACAACGTAAACATAAAATGTAAACAATAGATATAGGTACCACATGCAAAGTCTCAAATAGTGTGAAAAGAGTGTTCTGCGCTTTGATATGTTTTCAAAACCATCTATTGTCCATCAGGAACTCTTGGCTCACCTTTTGGCCATTTTCCGACTACGGTAATATGTCTTCACTTTTTTCCAGATTTGCAGAAGAAAGAGTTTTAAAATCATACAAAATCTTCAACATCACATTGACATCATTGGGTTCACTGATTATGACAATGAAGTCATCAGGGTACGCTGATAACTTAAAAACATTAACACAATTTGGGATGCACAATCCACACACATCAGTTCTTAGTTTATTTAACAGGGGTTCTATGGCTAAGGTGTATAACATGACAGCGCACCCCTGTACACCCTAAACGGAGAGCACAAGTCACCATTAATCTTTAATAAACTCTGAACGCCACAATACATCATTTTAATCATTGCAATAAAATCTGAACTAAAACCAAAGGCTTTTAAAACGTTCCATAAATAAATATGCTCGACTCTGTCGAAAGCCTTCTCTTGATTGATTGATATCATACCAAAATCTATGTCAAAAATGTTTCCACAGTCTACAATGTCTCTAATAAAAGAAACATTATCAAAGATTCTTCTTCCTGGGACGCAATATGACTGATCTGGATGAACAATAGATCCAATGACTTCACCCAATCTGATTGCTAAAGCTTTAGACAATACTTTAAAGTCGTTACATAATAAACTTCCTGGTCTCCAATTTATGATGTCATTTAAATCTCCTTTTTTCGGCAATAAAGTAATAATTGCTCTCCGGCAGCTTCGTGGCAGTTTTCCATTTACCAAACTCTCATTAAAAACTGTTACCAAGTCTGGACCTATTTTCTACCCAAAAAGATTTATAGTTGTAAGATCAGTTGTAATGCAATCAATACTTGATGCTTTTCCATTTTGTAAGGGCATTTTCAAGCTCAACTAAACTCAAAGTTTTACTAATTTCCTTATTTACATTTTTAGTTATCTGTGGTAAATTTTCAAAAAAATCCAAATTACCATCTTGGTCTTCTGAAATTTGACTTTTATACAAATCTTTATAAAAATGTCCAGCTCTTTTTCTAATATCTGAGGGATTTGTCAATAAAAACCCTTTTTCCGACTGCAAGGCATGAATAAACTTTTTCTGACCATTCTTTTTTTCTAAACTGAAAAAGAATTTTGAAGGAGCATCAATTAATTCTGCACTTTGGAAACGTGATCTAATGATAGCACCTTTTGTTGTACAACCTAGCATAGCGGCTAACAAATTCTTTTTTTTTTAATGTGTCATCGGCGTTCTCACTGGTTCGCGTTTTTGAAGTTTGCGCAGAAAGAACTTAACTTTTCTGTTAAAACGTGTTAGCGGCCCCTAAGTTAATAACTAATGGTCTTTGTGACGGAAGTGAATCAATCAAACTAACTTTAGCTGGACAATAACTTTATTCTAGAGCTGCTATAAAGCCAAAACAATATCTGTTACTTTCATTTCCTATTATCAATGTAAAGCTGCTTTGAACATTGTTAGATATTTTCCTCTTCCTTTAAACAAATAACAGGCTAACTATTAAAACAGCTAAAGACTTTCAGGATAAAAAGTAACAGTCAACAGGAAATTTTCTTTTGGGAATTGCATATATCACAAACCTTCAAACAGCATAAAATAAATACTCAACAATTTATTTTTTTGATCATCTGATCACATTTTCTCTTACTGTTCTTGCCATAACAAACTAACATTGAAATATAACATTACAATTAAGTTAATTAAGTTCAATTATCCTAAAATTTATATTTTTACAAATAATCCATATTTGTTTTGGTTGAATGTAAAAATATTAATTTTAGAATAATTGAACTTAATTAACTTAATTGTTTTGGACAAAATTAAGACTGTTAAACTTATTGAACTAAACGGCATTGTATTAACCTCGTGTAATTAACTTAAGTTAATTGAAATAAATAATGTTACATAAATACAATGTAACCTAGTTCTCCCCTCAACAAGAATAAAAAGACAAGTCCCTCCCCTATTTTCCTCTGGTGGTCCTTTCCATAAGTGCCGAACGGTCCCTAACTGTTTTTGAACATGGAGCTAAAATGGAAACTTCTTTTGGGTGAGTAGCCTATATTGTTTTACTCTGTTCACATCTGGAGTGTATTTCTGATGCACTTTAGCTGGATTAGTAGTCAGACAGCAGCTGGGAACATGTGTCAAAGACCACTAGTACAGAACTGTGCCTGTCTGTGTTAAACAAGACTTCTTCTTTAAGATCAATGATTTCTGTTGTTATAAACTTGAAACCAGAGAGACTTTGAGGATATTATTCACAACCCAGTATCAGTTTCTTTCTAATACACCAACACACCCAGAAACCGCCACAGTGTAAGAAAGACTGACACTGTGGAAATGATTGTGAAAAAGTGCATAAAAGAGTTTTTTTTTTTTTGACCACTCACATGAGTACAGCACATGATTTGATTTTTGATTTGATTTATTTTATTTTCACAACAAAAGCATAAAAAACAGTGTTATACGTTTACAAAAATGTAAATACCCATATACATGCTCACGATCCCGATCGAAGGTCTGGAGGAGCTGTCTGTATATTAAATACAAGTTATTCTCTGTCTGCAGCTTTTATGACATGCTGCATCAATTATTTCAGAAAATATTTTGTCACCAGAAGCCAAATTAGCTACAAAAATGAACGTTTTTATTTACAGCCATGAGGCTCAATGTTTTACAATTTCCTCTGTCTCATACAGGTATACAACAGAAAACAAAATATAGCTTCGTTAAAGTGGCACTCAAAATTACAATTTCATATTCGCAATAAATCAGTAGGCTGCAGGTTGTCTTTAACATCTGAACTAAAGTACATGGTATGCAGATTAACACCGAAGTTTAACAAACTTTAAAAATGCAGCAAATATTTGGAAAAGGCTAAAATGTGCAATATCTTATCACTGAACATACAGAGTTTGGTAGATATCTCCGCTATATCTCCGTCTTTAGGACATTTACCAACACGCTCCCTTCAACTACAAGCAAAAGTGATTAAAATACATTGAACGTCATATACAAATGAATTTGTTTAAGAAATCAAAACCAATATGAATCGCTGAGAGATATGGGCTGGGTTTCCCGAAACCTTCTTAACGCTACGTCGTTCTTAAATTACACCTTAAGCTGTACCTTATCGTTAATACGTGTTTCCCGAAACGTTCTTAGTTAAGTAGCCTATACCTTCTGTAAGTCATACGTTCGGAAGGTTGGTCTGGACCACTCTTAGCTTTACCTTATCACTGTTGCAGGTCTATATGAATATAATTCTGAAGTTTTAATACACCGAGACAGTGTTCATTTAGGCCAGTGTTACTCATTGTGCGGCTCGCCAAGCTTTAATGTGTGGCTCGCATGGCGGTAAATATTGATAATGCATTCACTAGAGACATTTCATAAAAACATTAATAACAAGTAGGGCTTTAACACAACCCGTTAAAAACTAAAAGTGTCAGCTCTATTACAAATAACTTCGATCGGATTGAAAGGGGTGGTTTATCGAGAGAACGTGAAAAAACTTGATCGATTGAAAACCGAAACTGAAAGGACGACGTATGACGCGCTGAACGAGCTGTTCTCCTGATAAATAAAGTGTCATATAAATGAGTATCCTCTCATTCTATAATTCTCCTTTCACTCAGCATCTGTGAAGTGAAGCAGGACAACGGCTCAGCAGTCCTTGTTTCAGATTATCATACAGACGAGACGACTGGTTTAGGGCATTTTTACTGCGTGAAAAATACAAACAGCACGGCACAACGGTTGTTCATATTCCGATTTGAATCTATTGACTTATAAACACGCACATCAACCCGATCATGTATCACATCACGATGTTTAGCGTTCATGTAAACTACAATACATTCAGATTCATCAATCAGAATGAATTCAGTCCGACTGAAACAAAAGTTGTGCATGTAAATATCCAGTCTCTGCAGAGAAGCCAGTTATATGGCGGTCTTTCCAGCTCTTAAAGGTGCTCTAAGTGATGTCACGCGTTTATTTAGGCCAAAATATGTTTTTGTCACATACAGCAAACATCTCCTCACCATCCGCTAGCTGCCTGTCCCCTGAACACACTGTAAAAAAACGCGGTCTCTCTAGACACCACAGGCTCCACAAACAGCAACAAAAACAAACTGGTCTCACACACACCACGAAAACATAAACTGTTCCAGCCAATAACTGACAAGAATGATTTGGGGGTGGGGTTTGGGGGGTTAGTGCGCGGATGAGGAGGAGGGAGGGTCGAGCTAGCCTCCGTTTTTTTTTTTTTTTTTTCATTAAAGGAAATCATCTTGTCTCAGTTACAAATTTGACTGATAAATCATAAATAATGTTGTTTTTTTTCACCCTTTTGTATTTATTGCATTGCATGTTGTAACTTTTTATATACTTTGCGGTAAATGGCTCTCCTACTGACTTTGTCCTATCAGTGCGGCTCTCATGAAAAAAATAGTGAAGACTACTGATTTAGGCTAATTCAAGTGTTTTCATGCAAAAAATAAAATTGTCAATCACACTGATTGTTGTTAGAATTTTAATTATATTATTATTATATATTATATTATTAATTTAATAAAAGAGCGCTTTTAAAGGCCAGTGAAAGCATAGGCTACTGTCAGTTAAGTTCTATTCGGGACGCTAATATTGTTTCTCATGGGCTCGTCCGGTATTTTAAACATTTACAGGGGTAAGTTGGTGATTTTAGTGCCGTCCGAATCCATAATATCAGTGTTTTTTCTCACCCAACCCGCGTAAAAATCCCTGGCCAAATTAGTACCTACTGTTTTTTGACAAACAGGTCGTAGGCTACGTTAATTTAATTGCCGTCTGAATCCACATCTCCAAGTTTACAAGAAGAGTTCCAGGATTGTATAAAACTCCCAGCATGCACTCCTGCATGAATAAATAAATACAAATAAATTATTGCCACCATTGATGAGAGACATATGCAGATTTTTGATATTTCTGTGTTTCTACAAGACATTGTAGCTCTGTTTAAGGCTGTGCATTATGTGTTAAAAAATTATCATTGTAATTTATTACTATGGTTTCACAGGTAATATAACACTTTTGCAACAGAATTAAAAACTGAAAGAGATTTAGTGTATGAACAGGCTATACCATGATTTTTTCAACATAATCAGTATAACTGCAATAATTCAAAAAACTGTGTGTACACAAGTGCAAAAAGACATGTCATTCGGCCAATGAAATACTAATATTAAAAAGTCAAGGGTCAGCATCCCAAATAAAGCAAACACTGATCTCCATCATGGTAACTTCAAACCAAACATTTTCAATTAAACATCTTAATAACAACTTCTGTAGATGTATGACAGAAATAAAGTCATACTGTTAATAATAAGTGTAATAATGTGTAATGGCTGGAAGTCAGTTGTATTTCTTGTGTTTCTCTATTTTCTGTTTGTGTGTTCCTCTTTCCTTCAGTGATTCTGCTTGTTAACAGCAGGTGTTCATCACTAATGCTCAACAATAACTTATTTCACTTATTCACTTCATTATTCAACATATTCCCTTAATTATCTCACTGCAACACTGCGTCAATGTTACTTTTTACTCTTTGTAGTGTGGATTTCCCTGTGGGGTTGAAAGGGTTAACAGTGTAAGATAAAAAGACACACCCACAAAATGTAATAAACTGTAAGTTATAAAACAGGTTTATACTGACAACACTGTTGCCAGTAGTTTACTGTAAAATGTATTTTTTGGGTCTCCATTGTGCTTTAGAGTAGAGCCTGTGCTTCAGTCCAGGAGAAGATCTACAAACATTGATGATATGTTGCATGTTGCTTTATTTAACAGGCGGTGACTGTGTAGTTGCTGTTCAAGTGGAAATCTTTTTACGTTCAATAGTTTTTTAGTGGTCTCAAATGAAAGAAGTTCACAGTAATACTTTGCTCACCTTATTAATGCATTATAAATTTTAGTTAATACATTTAAATGACAGTTGGTCAATTTAAGGCAGTCAGTTTCTTCAAGTGTAATTAGTTAACTTGAGTTTTAATTTAGTGCATTTTTACAGAAACAAACTGTAGATTACAGTAAAGAACTGTGCAATTAACAGTATATTACTGGCAACAGTGTTGCCAGTATTTTACTGTAAAACAACCCGGGAAGGTATAACAGTGTAAAGGAATCACTCACATTGGCTGTGCACTTGTAATGACACATCAAGGATGTTAAGAGGCTAAAAGCAGGTTTAAAAAACTTGCCCCATTGAAGTCAACAGGGTGCAAATTTTAAAAAGAGGATAACACAGTGTAGGCAACACTGATTTTTGTCGTTGTTCTCTGTACTGACAGCACTAAAAAATGAGCTCAATGTTAAAATTGACCGGAGTTCTCCTTTAAGAGTGTGGTTCACACTGCATGACACATCATACAGTGCTCGCTGTTCCTGCCAGAGTTCAGCGAGTTTATCTTCCTTGTCAATAGTCCAAATTCGCCGTGGCGGTGGCGCTGCCATTTTCGTCCTTCTTCTTCTGTGGTTTTCCTCAGCTCCTGATTGGTCAAATTCAGAGCCATCGACAAATCGGCTCATTCAACCGCACACACCTCACGAATTCAAGCCGACAGCTCCCGAACTTTCGGGAGGTGCTCTGCTCAGCTTGTATTTTCCTCGCACACGATACGAGCCGCGACATGCGAGAATAACCGATTTCCACACGATTTCTCCCGAGTGAAAAAAATCATCTGCGAGCTCGTAAAACAGCAAAAAATCGCACCGTGAACGCCCGCCTTTACAGGAAACACAGAGGGTTTTACGATCAAAAAGAATTTGGCCGCATGTGCAAGAGAAAGACAGTGGGGAGACAGAAACAATCTTCCATGCAGACTTCGCTGCATTAATCAGAAACTAACTGATCTAGAAATGAACGTGCATCCCAGAAACTGTGTGAATGATTGTGATGCACTGCATGAAAAGAGGTGTATCTGGACCAGTATACTCCTGTATACACTGCTGAAATTCGGAAGAATCCAGGAGTATACTGGCCAGATAGCTCAAATTCCATGGGTCTATATCCGTATACATCCAAAATGATACCAAATCGGATGTATGTTGTGGACGTATACTTCCGTGCTACAGCCATTTGTTGCCATGGCAAGTAATCCCATCAAAGTTTTTTTTCAAGAGAACATTTTCACACCTTTGTGCACCTTTCAGCCTTCCCCCCTATTGGTCCTTTTCTTTTAAAACCACTCCCATTACCCAGACCACTATTGGAGGACAGGACACATTGAAAACCCAGGAAAGTGATTTGATTGGTTACTTTTAGAACATAGCCTACCCTAGGCCTTTTCGCACAGTGATTTGATTGGTTATAGGCCAGCTATGCAGATATTGCTCAGTATACACTAAACCCCCCATACCCCAATTTTAATACATTCAAATATAATTTTAAAAACACACACAAAGAACAATGAGAAAGTCTGACATTTTTATTAAGGTAAATAAAACATTCCAAAGAGCATTATAAACAAGCATTAAAAAGGAATGGGGGAACAAAAATATTTGAAGGGATGAAAATGTAAAGGAACAAAAACAAATATAACATGAACATTCCAAAGAACATTATAAACATACATTAAAATGAATGGGAAAAAGAAATGTGAACAAAGGTGTAAAGGAATAAAATACAAAACGTGGAGATAAGCAACATGCACATCAAAAAGGAACAAATATACAAAGTATACAATATAAAACGAGATTAATAAATAAGAAATATAGAAATTAAAGTGTAAATAAAATATATGTAAATATTCATTTTTTCAAACTGCCATGATGCGCTGGTGGTGTGACGTAGCGTGGGTCAGCCTCTAGTCTGGTTTGTAGTGCAGAGAGCAGATAACTAATAATAATACTAATACTAACAATAGCATCTTCATCAGACATCAGTTCTATTGTTGCAGTCTTCCCCAGTTCCCTTTCTGTGTTGGTTTGTACAACACTGGACCTGGTCTCCAGCAACTGCAAAACATGACAGTAATTTAACCACTAAAACACAGAGAGGAGGACAGTTACATTCTGAAAAAAAAAAACTTCTTAACCAGTTTCTTAACTTACCCATCTCTTTCGTTGACGGTTCTTTGCAATGTTCCTCATAGTGTTTCTTTGCTGGGCCTTTTCAGGCTGAGCCAAAGAATACTTCCTCCGCAAAGTCTCAAAATATGTCTTGCAACCTGTTAAATAAATCATAAATAAATGTAAACTAAGTAGCCAATAAAACTAAGTAAAACAGAGGACATTAAAATGATTACAACATCTTGAAGATTACCTTTTGCACATTCAGGGTCAACATCTGTAAAAGTTGTCCTTAATTCTTCGAAGAGGTAAGTGGTCACAGCCAGGTTATGTGATGAATTTATTCTGGGGGAAAAAGTTGCAGGCATCATTAATGAAATTCAGTTTTGGTATTTCAAATCCATATAGTAGTAGATTAAACTAACATTCGGTAATATTAAGTGCAATAGTGTGTAATGGCTCGAAGTCAGTGGTTCTTGTGTTTCTCTTTTTTCTGTACTTCTTGTTTCTCTTTCCTTCAATGATTCTGCTTATTAACATCAGGTGTCACCACTAATGGCCAATCATCACTTAATTAATCACTTAATTATCTCATTACCTTCAACACTGCTTCAGTGTTAATTTTTAACACTCTGTAGTTGGACCTATATGTACACCGAGGAGTGTTAATTTAACACTGGGGATTTTGCTGTGTACTGTTCCGTGTTACTCTGAACCGCTTTCTCCCACATACATCCGGCAAACATCAAATTACACAGGAGTTTACCATGCCCGGATATTGCCGGATTTGAGTCTTTTCATGCAGTGATGTTTTGTGTCCTATTATGTATACACCATGGTATGTATTTTATCATACAACCAACGGTCAATGTAACCTTACCTGTATCATGTCTCCTATCTAATTACTCCTCATTTGATGACTCACACTTTGATGTACATCACCTTCTCTTAGAATGCAGTGGGGATTTGTTATATCTATCTGAGTATTAATTAACACAAAAAGAGGGCTTGAGACAGCGCCGTAAATCTTTCCCACAAAGGAAACTCGTGCCAGAAATTCCCTCTTTCTGATTGGTTTAAGACTTAAGCAAACTTTTCTAGTGACTGGTCACATCTAAATTTTTAAATTGGCCCAAGTGCGATTCTTGTTGCAATAGTCTGTTAACATTGGCTCAATGAGAAATAATACGTCAGACTAATTGAAAAATTTAGATGTGATGATCAGTCACTAGAAATTTTTAACTTGGAGATGTAATTTTTTTTTACAGTGTATTGATGTATTTGTCAAGTGTAAGATTTGGCCAGGCTTCTTAATACATATGAGCAACATTATATTTGGGTATTTTGACTCAGACCCCACAAATGAAAATATCTGTTTTGTTATTAATTTAGTTATTTTCCTTAGCAAATTCTACATTCACAAATGCACATTTTCAAACTGTAAATCTCTTCTCTGTAAACTGTCTTCTCTGTCTTCTTAAAAGAAGTAGGAAATTTTCTAAATATGATTTCAGTATCTACTAATAAGAAAGCTATAAGGACTGTTATAATTTGCACTGCCTTTGATCTCTTCATGTGAACATCTCTATGTGATGTAATCTGGCCCTACCTCTTTTTTTGTCCTATTTACTGTTGTCTCCTTTATTATTGTTTTGGTTGATATTATGGGATGTATACTTTCTCTTTTGTATGTTTCCGTTCTCAGCATTAATACAAAAAAATAAAAAAAATAATTAAAAAAAGGAGCAGGAACTGAGAAAACACCATCAAAAAAATAAAAATAAATAGACAGATAGATTAAAAAAATAAACACTGGATGGATTTTTATCATTTTATGATGGTTGTGTCAGGCACTGCCAACACACATTTCAGTACAATCAACTTGTAAAAGTGCATGTACCATTATATGACCACTTTAATGAGATAATTAAGTTATTCATTGAGTGATGATTGTTTGATTATTGAAGAAACCTGACGTTAACAAGCAGAATCACTGAAGAAAAAAACAAAACAAAATAACTACAACTGACTTCAACACTTTTAATGTGAAATCAACTGGAAAAAATGAAATATCTATTTCAAACCAGACTGACTTTTTTTCTGTCATTCATCTGAGAATTAGCAGAGGTTTAGATGTTAATGATTTATTGAAAATGTTTGTTTTTTATTGAATCAGTGTTTCTTTTGGTTGTGCGATCTTAGCTTTTTATATCAGTAGACACACACATCATACATCATATAGATACTGTAGAGCTGCAATGGTGCTTTTTTGTTAGTTTGAACAGAAAAGGCTTGAGAGTTTCATTAAGTGGAAAAGATGTGTGAGATTAATAATTTCTAGGATAGACAATACAATATTCTGTGAAAGAAAAAGTCATGATGGCAGAACTTTCATTTTTGGGTGAACTATTATTTTAAGTACAAACTTATATTTATATGTTTATTTTATTGTGTCCTAAACATGTTGATTCATTTGTATTTATAATTATTTTTTAGATGTCTTAAGACTGTACTTGGCCTTTTCAACTGTCTCACCGGTGACGACTGCAATAGGTAATGTACACTGAAAATATGTTTTGTCATTTCAACTTAGAAAATGTACTTCATGTGGAAACATCTACAATAACTGGTTGAAATGTTGAAATGAAATAAATTATTTAAGATTACAGATTATAACTGATTTCAACCAACCTAAAAAAAACAAGGTTTTATTGAAGCATAACTGTCAGTAGATGAAATAAAGTAACACACAAAAATTGGACAGGAAATATAGGCCTATATTAAAATATAAAATATTATTATGAATATCTTATTCTTCATTCAGTTCTGAACAGAATCAGATTTGTTAAACGCTTATCAAAATAGAGTAGTGCTACAGCGCTATTATTATCAGAGCATGTGAGCAGAAAGCAGGGAGAGGACGAGTGAATGAGAGGATAGCGTCATTTACCAGCGTTGCCCAGCACTGCTACACACACCATGTTAAAGCACAGAAGATTTGCAAACAGAAACAAGTCCAGAGAAATTTTCCAGAGCACATTTTTAAGCAGACTTTGCTTTTACACACACCACGGAGAGCACACACACACACATACACAGCAGAGAGCACAGTGCACACACACAGTGGAGAGCACACACACACACACAGCGGAGAGCACACACACAGCGGAGAGCACACACACACACACACACAGTGGAGAGCACACACACAGCGGAGAGCACACACACAGCGAAGAGCACACACACATATTTGTGTTTCTGTTCATTAATCACTATTCATCCAAACTTTCAGACACTGGCAGCATTAACACCAGCCCTACAGCTGTCACACCAGTGACCATCTCACCTGGTAATGTTACACACTGTGTCTCTATTGGCTTATTTTCTGAGTGTTTTCTAATGTGTGGAGGCTACAGATCAGGGCTGCACTTCCCAAAATCATCATAAGCCTAAGTTGATTGTAGAACAACTGACACAATGGTATCTATGATCAACTTAGGCTTATGATGCTTTTAGGAAACGCTGCTCGATATATATATTAGGGCTGGGCGATATATCGTTTGACATTGTTATGCGCATCTCGTCAGTAAAGCCGGTTCCTTGATTAGTAGTAAATCGCCTTCACCTGCTTTCAGGTGAAGTATTCCCAAAGAATAGTTTAACAATACCACCTATTTACAGATATAAGCTGGTCATAACGAAAGTTATGCTCTGCAAACATCCTGCTGGACTCTTATGTTGCCAAGAGCATCCTGAAGTAGCAGGTGTTGCTAATAGATATCAAGAATTCCCCTTCCCTCAGGAAAACATGTGGAAAACCCAATGAAAAAAGGGATGGGACTTCGCCTGGAACATGAGGCTGGGGGAGGATTTGTAAATCAGAGAGAGCAAATTTCATTCTGTGGATTCCCAAAGGATGATCCCGATATAAGTGAACTCTCACTGGGTTCCGTGGGACAGAGTGCTGGGGGTATTTTAGGACAAACACTATGAGCAGTATTCAGCAATGTAGTGTCATCAACACTGACAGCTGCACTCAAAAAAAAAATTGTCTAAACATAAGATTTATGTATTTAAATTGCATACAAAATTTCCATCCATTTGGATTACATAGTTTTAACATAAACCAATCAATAATCTGAATGTGATTCATATTTTTAAGTCATACATAAATTAAACAGATAAGACTTATATAATTGTATTAATAAACTGAATGTGATTCATATTTGTTAGTCATATGTAAATGAAACGGGTAAGATTTATGTAATAGTACACAGAAAAACGCCCATGTTAAATTAACACTGCTCAGTGTTCATATGTGTGCACACTACAGAGTTAAAGCAGTGTTGAAGTTAATGAGATAATTAAGTGGTGATTGAGCATTAATGATGAACACCTGCTGTTAACAAGCAGAATCACTGAAGGAAAGAGAAACACAAGAACTACAACTGACTTCAGACACAGCCTCAGATGAAATCAACTGAAGAGAAAAGAAGACATTAAATCTGTGAAGATCTCAGCAGAGGAGGATTAAACAACTCCACAAACAGCATTACCAGCTTCACTTATTACTAACCAGACTGACTTTATTTCATTTCCGTTTGAATGATATCAATAGTTGTATTTTAAGTCACCATGATGGTGTTTAGCGGTTGCTTTAGTTGGACTCTTGACCCTTGACTCTTTAATATAAAACTGTATCTGGTTGCTATAATTATGTGTTTATAAGACACATTTGTTGCAGCGAGAAAGTCAAGAGAAAATGAGATCAGATGATGTTGGCTGTTTATTGATGAAGGTGTAATCATCATATTGTGGCCTGAATCACTTATCTTTTTCAGTGTCTAATGCTTTGATTATTGGGGTTATGTGATTTTGTTTTATTTATTATAGTAGCTGTGTGACCTGATAGCATTAGATCCAACAGGTAAACAAATAATATAAAGAATTTTAAAAACATTTAGTGCATTAAACTTTCTCTTCTACATTATTACTTAGTCATCAAGAATCAGTGTATGACTCTCAACAATGGTGACAATCAATGTAATGCTTCATGCTGCAGTGCATGCTGGGTACCACCAATCAAAACTCACCCATATCTCCCAGCATGCATTGCGGCATTAATAAATTATGCATCTGGGTTTTTTGTAGCTTTTGTCACCATTGTTGAGATTCATATGCTGTTTCTTGATGTCTGTGTGAGTCTAAGTAATGCCATAGATGAAAGGTTTTTGTGCACAACTATTTTTTAAAAAAAAGTATATTGTTTGATAACCAACACTGCTAGATTTCATGCTGTAAAATCAAATGGCTTCTGTTATGAATGAAACAATATATAAAAAAACACATGTCCTATATAATCCAATCAATAGACAATGAATAAGATCAGAGATTCAGGCAATTACATGATGATATTGTCATCATCAATAAACAGCCAACATCACCTGATTTCATTTTCTCATGGCTTTTTTGCTGCAACAAATGTGTTTTATAAACACACAATTATAGCAGCCAGAGAAAATTTTATATTAAAGAGTCAAGGGTCAATAGCCCAACTAAAGCAAACGCTAACCACCATCATGGTGACTTTAAAATACAACTATTGATTTAATTAAAACAGAAATTAAATAAAGTCAGTCTGGTTAGTAATAAGTGAAGCTGGTAATGCTGTTTGTGGAGTTGTTTAATCCTCCTCTGCTGAGATCTTCACAGATTTAATGTATTTTATCTTCAGTTGATTTCATCTGAGGCTGTGTCTGAAGTCAGTTGTAGTTCTTGTGTTTCTCTTTCCTTCAGTGATTCTGCTTGTTAACAACAGGTGTTCATAATTAATGCTCAATCACCACTTAATTATCTCATTAACTTCAACACTGCTTTAACTCTGTAGTGTGCACACATATGAACACTGAGCAGTGTTAATTTAACATGGGCGTTTTTCTGTGTACTATTACATAAATCTTACCCGTTTCATTTACATATGACTAACAAATATGAATCACATTCAGTTTATTAATACAATTATATAAGTCTTATCTGTTTAATTTATGGATGACTTAAAAATATGAATCACATTCAGATTATTGATTGGTTTATGTTAAAACTATGTAATCCAAATGGATGGAAATTTTGTATGCAATTTAAATACATAAATCTTATGTTTAGACACAATTTTTTTTTTGAGTGCAGCTGTCAGTGTTGATGACACTACATTGCTGAATACTGCTCATAGTGTTTGTCCTAAAATACCCCCAGCACTCTGTCCCACGGACCCCAGTGAGAGTTCACTTATATCGGGATCATCCTTTGGGAATCCACAGAATGAAATTTGCTCTCTCTGATTTACAAATCCTCCCCCAGCCTCATGTTCCAGGTGAAGTCCCATCCCTTTTTTCATTGGGTTTTCCACATGTTTTCCTGAGGGAAGGGGAATTCTTGATATCTATTAGCAACACCTGCTACTTCAGGATGCTCTTGGCAACATAAGAGTCCAGCAGGATGTTTGCAGAGCATAACTTTCGTTATGACCAGCTTATATCTGTAAATAGGTGGTATTGTTAAACTATTCTTTGGGAATACTTCACCTGAACAGAAGACAATGTAATCTAAATATTCACAGTGCGATACAATAAAACGATTGTTTTAAGTGTGTGTGTGTGTGTGTGTGTGTGTGTGTGTGTGTGTGTGTGTTTTAAATGTTTAAGGTCATGTAATGGATTGGTTTACATACTTTACCATTCAAAAGTTTGGGGGCTGTAAGATGTTTTAGTGTTTTTGAAAGAAGTCTCTAATGGGACATTTTCCAGGACATTTTGATGAATAGAATGTTCAAAACAACTAGAAATATTTTTGTAACATCATAAAAGTCCTTAATGTCACTTTTGATTTATTTTAATGTGTCCTTGCTGAATACAATTTACTTAAAAAAAAAAAAAAAATGGTCACACTTTACAATAATGTTTCATTAGTTAACATTAGTTAACCACTTTAGTTATCATTAACAATACTTCTACAACATTTATTAATCTTCGTTAATGTTAATTTCAACATTTATTTTAAAATCAAGTCATATTTGTTCATATTAGTTAATAAATGTTAATTAATATATTAACTACTGTTAACAAATGAGACCTTATAAAGTATTCATTCGTTATGGTGATCAGTGTTTGCTTTAGTTGTGCTATTGATCCTTATGTGTTTACTTTACATTTTGCTTGTCTGCTGTTATTGATTTATAACAGTCAAATGAACAAAGAAAAGTGTTATCTGATTCAGCAGGAGAGAGAACTAATTAGTGAAATCAGCTGCACAGAAAAAACTCCAGTATTAAATGAACTCTCCTAGGAGTTTATATGGCTCCAGACTCAAGAGTGTTAAAGTTAATGAGATTATTTAGTGATTGATTGAGTGATGATTGAGCAGTATTGAAAACACCTGATGTTAACAAGCAGAATATCTCTTTTTAAGTCACCATTATGGTGATCAGTGTTGGCTTTAGTTGGGCTCTTGACCTTAAATCATTTACTTTAGATTTTGTTTGGCTGCTGTACCTGAGTTATAACAGCCAGATGAACAACGAGAACAGCTGATCTGATGGTGTTGGTTGTGTTTTAATGTAATCATTATTTCACAATCATTTGACCTGAATCACTGAACTCGTATAGAGCCCAAATTCTGAGTTAGGTTTATATTATTAATTATGTCCTTGTACAGCATAATATTTTTAGCCTTTTCAATTAAATCAATATGATCAAATTAATTTAAAAAAAAAAGTTTTTATTTAGGCACACACAGACATCAAGAATTCACGTATGAATTTCAGCAATGATGACAAACAGATCACCTCTGATCATAAGCTCATTATTTATTCATGCAGCCATGAATGAGTTTTGATTGGTGGCACCCAGAATGCACTGCAGTATGCTTTATAATTGTCACCATTGTTGAGATTCACAGGCTGATTATTGATGTCTGTGTGTCTAAAAACTAAATCAAATTAAAAACAAAAAACTTTTTTGTATATGAGACATGTCTAAGAAAACTTTGGATTACATTGTAAAAGTTCAAAATATTATGCTGTGCAAGAACAGTGCTGCTATAATTTAAGTAAATCTAAATTGGTAAATTAGGTTCCCAAGTAAATTGGACTCTATATGAGTTCAGTGATTCAGGTTAAATGATTGTGAAATATTCACATGAGCTCTTTCTACACACTCATGATATTTGTGTCTCTGTTCATTAATCACTATTCATCCAAACTTTCAGACACTGGCAGCATTAACACCAGCCCTACAGCTGTCACACCAGTGACCATCTCACCTGGTAATGTTACACACTGAGTCTCTATTGGCTTATTTTCTGAGTGTTTTCTAATGTATGGAGGCTACAGATCAGGGCTGCACTTCCCAGAAGACACCAGTGGTCTCTACATGCTTTTGGGAAATGCTGCTCTGTACCATTTGATAGATGTGTGTGTGTGTGTCAGAATAAAATACTTACTCGACCAGTAAAATACATTATAGTATACAATAGACAACATGTTAAATTACTGAGCATATACATTTTACTCAAATATAATTATGGTATATGGTTTGTGTGTTTCGAAAACACTCGTAATGAATGTGTAATATACTTTTAATAGAAATAAAGAACACTTTACTCAACTAATCAAGCATGTAATTAGTCCCTACACAGGCATATACTTAAACAGAAGTGAATCAGACTGTTAAATCAGACAGAAATGCAATATCATAAATATAACTGTGTTTTCAGTGGTGTATAAAGACCTTACTTAATGAACCATTATGTTTTATTACCTTAGAATGAGCCATTTCTCTCTACACACAAAAACCAAACAAAAACCATTAAATTAAAGTAAAATATGCTAATTTAAATAAACCCCCCAAAAAAAATTTGATGTCACCTTGATGGTGTTCAGTGTTTCACACACAGTGGAGAGCACACACACACACACACACACACAGTGGAGAGCACACACACACACACACACACAGTGGAGAGCACACACACACACACACACACACACACACACAGTGGAGAGCGCACACACACACACACAGTGGAGAGCACACACACACACACAATGGAGAGCACACACACAGCGGAGAGCACACACACACAGCGGAGAGCACACACACAGCGGAGAGCACACACACACAGCGGAGAGCACACACACACAATGGAGAGCACACACACACAGCAGAGAGCACACACACACAGCGGAGAGCACACACACACAGCGGAGAGCACACACACAGCGGAGAGCACACACACACACAGCGGAGAGCACACACACACAGCGGAGAACACACACACAGCGGAGAGCACACACACACAGCGGAGAGCACACACACACACACACAGTGCGAGCACACACACACACACACACCCACCCACACAGCAGAGAGCACACACACACACAGTGGAGAGCACACACACACACACACAGTGGAGAGCACAAAACCACTGATACAGTGTTGCTGAGGACACTACACTGTAAAATAAAGTTATTTTCTGTAAAAAAAAAGATTTAGTAAAATCATTTAGTTTTTTTTTTAATTTGCAAATGAAATATTGAGGAAACTGAATGTCAGATTGTTAGTTTAATATTAGTTTATGATTTTTAGACCAATAAACTGGAAATAAAATCTTAAAAAATAGTAATAATAATAATATGAATATGATTATACTGGTATGTAACATGTTTACCTCCAATTTAAAAGATTTTTTTTAAATTTATTTAAGACGTATTGATGTTTAAATAATCCTATAAATGCATTTGAAAAAATTGTGGATCGAAATGAATCGCTCTTAATTAGCAGAAGAAGAAGAAGAAGTAATGTCTAAAGCTGCACTTTTAGTTACATTTTGTAATAAAAGATGTTTTTCTGAAATGTGTTATTTCTTAATATATTTGCATAAATTAATCTCTCTGCAGACCCCTGCTACACCTACACTGAGCTGGACAATACATGGAGATCCATCAGTAATACACATGTTTCAGTCAGAAACTGTGACATGTATGTCTCCTGGAGCGGCTGGTATCGTCTCTTCATTAACAACACTAGCGCTCATATCCCAGACACGTGTGTTGAGAAGTACAGCTGTGGCACTGAAACCGCACTGTGGATACGAGGAGGACACCCAACAGAAACAGATGGAGTCGTCACTCGAGATGTCTGCGGTGATGATGGGAGTTACTGCTGCGGTTACGGGTCTTTTCCTATTAAAGTCAAAGCCTGTCCAGGTGATTATTATGTCTATGAGCTGGTTAGAACAACTGCTGGTTACAACTACTACTGTTCAGCATACTGTGCAGGTAATTATATTCACATGAGCTCTTTCTACACACTCATAATATTTGTGTCTCTGTTCATTAATCACTATTCATCCAAACTTTCAGACACTGGCAGTATAAACCTCAACCCTACAACTGTCACACCAGTGACCATCTCACCTGGTAATGTTACACACTGTGTCTCTATTAGCTTATTTTCTGAGTGTTTTTTAATGTATGGAGGCTACAGATCAGGGTAGGGTTGCACCAGCTGTTCGTAAGTTCTTTCTTAAATTGGAACGTAAAGTCCACACTAGAGGCTTAGTAACTACTAGCTAGTTTGTAACTAACTCTGAACTTTATTCCGTTGCACCATTTGTTCGTAAGGCAGAACGTAGCTAGTAGGTCGTAAGCTCTCCGTAAAGTAATGCGTACACTGCAAAATCCCCAGTGTTAAATTAACACTCCTTGGTGTACATATAGGTCCAACTACAGAGTGTTAAAAATGAACACTGAAGCAGTGTTGAAGTTAATGAGATAATTAAGTGATTAATTACGTGATGATTGGCCATTAGTGGTGACACCTGATGTTAATAAGCAGAATCATTGAAGGAAAGAGAAACACTAGAACTACAACTGACTTGGAGCCTTTACACATAATTGCACTTATTATTACCAGTTTGAGCCTTTATTTCTGTCATACATCGACAAAAGTTATTGAGATTCAGCAGAAGTTTAGATGGTAATGTTTTATGGACGTTTTCATTTCGTTTTCATTTTAGTCACCATTATGGTGGTCAGTGTTTGCTTTAGTTGGGCTCTTGACCCTTTTCATTTTTTATTGTTAGGTTTTCTCTGACAGTTCCAACATTGTGTTTATAAAGCACTTTTGGTACGCCAAGAGAAAACCTGCTTGACATTATCATCATGTTGTGACCTTATTCACTGATGTCGTTCAGAGTCAAAATTTATGACTTGTTACATTTTATTATCGGTAATTTGTAGCCCTGAGATTCAACAGCAATGTGAACAATTTTGAAAAAACTTTTGAGCACAATCACTATTGTCTTTAACACCGAGACATCAAGAATCAGCATATGAATCTCAACAATGGTGACAATAAACAAACTAGTGACAAACAGATCATCTATGAACATCACAAAACTAAAGTCATAATAAAAAAAGTAAAATAAAAGCAAACAGGAAAAAACAATGAAAATTAAAGGACAATTCAGCTGCATAATTTATTCATGCTGCAATGCATGATGTCAGCCAGGGATGCATTTTGATTGGTGGCTCCCATCATGCACTGCAACATGAAACATTTGTGTGATTGTCACCATTGTTGAGATTCATATGTAGATTATTGATATCTGTGTGTGACTTAAAAATTTCAGATTGTTTTAAGCACAGCTGGAATTAACTATTGTACTGTATATGAAAAAAAATCATTAGAATATTAAGTTATAATGCTGATTCAGTAAATCAGGAAAATACAGGATTGTAACTTCATCAGATAAACATTATCATCATGACCTGGGCTTCTTTTCCCAAAAGCATTTTAAGCCTAACTTGATCATAGAACAATTGCAGTAAATGGTCTGTACAATCAAATTAGGCTTGCGATTGCTTTTGGGAAACACAGCCCAGGTCATAGTTTCTCTTGCCACAACAAATGTGTTTTATACACACAAAGTTGGAGCAGCCAGAGAAAAACTTATGTTAAAAAGGAAAGGGTCAAGAGCCCAACTAAAGCAAACACCGATCACCATAATGGTAACATGAAACGAAACATTCCATAAAACATTACCATCTAAACTTCTGTTAAATCTAAATAAGACTGTGTGTAGATGTATGACAGAAATAAAGTCAAACTGGTAAAATAATAAGTGCAATAATGGTTCAAAGTCAGTAGTTCTTGTGTTTCTCTTTTTTCTGTTCTTCTTGTTTCTTTTTCCGTCAATGATTCTGCTTATTAACATCAGGTGTCACCACTAATGGCCAATCATCACTTAATTAATCACTTAATTATCTCATTAACTTCAACACTGCTTCAGTGTTAATTTTTAACACTCTGTAGTTGGACCTATATGTACACCGAGGAGTGTTAATTTAACACTGGGGATTTTGCTGTGTAGTCGCATAATATGACGTTTAGCCTCGATGATCCAATAGCAGCCTTCAAATACGTGAGCAGATGTTGTGTTGAAATGCCGTGAATTTCAGTTTATCCTTCATTCTTTTGCCTCACGTTACTAACGGTAAAAATAAGTTTTCATTAAATACGATACTTGATCATGAATAGCATAAGTGTTTTTATATCTAAATACAGAAACTGTATTTGAAATTAAATGAATAAGGATCAATAAATAAATATTGATACAAAAAACACAAGTGTGATATATGCACTAAATATGCCTTTGCACTAGAGGGCGCTCTAGCTCACCCCTTTTTGTATGTTGTGTAAAACATGAAGAAGATTGAGTTCCCAAGTAAACAGAAGTGAATCAACAGTGCAATCGTCTCCGCTTATCATTGTGTTATATAAAGACAAAGATATAACATTTTGGCGACGAGGAAAATCCTTATTGAACCCATACTGCAGATCTGATGCATGTAGTGAACTTGTAGAACGACACCCGATGAAATGGCTGTGTTTATCGGTCATATGGATGCCTTTGATGAGTCAGCCGAACAGTGGGCTACCTACATAGAAAGGTTTGAACAATTTGTTGCTGCAGATGACATTGCAGATGAGAAACAAGTTGCTGTGTTACTAAGTGTAATGGGTGCATCTACATACGGACTGTTGCGTAGTTTAATCGCTCCGGATAAACCGGGTGGGAAGTCATATGATGACATTGTGCGTGTTCTGAAAGAACATTTCTCGCCGAAACCGATCGTGATTGCAGAAAGATTTAGGTTTCATAACCGCAATCAACAAGAAACAGAAACAGTAGCACAGTATGTTGCAGTTTTGAAAAAGATGAGTGAACACTGTGAATATGGGACACATTTGCAAGATGCATTAAGAGATCGCTTTGTGTGCGGGCTGAAAACGGAGTCTACACAGAAACGGCTACTGACGGAAGCAGCTCTCACATTTCAAAAGGCGGTGGAGATTGCAGTGTCTATGGAAACGGCCACGAGGGAATCTCAACAGTTAAGTGGCTCTTTGAAAGTGAATGCAATGTCCTTGCAAGAGCAAGGGGGCAGCAAATGCTACACTCTGAGAAAATAAAGTACATAATTGTACCTTTAGGGGTACAATGGCTTGTCACTGGGACTGTACCCTCAAGGGTATATTTGTACCCTTGTGATGTGTACCTTAAGAGACAAATCTTGTACCTGTGGTGACAATTTTGTACCTTTATTTAACAATAGAAAAATGGACCCTTCAAAAATGGTACAAAATTGGCTTTGACAGGGTACAATCGTTGACAACAATGATATATATATATATATATATATATATATATATATATATATATAAATATATATATATATATTTATATTTATATTTATATTACACACACGCTGAATTAAAATCAGAATTTATTAAATCCTTTTCATTTTCACATTTTCCAACATTTCATTTTAAACTCAATGTCTAACTGTGACATAAATTATTATCATCCGAGTAAATGTCATTTGCCTGAAAGTCCATTTCATGTCCTTTCATCTCGACGATGGTTACTTCTATGCCTGCTTCTGATATTTTCTGAAGGACCTCCTCGGTTGAAAGCCCTGTAAGAACCATGAGTAACCGTGCTATGACTTCTTCTCCACCGATGGCCAAAAGAAAGAAAGACCCGGAACTGGACATTCTTTTAAATTGAGATTCAAGCAGCCAATCAGAGCTGGCTCTACATACACTCTCAGAAAATAAAGTACATAATTGTACCTTTAGGGGTGCAATGGCTTGTCACTGGGGCTGTACCCTCAAGGGTACAATATTGTACCTTAACCTTTAAAAGAAACGGTACATATATGTAACTTTGAATGCTTTTTGATCCTCAAAAAGTTACATATATGTACCTTGAGGTCCAACAGCAAAAACTCCAGTGTTAATTGAACTCTCCTGGGAGTTTATATGACTCCAGACTCAAGAGTGTTGAAGTTAATGATCTAATTAAGTGATTCATTGAGTGATGATTGACCATTATTGAAGACACCTGATGTTAACAAGCAGAATCACTGAAGGAGAAAATTGATTTTTTAAGACACCGTTATGGTGATCAGTGTTTGCTTTAGTTGGGCTCTTGACCCTTAAATCATTAACTTTAGAATTTGTTTGGCTGTTGTATCTGACTTATAACTGCCAGATGAACGAAGAGAAAAGTTGATCAGGTGGTGTTGGTTATGTTTTGACATAATCATAATTTAACCTGAATCACTGAACTCATTTAGAATCTAATCTCAATATAAATGTATATTGTTGATTACAGCATCACTGTGATTCTACAGCAAAAGATTTTCAGCATTTTCAATATAATCCAAAAATTCTTAAAAGTTGTTCTGATCGAAAGACATTGAAAATTACTTTATGAAGAAACACTGACATCAATAATCAGCCTGTGAATCTCAACAATGGTGACAATAATAAAGCATGTTGCAGTGCATACTGGGTGCCACCAATCAAAACTCATTCATGGCTCCCATCATGCATTGCGGTATGAATAAATTATGATCTGAATTGTCTTACTAATTTCCTTTCCCTAATTGAATATTGTGTTTGTCACCATTGTTGAGATTCATACACTGATTCTTGATGTCTGTGTGTGCCTAAAATAAATATTTGTTTTATCAGATCAACTTTTAAGAAATCCTTTAGATTATTTCAAAAAATCTGGATCTTATGCTGTGGAATCACAGGCTGCTGTAATCAACAATATACATTTAAGTCAGAGATTAGACTTTAAATGAGTTCAGTGATTCAGGTCAAATTATGATTAAGTCAAAACATAACCAACACCACCTGATCAACTTATCTCTTTGTTCATCTAGCCATTATAACTCAGATACAACAGCTAAACAAAACCTAATGTTAACAGTTCAAGGGTCAAGAGTCCAACTAAAGCAAACACTGATCACCATAATGGTGTCTTAAAAATTATATTTTCTCCTTCAGTGATTCTGCTTGTTAACATCAGGTGTCTTCAATAATGCTCAATCATCACTCAATGAATCACTTAATTAGCTCATTAACTTTAGCACTCTTGATTGTTAATTTAACACTCATATTTTAACACTTTAACACTCTTGAGTCTGGAGCCAAATAAACTCCCAGGAAAGTTCATTTAACACTGGAGTTTTTGCTGTGTTATAATGATTTAATATCAGAAAATTGACTTACAAAACTTGTATTTCCTTTATTTCAAGGCTACTCAAATATAGTGATAAGTTAAAATCTACCTTAAATGATTAAGGTATCATTAAAACCTTTTTTAAAAAAAACTTTTTTTGTTCATTTGATATTGTACCTTAACCTTTAAAAGAAACGGTATATATTTGTACCTTTTAATGCTTGGGGACATATATGTACCTTTTTGACCCTCAAAAAGGTACATATATGTACCTTGGGGGACAGAAATGGACTCCTGCTGTACCCCTATTTCTGAGAGTGTACCGTTGTGGAAGAACAAACCACAGTGAAAAAGATTGTTATTTCAAAGAGCAGCAGTGCCACAACTGTGGTAAAAAAGGCCACATTTCCAAAGTTTGTAGAATTAAAGCAAAACACACAACTGAATATAAAAAGTTTAAATCAGTGAGGATGAAAAATGCCCAACAGAAAAAGAGAGTGCATCAGATGAATGTGAAAGATTCGTCAAGTGATGATACTACTGATACGGAACTGGCACTGCATGTGATGTCTAGAAAGGAGGAATTATCACACATCTGTCTAAAGCCAAATGTAGAGGGTGAAATCTTGGAAATGGAATTAGACACTGGAGCTGCAGTTTCTTTGATTTCAAGAGAACTTTACAATGCACGACTAGCCCATAAACCATTGGGAACGACAGATGAGATTCTGAAAACCTATACAGGTGAGGCGGTGTCTCCAGTAGGGGTCATCATAGTCAAAGTGACAATGAATAAACAGAAAGCAAAATTACCACTCTATGTCGTGGAAGGAGATGCCCCACCACTTTTCGGGAGAGAGTGGCTCAGGAAAATTAAGCCGAATTGGCGTGAAATTAAAAGTGTGGGTAAAGGGTCAATGGAAACACTGCTAGCAAAGCACAAAAATGTCTTCAGAGAAGGACTGGGCTTGCTAAAAGGTATTGAGGCTACTGTGTCACTCAAACCACAGTTCCAGCCACGATTTTGTCAAGCACGCAATGTACCCTATGCACTGAAACCGAAAGTGGAGGCAGAAATAAATCGTCTATTGGAGCTGGGGGTCATCTCCCCTGTAACATGCAGCGAATGGGCTACCCCTATCGTACCAGTGGTAAAAAGGAATGGGGATGTGAGGATTTGTGGAGATTTCAAAGTAACGGTGAATCCAGCCCTTTGTGTTGATCGTTATCCGATTCCACGAATAGAGGACTTATTCTCATCATTGGCAGGGGGTCAACGTTTCACCAAACTGGACCTCTCAAATGCTTACTTACAAGTGCCTTTGGCAGAAAGCTCACGCAAATGTCTCACTATCACCACGTCGAAAGGGCTGTTCTGTTACAATCGTTTACCATTCGGCATCGCTTCGGCTCCTGCAATTTTTCAAAGGGCAATGGATCAGATCTTACAAGGCATTCCCAATGTTCATTGCTATCTAGATGATATATTAGTGACGGGGTCAAATGACGAGCAGCATCTAAAAAATGTAGATGCAGTCCTCAGCCGTCTGGATGAGTTCGGGCTATGTGTCCAACGTGATAAATGTGAATTCTTTAAAGATTCGCTGGAGTATTTGGGGCACATCATAGATGCTCAGGGTCTTCATAAGTCACCAGAAAAGGTCAGGGCAATCAGGGATGCGCCTGCACCGAAGGACGTCAGTCAACTTCGTTCATTTCTAGGACTTATAAACTATTACAGTCGATTTATCCCTAATCTTGCATCAGTATTAGCACCCCTCAATGCTCTTCTGTGTAAAGGGAAGCAGTGGCTGTGGTCTTTTGAGTGTGAGGATGCGTTCGACAAGGTAAAAAAATTGTTGCTGTCACAGAGCGTATTAACACATTATGATCCACAGTTACCAATCAGACTGGCTTGTGATGCATCGCCATACGGTGTGGGTGCCGTCATCTCACACATCCTACCAGACGGGCTGGAAAAACCAATAGCCTTTGCCTCGAGAACATTGAGCAAAGCAGAGCAAAACTATGCTCAAATTGAAAGGGAGGCACTTGGAATTGTCTTTGGAGTACGAAAATTCTACCAATATCTGTACGGGCGGAAGTTTACATTGCTCACGGACCACCGTCCGCTGACAACAATTTTCAATCCAACAAAAGCTATTCCATCTATGGCTGCGGCCCGTATGCAGCGCTGGGCTTTGTTGTTGGCAGCATACGATTACGATATCCAGTACAGAGTTGGTGCACACCACTGTAATGCGGACGGTTTATCACGTTTACCTCTGCAAAACGCATCTCAGGTTAAGCAGGACACAGTGGAGTTGCTTCAAGTCAAGCATCTTGATTCTTTGCCAGTGCTGTGTTCAGATGTTTGTAAAGAAACAAGGTCTGACTCCACTATGTCACAAGTAATGGAGATGGTGGCAACGGGACGGTTTTCACTAGTCACAGATGCAAATAATGTGCTCGCCCCGTATGTGAACAGGAAAGATGAGTTGATTACACAACAGGGTTGCCTCTTGTGGGGTTGGAGAGTTGTCATTCCTCCTAAACTGAGATCCAGGGTACTGGCAGAGCTGCACACTGGGCATCCGGGTGTCGTAAGGATGAAGGCAGTTGCTCGGAGCTATGTCTGGTGGCCTGGCATTGATGCCAAATTGAACAATTGTCAAAAACCTGTCACTCATGCCAAACGACGCAAAAAGCTCCTGGTCCCTCGCCATTACACCCTTGGAAGTGGCCAGAATCACCTTGGCAACGAATACATGTGGACTTTGCAGGTCCATTTGAAGGACACATGTACTTGGTAGTCGTGGATGCTCACTCCAAGTGGCCAGAGGTGTGTGTGATGGAGTCAACTACATCTACCAAGACCATTCAGGTGCTGAGAGGATTATTTAGTCGTCATGGACTCCCAGAAGTGCTGGTCAGCGATAACGGACCTCAGTTCACCTCGGAGGAGTTCCAGACATTTCTCAAGTCTAATGGAGTGACACACACACGTTCTGCACCTTTTCACCCAGCTACGAACGGCTTGGCTGAACGCTTGGTTCAGACATTTAAGCGGGCACTACGTTGTTCTAAGGGGCCAACTTCGATTCAACAAAGGCTGGACACCTTTCTACTGGCGTATCGAAACACTCCACACGCCACCACAAAGGAATCGCCTGCCATGTTGTTTCTGCACCGCAGGTTGCATTCTCGCTTGGATATGTTAAAGCCTAATGTTGCCTCTGTGGTGGAAAAAGCACAAATCAAACTGTGCCAGCAACGTCAAGTGCATGCTAAAGACAGAACATTTCCTGTGGGTGACAAAGTATGGGTGCGTGATTATCGGAGGGGAAAGAAGTGGACACCTGGTGTTGTTTCAGCAAAGACAGGCCCTGTATCATACACTGTCGATGTGGGACTTTCAGTTCACTGGAGACGTCACGTTGATCAGATGTTGGCACGTCTAACTGACTGTAACAACGGAAATGAGACGGGACCTGAGGTCATTGAGGGTCCTGAGGGGAATCTGACAGATCCTTGTGAATATCCCAGGTCAGAAGAAACTTCACCACCTAGTCTCGATCCAATCCAGACTGGGTCAGCACAACCTGTTGATTCATTCTCAAGTGAAACAGGTGAAGTGTTACACACTCCACACAAAGAGTCGAGGAGATACCCGGAACGTGCCATTAAGCCCCCGATACGGTTTAGCCCTTAAGGTTTACCTTGGTGGTATAAGTTGATTCTTTTGTATTCATTTTGACAGTCATGGCACTGAGGTTAGTTAAAAGAATAAGTACAACACAGTTAACTGAAAGATGATAGTGTTAAATCACAAATGTTCTATATTTTTGGCATTACTCTAAGTACTGTATTAGACAGGAGTATGATTGTGTCAAACATGTTATAGATTAATATATATATAGAGAGAGATGTAAAAAAAAAAAAAAAAGGGTTACACTGTTCATGTTCTTATTAAGTGTCTATGTAACAATGTTACTATGTGGGGAGGAATATGTGATATATGCACTAAATATGCCTTTGCACTAGAGGGCGCTCTAGCTCACCCCTTTTTGTATGTTGTGTAAAACATGAAGAAGATTGAGTTCCCAAGTAAACAGAAGTGAATCAACAGTGCAATCGTCTCCGCTTATCATTGTGTTATATAAAGACAAAGATATAACAACAAGAAATTACGTTTATTGATTATGACTGATATTTGACATGGACCGATGGCAATGCACACGGATTCGTGTTAAAGATAGCCGCTAACAAAGTAATCTTTTCACATAATCTTCTCTCTCTTAAAATGTAAGCGAGTGTAAATGTCAGCATAAATAATCATATATGTCTAAAGAACTGAAGTCTGTCAGGTTAAAGAAGAGCTCATTGATGCAGATCAGTCTGTCTAATATTTTATTCCATCCGTTACTCTTGATCGGAGACTGCCGTAAATATTTAGTTTATACGTAGAGTTACGCTTCAACTAAGTTTAATGGTGCAACGCAAAAATATTTAGAAGTGCGTAAGTCGTAACTTAGTGCCCATTTACGTCAAAACTAGGCTAAGTTATAACTTATGCACAGCTGGTGCAACCGGCCCCAGGGCTGCACTTCCCAGAAGACACCAGTGGTCTCTACATGCTTTTGGGAAACGCTGCTCTGTACCATAGATGTGTGCGTGTGTCAGAATAAAATACTTACTCTACCAGTAAAATACATTATATTATACCATGGTCTGGGTGAATACTCGATTCTGATTGGCTGCAGGGTGTCCATTAAAAAGTGATAATGGACACCTAGGAAAGGCGTCCCGTCAATTTGCCTGATGACAGTTCTAAATGATTGCGCTGGCTCAAACTCACTGATCAACTGCTGCGGTCGGGTCGCTGTGGCCACGTTGCTTGGCAATGCCTGTATACGGGAGATATTAAATAGTGCGCTCGACTTAATAAATAAAAACCCTCACGATTTTTACTCTAAAACACATTAAAGTATTATTAATTGATTAAATATTTCTTTCTTTCGTAAGTGACCATGGTATAAGCGGGTTAATGCCCTTCGAGGTGTCCATTGTCAGGTATTAATGGACTTCGGCGGAGGCAACCGTCCGTTCACGCCTCGCCGTCATCCATTAATACCTGATAATGGACACCTCGTCGGGCATTAACCCTTACGTATACAATAGACAACATGTGAAATTACTGAGCATATACATTTTACTCAAATATAATTATGGTATATGTTTGTGTGTTTCGAAAACACTTGTAATGAATGTGTAATATACTTTTAATAGAAATAAAGAACACTTTACTCAACTAATCAAGCATGTAATTAGTCCCTACACAGGCATATACTTAAACAGAAGTGAATCAGACTGTTAAATCAGACAGAAATGCAATATCATAAATATAACTGTGTTTTCAGTGGTGTATAAAGACCTTACTTAATGAACCGTTATGTTTTATTACCTTAGAATGAGCAATTTCTCTCTACACACAAAAACCAAACAAAAACCATTAAATTAAAGTAAAATATGCTAATTTAAATAAACAGAAAACAGAAATTTGATGTCACCTTGATGGTGTTCAGTGTTTCACACATGACGGAGAGCACACACACACACAATTGAGCACACACACAGCGGAGAGCACATACACACACACAGTGCGAGCACACACACACACCCACACAGCAGAGAGCACACACACACACAGCGAAGAGCACACACACACACACACACACAAACACAGCGGAGAGCACACACACACAGCAGAGAGCACACAAACACCTGCACACAAATACCTGAGAGAGCACACAGCGCACACACACAGCGAAGAGCACACACACACACACAGCGGAGAGCACATGCACACACACAGTGCGATCACACACACCCACACCCACACAGGAGAGAGCACACACACACACACACACAGCGAAGAGCACACACAGCGGAGAGCACACACACACACAAACACACAGCGGAGAGCACACACACACACAGCGGAGAGCACACACAGTGAAGGGCGCACACACACACACACACGCACACACACACACACAGCGGAGAGTACACACACACACACACACACACACATAAACACAGTGAAGAGCACACACACACACACACAGCGGAGAGCACACACAGTGAAGGGCACACACACACACACACACACAGCGGAGAGTACACACACACACACACACACACACAAAGTGGAGAAGCATCATTAGACCTACTGTGAGCTCAGAGGTTTTTTAAATAATTGTGTTTAACAGCTACATTTATTGTGAAAAAGTACATTACCCATGATGCTGTATAAAAATTCCACCAATCAGTCGCAACAAGCAAATCAAATCGTGCCAAAAGAGCCTCCATGAAGCACTCCGAATGACGTTAAAATACTTAATTATTTATATTTATATGCATATTTTGCAATAAACCTAGAATATATTGCTTCTATTGATTTAATCAACAACTTTTCATTTAAAGCCATTGAGTACACAGTCTTGTACATTTGTCTTTTTTGTCCGATTTTCGAATACGTTTTTGCTTCAAATAAAACTTTGTAACATTGTGTTTCACCTCATCCTAGTGGAGAGCACACACACACACACACAGTGGAGATCACACACACACACACACACTGCGGAGAGCACACACACACACACACAGTGGAGAGCACACACACACACACACACAGCAGAGAGCACACACACACACACACACACAGTGGAGAGCACACACACCCACAGCAGAGAGCACACACACAGTGGAGAGAACACACACCCACAGCAGAGAGCACACACACACACACACACAGCAGAGAGCACACACACAGTGGAGAGAACACACACCCACAGCAGAGAGCACACACACACACAGCAGAGAGCACACACACAGTGGAGAGCACACACACACACACAGCAGAGAGCACACACACACAGTGGAGAGAACACACACCCACAGCAGAGAGCACACACACACACACACACACACACAGCAGAGAGCACACACACACAGTGGAGAGCACACACACACACAGCAGAGAGCACACACACACAGTGGAGAGCACACACACACACACAGTGGAGAGCACACACACACACAGAGGAGAACACACACACAGTGGAGAGCACACATACAGCGGAGACAACACTCACACACACACACACACACAGCGGAGAGCACACACACAGCAGAGAGCACACACACACAGTGGAGAGCACACACACAGCAGAGAGCACACACACAGCAGAGAGCACACACAGCAGAGAGCACACACACACACACAGCAGAGAGCACACACAGCGGAGAGCACACACACACACACACACACACACAGCAGAGAGCACACACACACACACACACACAGCGGAGAGCACACCCACAGCAGAGAGCACACACACACACAGCGGAGAGCACACACACAGCGGAGAGCACACACACACACAGCAGAGAGCACACACACACACAGTGGAGAGCACACACACACACACACACACACACACAGTGGAGAGCACACACACACAGAGGAGAACACACACACAGTGGAGAGCACACATACAGCGGAGACAACACTCACACACACACACACACAGCGGAGAGCACACACACAGCAGAGAGCACACACACACACAGTGGAGAGCACACACACAGCAGAGAGCACACACACAGCAGAGAGCACACACACAGCAGAGAACACACACAGCAGAGAGCACACACACACACAGCGGAGAGCACACACACACACACACACACACAGCAGAGAGCACACACACACAGCAGAGAGCACACACACACACACACACACACACAGCGGAGAGCACACCCACAGCAGAGAGCACACACACACACAGCGGAGAGCACACACACAGCGGAGAGCACACACACACACAGCAGAGAGCACACACACACACAGCAGAGCACACACACACACACAGCGGAGAGCACACACACACACACAGCAGAGAGCACACACACACACAGCAGAGCACACACACACACACAGCAGAGAGCACACACACACACAGCAGAGCACACACACACACACACAGCGGAGAGCACACACACAGCAGAGAGCACACACACACACACACACACAGCAGAAAGCACACACACACACAGCAGAGAGCACACACACACACACACACACACACACACATACACGTCTATATTACTAACAGGGGACTATCGCTCTACACTGGCCAAGAGGGGACTAGTGTTTCTGGTCATTTTGAAGAAACAAAAATGACATACAAAATTTTCTTTTAAGCTCCTTTTTCATAATATAACTTCAAACATGCATTTTTTTATTTAAAAAAAAACATGCCAAGTGGGGACCTGAAACTCTGAACGATCTCTACCTATACAAGAGGGGACTGTGTGTGTGTGATCAGTGAAGTGAACTGGCAGTGAAGTCTGCCTTCATTATGTACCTATATATATAAAATGAAAGACCATTTAAATCTACAACGGGGTAAAAAATACAGACGGCCCGACGGCAACAGTTCAAAAGCAGAGGCGATAATATCCTCTTATCATTCATAATATTATTTTCTTATTTAACGCTCTCACTTCATAGATACTTTCTAAGCTTGGTTATGCAGTCCCTAACAATTTACTTGTTACTAATTTTCTTAATAATTTCTTCTGTACCTCAGTAGCAGTTCCATAGCAACAAATAATACAGAATATTATAACACTTTCAATGAAAGCACTATAAAACATCAGAAGCGTTATGTTGTGGACATTACAGCAAAGTTATTGCTTTAAGAAGTTCATTCTCTGTTGTGGCCTATTCATTAAAACATAATTTCTACTCTAATAAAATCAATAGATGTCATTTTTTCCTTTGTTTCTAGGATGTTGATGTACAGAGATAGTCAGTGTTTGAAATATTGCTCAATTTAAATGCAACCAAACATGTGTCGCTCGTTACCATCCAACAGTGGACCTTTCTTGAAGATCAAATTCAAAACTTTTGAGTTGACTTGCTGCATCTGGTCATTTTGAAGAAACAAAAAGGAAATACAAAATTACTTGTAAGGTCTTTTTTTCATAATATAACTTCAAATATGCAATAAAAAAATAAAATAAAAAATAAAAACTTAAACATGCCAAGATTGAATCTCAACTCTGAACGATCTCTACCTATACAACAGTGGACTCACAATAGCCTGCAATGGAACTGTGTGTGTGTGAACAGTTAAGTCTGTCTTTATTTTGTAACTACAAGTTGAATTGCTTGAGGAAAGACCATTTAAATCTACAACAGGTAAAAAATACAGACGGCCCGACGGCAACAGTTCAAAAGCAGAGGCAAGAAGATGCCCCTTATCATTCATAATATTATTTATCTTATTTAACGCTCTCACTTCATAGATACTTTGTATGCTTGGTTATGCAGTCCCTAACAATTTACTTGCCATTGTTATGTGCCATTGCACACACACATACATGTCTATATTACTAACAGACCAATGTCGCTCTACACTGACCAAGTGAGGACTTTCTGAACGATCTCTACCTATACAAGTGGGGACTTTCATAGCCTGCAATGGAGCTGTGTGTGTGTGAACAGTGAAGTGAACTGGCAGTGAAGTCTGCCTTCATTATGTAACTATATATATGTAGTATATTATATAGTATATTATATATTATGCATTTTTTCATTCATAATATTTTTTATTTATTAGTTAATGCTTATTTTCTCTCTTCATAGATACTTTCTGCTTGGTTATGCAGTCCCTTTAGGGTTTATGGGATTAATCAAACAGAAATAGCTCTTTAAGGTAACAATTTCAGGTGACCTATATTTAGTATAGTGTAAAGCATACTTTATACAGTGAATAATGATTTTCTTAATTTAAAATGAACTTCGCGTCCCCAGTTGGATGGTATAGAACGATACTTGTTTGGCTGCTTTGTACATTTCTTGCCATCACAAACACACTGTAAAGATTTTGGAGATCAATCTCAAAATGTTACGTAGACTTGCTGCACTGAACATTTTTAGTTGGTTCAGTTGAAATATATGAAGTAGGGATGTTCATTTAACATTTTGTTTTCTGACTGAAAGGTTAGATTAGAATTAAATGGAATTAGAATAGATAATAGTCTGTGACCGATTCAAATACCTCAAACATGTAGATTACATGTGCAAATAGCAGCATAAACAACAGAACATGAGGATTCACACACCGTCACATCAAGCACCCGCAGTGCTTCTGTTAACACATAAACCAGAATAAAACTGTATATATAACTGTATAATAAATAGGCCAGGGGTCGGCAAGTAACTTTGGCCGCGGGCCAATATTTTTTTTAGCCAGTAGATGGCGGCCCAGCTACACAGAGTAGGCCTATGGATACAAATTAAATACTCTTATATAGGCCTATAATCGCAGAATATGATGGGTCCGTCACCGTCCGTGGATCATTCGTTCAATCGTTTTTTTTTTAAATTAAAACCAAAAATAAAAAGATGAAAAACGACTTGTTTTTCCATTATTTATTTCCTGAACTAAAATGAAAAAAACGAATAACGACAGGTTTTCTGATGTTCTGATTGTGCTCAGATCAAAAATAGAAAAAATGAATTACTGGATTAGACAGATTTTAATTTTTATTTTGAATTTAACACCTTAGGCATATATCAAGGAAATCATTTTAAACAGATCAAGTACTATTGTGGTAACAGAACAGATTACAGCCATTTTAATAAAGGTGAGAATCATGCCTCATTCGCTTACAGTCCGACTTTTGAACTTTATTCCTTTTATTATTATTATTATTATTATTATTTATTCGGGGGGCACACATGCACACCTAAGGTTTAAGGAGGTCTGTCAATATAAATATTAGGCTATTTTAACATTGTAGGCCTACTGTCAGCAGAGAAAAAAATGCCACAGAAAAAAATTTGGAAATATAAATAACATAAATTAAATAGGACAAAGCCTATCACTCAAATTTCTAAGCAACATAAACGAAAATCATATTGCCCTACTGACAAATGAAGTAGGCTATTTTCTGCCGAACTATTTCAAACATCCTTGCAAAAAAAAGAATCTTGTTGCTCCTCAGAGCTAGGTGTAGCCTACAGGTGGTCAGAATTAAGTGTGGATGCGCTGTCCAAAGGTGTATGGATGGGCTATTGTCAGTCAGACCGCCCGCTCCGTCCAAAGTACACCAGAGTTGTGACCGCTACCATCTTTTGACGCGCGAATGGACACAAAGTGGTCAAGCGTATAACTAGACGCGGCAGGCGCGAATTTGACGTGCTATTCGCGTCCGGTGTGAACACACAGTTATACTTTAAAATGTAATCCCGCGCCGCATGATTCCCTATATGTGCGTTGCACACGGCGGTGAAATCGCCGCACGACTACGGCTTTTCTCAAGTATTGGAAGAGTTTTGTGCAGCATTTAGGACTTCCAAAATAATCCGGCGGGCCAGAAAATACTGCTGGCGGGCCAGTTTTGGCCCGCGGGCCGCCAGTTGCCGTTCCCTGAAATAGGCCAACTTAAATGAACAATTAAAGGTATAGCGGAGGATCTTTCCGAATTTTACATAAGACCCACCCTCTCCACTTTTGAATAAGTTTGATTGATTCACCAGAATGATTGACAATTAGGAGGACCAATAGTATAGGTGATCCACCCGGAAGTAAAAAATCCTCCGCTATACCTTTAACAAAACTAAAGTGCAATAAATAATAAACGCTTTAGGGTCTGTTTACACAACATAATTTTCAACTGAAAATGGAAAACGTTTTGGCCGTTCATTTCAACGAAAATGCCATTTTGGGGGCCTGACAATGCAAGCTTTTGAAAACGATGCCTTTCCCATCTGCGTAAACATCATAAACGGGAATTTGTGAAATTGGTACGTCATTCCAACCTGGTTACACTAAATGCTTCTCTATAGCACACATTGTGTTTATTGTGCAATTTATACGCGGAAAGGAGTTTGTGTGCATAATGCATATGATATGCATGGGTGGGTTTAGGGTAGGTTTAGTAGTGGTGTGTAATATGTAATACATTATTATATGTTTGGTTAGGGTTATGGTTGTAGGGTGTGTGTGTATTACACGCAATAAAGTATGTATCATTTCCCCTGACTGACAGGTGATGCTTGTAACCCGATCATAATCTGTTATCCGACAAGATTAGAATGTTATATTCTAATTTAATTAAATTTAGAATGTATGTATTTCTCAATACTTATCACTTTTTTCAAAGCTCTTCAATCCACTGTCTTAACCAACTTCCAGCTTCACTGCAGTTAATTTCACATTCAAAACACATTAAAACTACCAAAACACATAATTCATGTCAAATTAAGTCATTCTTTCAGAACTCTAGTGAAGGTTTCAGCCAACAAACACAATAAAATATACAAAACAAAAAACACACAAACAACAGGCAGCAATATGCACTATTTTCTGCTGTTCAGAATTCAATGCAATTTATGTTACATGCTTCATGTTTACATTAATGATTTCCTTTTGTATAGATGGTGATGAAAATGAAAGACTAAGACTTGTGTAAGTGTTTAGTTACATCTTAATTTTTCAGATTTTTTTTTTCCAAAAAAAAAGATTATTCAGAATACATATCAATGTGGTATACGGTAGAAATATTGCACATTTCAGTCTAGCTTAGGTTTTTAAAATAAATAACACAGTCTTGGAAATAATATGTAAGCATGTGCAAATAAGCCTGTATAGTAAATCAAGTTCTGTAATCAAGTTAATAAGATCTTTCAATTACTGTATATGTTTAACAGTTTTGAGCGTATAAAAGAGTGTATAAAAATGGGCTCTGAGTTTTGGCAGTGGTTGTGTCTAAGTGAAATATGTAGCTTGGAAGATGTAGTCACTGAATGCATTAATACAACATTGAATGGCACAGACATTTGCAACACTTCTACAGTAATACCGTATTAAAATATATTCAGAATCTAAAAAATTAAATACTATCAAAACAATTAGATGTAGCTGAACACATACAGGTATTAATCTTGCAGTTTCATCACCATCTATAAAAAGGGGAAACTTGGGGGGAAAATGTGTACTGTACTGTAAACAATGAACATGTGACATAAAATGCTGCGAATTCTGAACAACAGAAAACAGCAGAAATATGTTATAATGCTACCTGTTATTTGTGTTTTTTATTTAACTTGTGTTTTTTGGGTAAAACCTTTTCTAGTGTTCTGGAAGAATGAGTTGATCCGAGACAGGAATAAAGTTTTAGTGCATTTTGAATGTGAAATGAACTGCTGTCAAGCTGTAAGTTGGTTTGGAGAAGATATCATGGTCTTTTAACCTGATATCATTTAAGATATAATTTAAGACTGTAGTATTAATGATTGAATTATTTAACCATAACTCATTACTATCCTTGATATTCTAAAATAGGTATTTTTCATGTGTATGTACTCTAGTGTGTGTGTATTGAGTTGTTGCACTTCCCCCCAACACGCAATTTACTTATCAATGCAGGAAGGCCTGAAAGGCCAGTGTTTTTCTCAGGTGAGAAAACAGGCCAACAACCCTCACAGTACTGTTACCAATATATGTGCAACTTCTCAAATAAACTAGAGAAAACGCTGGGATTTACCCTGCCAAATTAAATTAAATTACAGGTTTTTACAATCGCTAGGACACATTTCTCAATATTTAGGTACATTTTCAAAACTCTTCACTCAGTTCTCCTAACCAACTTACAGCTTTACAGCAGTTCATTTCACATTCAAAATGCACTGAAACTTAATTCATGTCTCCGATCAACTTATATATTTATTTTTTTAAGAAGAATTAGGCTGTTTTCTAGTGTTCTGGAAGAATAAGTTGATCGGAGACATGAATTAAGTTTCAGTGCATTTTGAATGTGAAATGAACTGCTGTAAAGCTGTAAGTGTCCAAAATATTTCTTAAAAGTTGTTCTGATCAAAAGACTTAGAAAATTAATTTATGTAGACACGCTGACATCAATAATCAGCCTGTGAATCTCAACAATGGTGACAATAATAAAGCATGTTGCAGTGCATTCTGGGTGCCACCAATCAAAACTCATTAATGGCTCCCATCATGCATTGCGGTATGAATAAATTATGATCTGAATTGTCTATGTAATTTCCTTTCCCTAATTGAATATTCTGTTTTTCACCATAGTTGAGATTCATACACTGATTCTTGATGTCTGTGTGTGCCTAAAAGAAAGATTTGTTTTATCAGAACAACTTCTAAGAAATCCTTTATATGATTTAGAAAATTCTGGATCTTATGCTGAAGAATCACAGTGATGCTGTAATCAACAATATACATTTTAGTCAGAGATTAGACTTTAAATGAGTTCCGTGATTCAGGTCAAATTATGATTGTCAAAACATAACCAAAACCACCTGATCAACTTTTCTCTTTGTTCATCTGGCAGTTATAACTCAGATACAAAAGCCATACAAAATCTAAAATTAATGATTTAATGGTCAAGAGCCCAACTAAAGCAAACACTGATCACCATGACGGTGACTTAAAATATTTTCTCCTTCAGTGATTCTGCTTGTTAACATCAGGTGTCTTCAGTATTGCTCAATCACTCAATGAATCATTTAATTAGCTCATTAACTTTAGCACTCTTGATTGTTAATTTAACACTCATATTTTAACACTTTAACACTCTTGAGTCTGGAGCCATTTAAACTCCCAGGAAAGTTCATTTAACATTGGAGTTTTTGCTGTGTTATAATGATTTAATATCAGTAAATTGACTTACAAAACTTTTATTTCCTTTATTTCAAGGCTACTCTAATATAGTGATAAGTTAAAATCTACCTTAAATGATTAAGGTATCATTAAAACATTTTTAAAAAAAACTTCTTTTTTTTACAAAAAATAAAATAAAATAACTTAGCAGAGGCTGTCTTTTGATATTGTACCTTAACCTTTAAAAGAAATGATAATGCTTGGGGACATATATGTACCTTGGGGGACAGAAATGGACTCCTGCTGTACCCCTATTTCTGAGAGTGCACACACACACACTGCGGAGAGCACACACACACACACACACACACACACACACACACAGTGGAGAGCACACACACAGCAGAGAGCACACACACACAGCAGAGAGCACACACACACACAGCGGAGAGCACACACACACACACACACACACACACAGTGAAACGGTCGCTTTGAGGTTGTGTATCTTCGTAAGTGGAACACACACCTTTTCTTCTTCTTTGTCCTCAGAGCAGAGGTCCTGTAGTTGACACGAGTCACGACTACACTGCCCTCTATAGGACTGGTGCAGTCGCAGTGCGCATGTGTCGAATCTGTCCATCCTGAGCTTTAGTGACACTTTTCTGAGCGCCTCGTGTCTGATCTCTTCTCAGCTCAAACACTGACTGTCACTCAGTGAACGACAGATCTCTGTCTCTCTCTCAATAGTGCTAGTCTAGAGTCAGACCCGGTCAAACCACTGATACAGTGTTGCTGAGGACACTACTGGAATAAAACACTTCACACGCTGAGGAGAAACTCACTTATTTTCTGTAAAATAAAATACTGCTGTTTTAGTGAAATCATTTAGTTTATTTTTTTATTTTTTTCATTATTTGCATATGAAATATTGAGGAAACTGAATGTCAGATTGTTACTTTAATATTAGTTTATGGCCCATGATCCCCGCTGAAAACCTGGCAATGTTAGGTAATTTGTCTAAAATGTCTTTTTATTTAAGACGCATTGATGTTTAAATAATCCTATAAATGCATTTGAAAAAATATTGTGGATCGAAATGAATCGCTTCGAATTAGCAGAAGAAGAAGAAGAAGAAGAAAAAGAAGAAGAAGAAGAAAAAGTAATGTCTAAAGCTGCACTTTTGGTTACATTTTGTAATAAAACGTGTTTTTCAGAAACTAATTAATGTCTTAATATATTTGCATAAATTAATCTCTCTGCAGACCCCTGCTACACCTACACTGTGCTGGACGATACATGGAGATCCATCAATAATACAGATGCTTCAGTCATAAAGTGTGACAGGTCTGTCTACTGGAGCGGCTGGTATCGTCTCTTCATTAACGGCCTGAGCGCTCATATCCCAGACACGTGTGTTGCATATGGTCGCTGTGGCACTCGAATCCCACTGTGGATACGAGGTGGACACCCAACAGTAACAGATGGAGTCGTCACTCGAGATGTCTGCGGTTCCGCTGCGAGTTACTGCTGCTTTTACGGGTCTTTTCCCATTAAAGTCAAAGCCTGTCCAGACAATTTTTATGTCTATGAGCTGGTTACACCAAATGGCTGTGATTATGCATACTGTGCAGGTAATTATATTCACATGAGCTCTTTCTACACACTCATGATATTTTGTGTTTCTGTTCATTAATCACTATTCATCCAAACTTTCAGACACTGGCAGCATTAACACCAGCCCTACAACTGTCACACCAGTGACCATCTCACCTGTTAATGTTACACACTGTGTCTCTATTGGCTTATTTTCCGAATGTTTTTCGGAAATTCTGGGGGGGGGGGTATTTTTATCTTACACTGTTAACCCTTTCAACCCCACAGGAAAATCCACACTACAAAGAGTAAAAGTAACATTGAGACAGTGTTGCAGTGAGATAATTAAGGATATGTAAGTGATTGTTGAGCATTAGTGATGAACACCTGCTGTTAACAAGCAGAATCACTGAAGGAAAGAGGAACACACAAACAGAAAATAGAGAAACACAAGAAATACAACTGACTTCCAGCCATTACACATTATTACACTTATTATTAACCAGTATGACTTTATTTCTGTCATACATCTACAGAAGTTTTTATTGAGATGTTTAATTGAAAAGTATGAAATACCCATTAATTCAAAGAATATTCACAGGAAAGATCAGAGAATCAGACATGTCCAGGATGATTGTGACATCATCACAAAATCCCGAAAACATCTGATCAAGTTCCTCTTGACTTTTTCTTGCCATAATAGATGTGTTATATAAACTCACTCAGAGAGAGATGAAGAGCAATCAGAGAGAGATAAGTGGTAAGAAGTCAAGGGACAAGAAACCAACTAAAGCAAATACTGATCTCCATCATGGTGACAACAAACTTTATTATTAACTAAATCCCTGTTAATTCTCAACAAGAACTTTTGTACATGTATGAAATAAATAATCTTTTTTTTTTTTTCTGTTCTTGTTTCTCTGTCGTTCAGTGATTCTGCTTATCAGGTGTTCATCAGTGTCTCAATTCACTCACTTCTTTTCATTCACTCTGTCAAGTGGACTATATTAGTGAACTAATGTAGGGAATAGTGAATGAGGGTATAGGGTGTGATTGTGAAAACAGCCTCTGAGGGTCGACTTTGAGCGCTGTTAATTCACGTTATATTCCTGTAGGCTAGTTTTGTTTTCTACGGTATATTACTGTTTTAATGGAAAATGGTATGATATTGTCAGAATGTGGCCCTTTTTTACAGCAAGGGTTAACAGTGTATTTGTATTCCCTACCACTAGATGGCAGACATGTAATACTTCAATTCAAGACCAAAATGACGTCATGTTCCTATTCAAAGTGTTGGAGGAAACAGCAGAGCAAGTGAGCGATCGTGTCATTGATGCGGAAGCAGTTCAGTTTAGAGTGTCTGAGTTGTGAGATTTGTGAGAGAAAATCGTCAGGTGGCTAATAAAAACTTGTACTGTGAGGATGTGTTGCAAATGTTATTTGCCGATTCTGACTCTGAAGGGGAATATGGAAATGACGATCGGCCGTCTAATGATCGCGCCTCTCCCGGTACATCTTTGCCGCGCAATGTTGGCGCGCGCGCTTCTCACGGTACATCTTTGCCGCGCAATGGTACCGCTTGCGCCTCTCCCGGTACAACTTTGCAGTGCAAAGGTGCCGCCGTGCAAGGCGTGAGTGTTCACGAAGCAGAAATGTACTCGGTTACTAACGTAACCTCGGTTCTCTCTAGAAGAGGGAACGAGTACTGCGTTGAAAATGCTAGGGGAAAAACCTCTTTTCCACGAGATACTGAAGCAAAAAATTATCCTTTAATTTTGAATTATTGTAAAGCGCGTTGCAGCAGCACGCAGCCATAGGCGAGACGGCTCGCTCGCTCATTGGCTACTCTGCGGCAACTGCATTAGCCTATCGAGCGAGGCCTACGGTGACGTCAGGCCAATGAGGGCGCTTCGCGCCCTCCTTGCCACTTCCCTCCGAAACGGGCGTGGCCTAGCCCTATAAAAGGAGCTCGAAAAGGCTGATTCACTGATTTTTCCATCACCGAAGCCAACCAGAGTGAATCGCACGCACGGCAAAGGAACGCAGTACTCGTTCCCTCTTCTAGAGAGAACCGAGGTTACGTTAGTAACCGAGTATGTTCTCTTACGAGAGGTCTCTCGTACTGCGTTGAAAACGCTAGGGGACCCAATGCAAAGCGCTGTGTGTGCTGGGATCAAACACCAATAAACCTGGAAGCGAAGCCCAGGATTTACAGTGCACAATCACTAGAGGGACTCACAGAGAGTCCTGGAACAGGAGGGGAATCCCTCCGTCCCTATATGGTAGCGTCCGCAGACGCAATAACATGACATCACATAGACAAGGCGGGGAGCCTGAACTAATGTGGGAAATGCGGGTCTTACGCAATACTGCCCATATCATGACAGTCGGCAGCGCACCGCGCTCGCGATCTCAGTGTCCTAATCAGACAACTGATTCGTCTACACCGACAATAGTTTAGCCTGCAAGGTTAACCTCTAGGTTATAAAACCTTATAAATGTAGACGGCGAGGCCCAGCCTGCCGCCATACATATGTCTTGCAAGGAAATCCCGCTACACCAAGCCCACGAAGAGGCGACGCCTCTCGTGGAGTGTGCTCTGACCCCCAACGGGCATTGTAAGCCCTTGGTAGTGTACGCCAGCGCTATGGCGTCGACTATCCATCTGGATAGGCTTTGTTTCGAAACAGCCATTCCCTTGGAACGTCCACTGAACGAGACAAATAGCTGCTCAGTCTGTCTGAAGGCAGAAGAGCGAGACACGTAAGCTCTTAGAGCCCTAACTGGACAAAGAAAATTTGTGTCCCCTTCCTCGCCCGACACCGGCAGGGCAGACAGGGAAATAACCTGAGCCCGAAACGGTGTGTTGAGGGATTTTGGAACGTAACCATGCCTAGGTTTGAGTATGACTCTTGAGACGCTTGGCCCAAACTCTAAGCACGCCGCGCTCACCGAGAGCGCGTGCAGGTCACCTACGTGCTTCACTGTAGCGAGAGCCAACAAAACACTGTTTTGAAAGACAGATGTTTGAGGCTAATCGTTTGGATAGGCTCGAAAAGGGGCACCTTTCATGGCCTCCAAAACCGTAGAGAGGTCCCACATAGGGACTGAAGTAGGGCTGGGCGATATATCGCACGATATTGTTATGCGCATCTCACCAGTAAAGCCGGTTCCCTTGATTAGTAGTAAATCACCTGCTTTCAGATGGAGCAGAATTTACTACAAAGAGTCGTAATTAACTGACTCCAGTGTTAAATTAACACTCCTGGGTCTGGGAGTGTATATGAGTCCACACTCAAGAGTGTAAAGTGTTAAAATATGAGTGTTAAATTAACACTCAAGAGTGTTAAAGTTAATGAGATAATTAAGTGATTAATTAAGTGATTATTGAGCATTATTGAAGACACCTGATGTTAACAAGCAGAATCACTGAAGGAGAAAAATCACAAATTGTAAGTTACCATTGTGGTGATGGGTGTTTGCTTTAGTTGGGCTCTTGACCATTATATGTTTTCTAAAAATTTTACTGTTGTTTGTTTGCTGTTATTGATTTATAACAGTTAAATGAACAAAGTAAAATGTGATCTGACAGTGTTGGTTATGTTTTGACATAATCATGCTATGATCTGTAAAATGAAACTTATTGAGATAGTTTGGTTTAACTTGTTAGCAGCAGTTTTGTGATTCTTCAATTTACAATTATCAGTACTTTACTTACAATTCAAAATATTTAATAAACATTGTTCTGATCAAAAGACTTTGAAATGAATTTATTTAGAAACACAGACATCAATAATCAGCCTGTGAATTTCAACAATGGTGACAATAATAAAGCATGTTGCAGTGGCTGCCACCAATCACAACTCATTAATGGCTCCCATCATGCATTGCGGTATGAATAAATTATGATCTGAATTGTCTATGTAATTTACTTTTCCTAATTTAATATTCTGCTCGTCACCATTGTTGAGATGCATTGACTGAATCTTGACCTCTGTGTGAGCCTAAAATAAAGGTTTTTTTTTTTTTTTTTTTAAAAACAACTTTTAAGAAATCCTTTATATTATATCAAAAATTCTAGGCATTTATGCAGATTCACAGTTATGCTGTAACCAACAACATACATCGAAGTCAGAAAGAAGGATCTTAATGAGTTCAGTGATCAAGTTCAAATGATGAATGTCATAATATAACCAACACCATCAGATCACTTTATTCTTTGTTCATCTGACTGTTATAAATCAATAACAGCAGCCAAAAAAATCTAAAGTAAACATATAATGGTCAAGAGCCCAACTAAAGCAAACAATCATTGGCATAATGGTGGCTTACAATTTGAGATTTTCTCCTTCAGTGATTCTGCTTGTTAACATCAGGTGTCTTCAATAATGCTCAATAATCACTAAATTAATCACTTAATTATCTCATTAACTTCAACACTCTTGAGTGTTCATATACACTCACAGGAGTGTTAAATTAACACTGGAGTTTTTGCTGTGTACAAAGAGCCGTAGTTAACTGACAAGCTGAGCCATATCGCATTAATTATCGCTGGCGATACGTCCGCGATATTGATGTGATATGGCTCAGCTTGTCAGTTAACTACGGCTCTTTGTAGTAAATGCCGCTCCATCTGAAAGCAGGTGATGGCGATTTACTACTAATCAAGGAACCGGCTTTACTGATGAGATGCGCATAACAATATCGTGCGATATATCGCCCAGCCCTAGACTGAAGGAGGTCTGAGAGGATTCAGCCTCCTAGCTCCCCTGAGGAAGCGGATGACTAAATCGTTCCTTCCTATTGACTGACCGAGCGTTGTCTTAGGGAACGCTGCGATAGCCGCCACATAGACTTTGAGCGTGGAGGGGGCCCTATGCCCTTATCCAACAGCTCCTGTAGGAAGGAGAGAACCTCTGTCACCTCACAATCGAGGGGTGAACGACCCCGAGCTGTGCACCAGCTGGAGAATACCGACCACTTCGAGGCGTAAAGCCGTCTAGTCGACGGAGCTCTAGCCTGAGTGATAGTATTTAGCACTCCCACTGAGAGGTCAGCGGGTACCCATTGAGCGCCCACACGTGGAACCACAATTCCCGGGTGAGGATGCCAAATCGAACCCCTGGCCTGAGAGAGGAGGTCCCTCCTCAATGGCACTGGCCATGGGGCAGTGTCTGCTAACTGCATCAGAACTGGGAACCATGGTTGGTTCTCCCAGAATGGTGCTACAAGCAGCACTGAGCATTTTGTTTCCCTGATCCGTTCTATCACCTGGGGCAGGAGAGAGACGGGGGAAAAAGCGTAGAGTGGACAGCGCTGCCACGTTCGGGACAGCGCGCTCTCGCTCTTGGAAAAGAACGCGGGGCAGTGAGCGTTTTCGTGAGACGCGAACAGGTCCACCTCCGCTCTGCCGAATCTCTCCCACAACAGCTGGACTGTTTGCGGGTGTAGAGACCATTCACTCGTAGGAATGTTGTCCCTGGACAGTCTGTCTGGTCCCAAATTCTGGAGCCCAGGCACGTGCACTGCTCTCATCGAGCGCAAGTTGCGCTGAGCCCATATCAGGAGGCGTTCTGCCAGCCTGTATAGGTTTCGGGATCTGAGACCGCCCTGGCGATTTATATAGGACACCACAGACATGTTGTCCGAGCGGACTAAGACGTGGTGGCCCTTGATTTGGGGGCGAAAAACGCGTCAACGCGTTGTCCACTGCCAACATTTCCAGGCAGTTGATATGTTGGAGCTTCTCCCGTTCTGACCATAGGCCGAAGAACGAACTGCCCTCGAGCAGCGCTCCCCATCCCGAGGTGGAGGCATCTGTCGACACCACCATTACTCTTGAGGAAGTCCCCAGGCTTACACCTGATTGGTACCAGTCGCTTACTTTCCAAGGTTTCAGAGCTGCCACACAGCTCTGATTGACCTTGAGACGCAGCTGACCGGATGCCCATGCTCTGCGCGGCACTCGCGCTTTTAACCAGAACTGCAGAGGGCGCATGCGGAGCAAGCCCAGCTGAAGAACTGATGATGCTGAGGCCATGAGACCTAGCATCCTTTGAAATTTGAGCATCTGAGCGGGACGGTCGCGCCGCAGCGGAAAGAGCTCGCTGTGCGCTGAATGTCTAGCACGCGCTGTGGTGACAGCCGTGCTATCATAGACTGCGAGTCCAGAACTGTGCCCAGAAACGATATCGTTTGACTGGGGTTCAGAGAACTCTTCGTCCAATTGACTCTGAGACCAAGATTCTCGAGGTGATCGAGTAAAATGGTCCTGTGCTCCACGAGCTCTGATCGTGATTGAGCTAGAATCAGTCAGTCGTCCAAATAGTTCAGCACTCGCATGCCTCGAAGTTTGAGAGGTGCGAGCGCTGCATCCATGCACTTCGGAAATGTACGAGGTGCTAGGGACAAGCCGAACGGCAGGACTGTATACTGGTATGTCTGGCCCTCGAAGGCGAATCTCAAGTATTGCCTGTGACGTGATGCTATTTGTATTTGAAAATACGCGTCCTTCAGATCTATCGACATAAACCAGTCTCCTCTGCGAATATGCGCGAGGATTTTTCTGGTCGTGAGCATTTTGAAACTGTGTTTCACTAATGCTTTGATCAGCTGTCTTAGATCCAGTATGGGTCTGAGACCCCTGTCTTTTTTGGGAACCAGGAAGTATCTGCTGTACAGCCCCCCTTCGCTTTGAGCTTGAGATACAGGGTCTATAGCCCCTTTGCTCATCAGTTTTGACATTTCGGCACGAAGTAGGTGTGCTACTTCTGAATTCACTGTAGTTTCGACGCGTGCTGTGAGGCGGCGAGGACGTTGACAAAAACTGTAGCGAGTAGCCTTTCTTTATAATGTCTAGCACCCACTCCAAAACCCATGGAAGCGCTGCCCATGCATCTGCATGGTTGGCTAAGGGTTGGATGCGAAGCGCGCTCTGTTCGCTGGGCGACAGAAGCGCTTCGGTGTGCTGTAATGTAGGCGTTACGCCTGTGACATTCGAGGCGGGGAGCGCGCTGATCACAGCGGGCAGAGCGCTCGCCCTCGACCCTACTACGGCTTTACCGAGTGAGGGAGGGCTGAGTGAGTCCCGTAGAACTCATGATGTCTGTGAGTAAGTGTGGGCTCGGGGGAGCGGGCACATTTACTGCTTTGGACGCGCTATCCGCCTGAGCAGAGCGAGCGCGCACGGGTTTCGTTTTTACAGAAACCGTGTGACATGCATAACATAGTGTTTGTGGGCACTGGGTAGTGGGCACGTTTACTATGTTGGGTGCGCGATCGACCTGAGTCGATCTATAGGCACGAGCCCTGTGTGAAGGGCTGTGCCTGTGTGTAGGGATGGGCACTGGACAGTGGGCATCTGCTCTACATTTATAGCACCATCGGCCGTGGCCGGGTACTATGTTGAATGCGTGACCGACCTGAGTCGATTTTATGAGCGCGGGCCCTGTGTGAAGGGCTGTGCATGTGCGTAGGGATGGGCACTAGACAGTGGGCATCTGCTCTACACTTGAAGCATGCGAAGCGCGCCCTGCTCGTTTGGCGGCAGAGGCACTCTGGTGCGCTGTAACATAGGCGTTATGCCTGTGACATTTGAGGGGGAAGCGCGCTGATCACAGCGGGCAGAATGCCCGCGCTCGACCCCGCTGCGGTGTTTAACCGAGCGAGGGAGGGCTAGGCGAGTCCCGTAGGACATATAATGTCTGTGAGTGAATGTGGGTGCGGGAGAGCGGGCACATTTACTGCAGTGAGCGCACTGTCTGCCTGAGCAGAGTGAATGCACACAGGTTTCGTCTTTACAGAAACCATGAGATATGCAGAACATAGTGTTTGTGGGCACTAGGCAGTGGGCACGTTTACTATGTTGTGTGCGCGATCGACCTGATTCGAATTTATGAGCGCGGGCCCTGTGTGAAGGGCTGTGCTTGTGTGTAGGGATGGGCACTAGGCAGTGGGCATCTGCTCTACACATATAGCACCATCGGCCGTGGCCGGGACACCAGACGATACATCCTATGGGATTTATCTGGGTAGCTGTAAAAAGGCTTTTGTGTGCAGGCAAGCGGGCAGCTGTGCACTGCAGAATACACTGGAACAGTCACATTTCTTGGGACTGAACGAGCGACGGGCTTCCGTGGAAGTCCGGCCACAGTGGGGCTCGGACACCGACGCTTTCCTAGGCGTGCTAGGATAGCTTCGGGCTTCACCGAAATCCTTGGCCGTGACCCACGCGGAGCGGGGCGGCGGCTAGTCGAGCGCGGGATGTACCACGTGCTCGTCGGCTGCAAAAACACATCTGCAGTTGCCTCTCAGGGAACTGACAGAGTGATTTGCATTTGGCGGCATAATGCGCGAAAGCCTGAGAATCTACCACTGGGCCACAGTGAAGATACATAGACATTCAGTAGCGCGAGTATTATCCACACTGCCGTTTGTTTGCAGGCATGCGGGTAGCACAACATGCAATACTGACATTTTCAGTCGCCTGAAAGTGCCAGAATGTGAGAAGAGTGGATATCGCCCGGTTTTCAGCGGGGCTAAAACACTCCATTCTCCTTTCGCCAGTGACGCACAGGAACCGTAGAAACGGTGTTCGGTTGCAGGCAAGCGTGTACTATAGTCACCATAGGCAATTGGCTCGGAGTGAGGGCGGTCGCCGTCAGTGAGCGCGAGAGCTGCGAGATCCTCTAGGAAAGGGGGGGCGTCTTGAAAAAGACGCCCGGCTCTTTTAGTGCAAAATGGTACATACACAAATAACACAGTATAGAGAAAAGGATATAGGCGCCGGATAGCGCAGCAGGTACGGCGGTGAAGGCGGCGTTGGCCAGCAGCTTCTGGAGTGGCTCGTCCCGCTGAAGGTGCTTTCTCAGACGACGCGCTGTGCTTCTCTCGTGATCCAACGATGCGTGAGCTTCGCTGAAAAGATGAAAAATCAGTGAATCAGCCTTTTCGAGCTCCCTTTATAGGGCTAGGCCACGCCCGTTTCACGTAGGCCTCCCAGTTGCCGCAGAGCAGCCAATGAGCGAGCGAGCCGTCTCGCCTATGGCTGCGTGCTGCTGCAACGCGCTTTACAATAATTCAAAATTAAAGGATAATTTTTTGCTTCAGTATCTCGTGGAAAAGAGGTTTTTCCCCTAGCGTTTTCAACGCAGTACTAGAGACCTCTCGTAAGAGAACAGATCATTTTGACCATTTGCCCAACGGGTATGGGGGTGGCAGTGATCCTTTGGAATGAGGATAAAATGACCAAAAAAAAACAAAAAACACTCCATATATATTTTTTCCTGAATATTACTGATGAACAGATCAAAAAGCAGGATACTGTTCACATGTGTTTTACTACTAAAGTATTGTAATATAGTAATAATTTAGTACTTTCTCCTATTTTATTGTTGGTTTCCTCTTTTCTGATCATTTGGAATGAGGATAAAAAGACAAAAAAAAGCATGTAAATAAATTCCAACATCAATTCAATATCTACTATTTCCTGAATATTACTGATGAACTGATCAAAAAGTAGGCTACTGTTCACATGCGTTTTACTACTATATAGTATAGTAATAATTTAGTACTCCATCCATCCATCCATCTTCTTCCGCTTATCCGGGGCCGGGTCGCGGGGGCAGCAGTCTAAGCAGGGATGCCCAGACTTCCCTCTCCCTAGACACTTCCTCCAGCTCTTCCGGGGGGACACCGAGGCGTTCCCAGGCCAGCCGGGAGACATAGTCCGTCCAGCGTGTCCTAGGTCTTCCCCGGGGTCTCCTCCCGGTGGGACATGCCCGGAACACCTTCCCGGGAAGGCGTCCAGGAGGCACCCGGAAAAGATGCCCGAGCCACCTCAGCTGGCCCCTCTCGATGTGGAGGAGCAGCGGCTCTACTCTGAGCTCCTCCCGAGTGACCGAGCTTCTCACCCTATCTCTAAGGGATCGCCCAGCCACCCTGCGGAGAAAGCTCATTCCGGCCGCCTGTATCCGGGATCTTGTCCTTTCGGTCATGACCCAAAGCTCATGACCATAGGTGAGAGTAGGAACGTAGATTGACCGGTAAATCGAGAGCTTCGCCTTGCGGCTCAGCTCTTTCTTTACCACGACAGACCGGTACATCGACCGCATTACTGCAGAAGCAGCACCGATCCGCCTGTCAATCTCCCGTTCCATCCTTCCCTCACTCGTGAACAAGACCCCAAGATACTTGAACTCCTCCACTTGAGGCAGGAACTCTCCACCATAATTTAGTACTTTCGCCTGTTATTGTTGGTTTCCTCTTTTCTCATTTGGAATGAGGATAAAAAAAATAAACATCATGTTCAAACATCAGTTCAATATCTACACAGCAAAAACTCCAGTGTTAAATTAACTCTCCTGGGAGTTTATATGGCTCCAGACTCAAGAGTGTTCAAGTGTTAAAATTTGAGTGTTAAAGTTAATGAGCTAATTAAGTGATTCATTGAGTGATGATTGACCATTATTGAAGACACCTGATGTTAACAAGCAGAATCACTGAAGGAGAAAAATCACAAGTTTAAGTCACAATTGTGGTGATCAGTGTTAATTATCTCATTAACTTTAACACTCTTAAGTGTTAATTTAACACTCATATTTTAACACTTTAACACTCTTGAATCTGGAGCCATATAAACTCCCTGGAGAGTTCATTTAACACTGGAGTTTTTGCTGTATACTATTTCCTGAATATTATGAAATTCAAGAGGGCCGCCCCTGATGACGTCATAATATGCAAATTAGATGAGTATATTTACACCCCACATAAACTTTCAGTCATCCCCAACATTTTTCTAATTTACAGTAGATCTCTATCTTTAAGCCCTTTCAAGCCACAAGCTTTTTAAATTTGAATGTCAAAATCCAGCATTTTTTCAAAAAAACCTTGGCGCCTAAAGGGTTAAGCGTTAGACAATCTGCAAATCTGGCAAATACTTCCCTAAAGCCGAGCACAGCGCTTTGATGGGCGTACTGCTTTCGCTCTCTCGCTCTGGTCTACAGGTGCGCACGCGCCCTTCCGGGAGAAGTGCCCTTAGTATGGCATTCCGCTCCCGCCTGTCCCTATTTGATGAGAGTGGTCATGTTTGCGAACCTCGGGGTGTAGGACCTGCTGCTGCTGAGGCAGCACGGAGAATGCAGACCTGGGGTTCGCAAATGGATCTCTCGGCGGGGTTGGAGACGGGCTCTGCCTTATCTCCTCCCTTTTCCTGCTTTCGCTCTCTCGCTCTGGTCTACGGGTGCGCACGCGCCCTTCCGGGAGAAGTGCCCTTAGGACCTGTATAAGGAAATTCCGCCGCATCTGACGTAACACATGCCCATACTCGAAAAAAACTTTCCGAAACTTGTGACAAACCAGAAGGAGTATTTTTGGCACAGACATACTCCATCAAACATACAACTTAATTTTTTTTAACTTTGACCATGTTTAGCATGGGAATCCAACTCTTTAACTGTGTAAAAAACTCAGTATGCATGAAATAGCATTTCACCCCCCCTTTAAAAAAATTGTTGTAAATTTTACTCATTTTAATCAGTGCACTGTAGTCTTTTTAGTTATTTTGATCTTTCCCGATGTTGTGCACAGAAATGGACTGTGATCAGTTTAAACCTCAGCCTGATGCAGAACACACACCAAAGAAGGTATAATGTGTACTTCTGCTTATGATTGTTATAATTATATTATTAATATTATTATGTTATGTTAAGATAAAACATTCTTAAAATAGCATTTAATGTTCATATATCATTCATATTTGATGTGTTCTCATTTCTTTGTGTTATCGAAGTTATCGTATCTAACTTTGATATGATACCTTGAAAATTAACGATATTCAATACCATTTTCGATACCACAGGGAAAAAACTGCCATATAGGTTTTTTTTTATTATTGTCTCATAATTGTTTGAAATATTGATTACACACAGCACAGGTAGGCTTTATTTTAAACTTTTTATAAAATTATCAAAGAAAGACAAGTAAACAGTCAGTAATAAAATAAGAACAAATATACAAATTGCAAACAATAGCACAAATAAATACAATAGAATAAAGAGACAAATGAAAAAATTTTTTAGTTCCCTTTCAAGGGGGCTTGCGATGTGTCAGTGACGCTTTGGGAACGCCTCCATGTGATTACGTCTGAAGCACGTATGTCAACTAGTCCAATAGGAAGAATAAGCTTCACGGGCGGGTGACGTCATGACCAGGAAAGGATAAAAGCACATCCGGTGCAACCGGCGCTAGCTTTTGTGCCTCAGCAAACGCTCTATGTCAAAACTGTCTGTACACAGCAAAAACTCCAGTGTTAAATTAACACTCCTGGGAGTGTATATGAGTCCACACTCAAGAGTGTAAAGTGTTAAAATATGAATGCTAAATTAACACTCAAGAGTGTTAAAGTTAATGAGATAATTAAGTGATTAATTTAGTGATGATTGAGCATTATTGAAGACACCTGATGTTAACAAGCAGAATCACTGAAGGAGAAAATCACAAATTGTAAGCCACCGTTATAGCGATCAATGTTTGCTTTAGTTGGGCTCTTGACCCTTATATGTTTACTTTAAATGTTGCTTGTCTGCAATTATTGATTTATAACAGTCAGATGAACAAAGAAAAAATGTGATCTGATGGTGTTGGTTATGTTTGACATAATCATGTTGTGATCCGAAAAATTAAACTTATTGAGATAGTTTGGTTTAACTTGTTAATTACAGCAGCTCTGTGATTCTACAGCATATGATTTTCAGTATTTATCATATAGTCCAAAATAATTACTAAACATCGTTCTGATCAAAAGACTTTCAAATGAATTTAATTAGAAACACAGACATCAATAATCAGCCTGTGAATCTCAACAATGGTGACAATAATAAAGCATGTTGCAGTGGCTGCCACCAATCACAACTCATTAATGGCTCCCATCATTCATTGCGGTATGAATAAATTATCATCTGAATTGTCTTTGTAATTTACTTTTCCTAATTGAATATTCTGCTCGTCACCATTGTTGAAATGCATTGACTGAATCTTGACGTCTGTGTGTGCCTAAAAGCAAGTTGTTGTTTTTTTAAACAACTTTTAAGAAATCCTTTGTATTATATCTAAAATTCTGGATATTTATGCAGATTCACAGTCATTCTGTGATCAACAACATACATCTATGTCAGAAATAAGGATCTTAAAGAGTTCAGTGATCAAATGATGAATGTCATAATATAACCAACACCATCAGATCACTTTTTTCTATGTTCATCTGGCGGTTATAACTCAGATACAACAGTCAAACAAAATCTAAAGTAAACATATAAGGGTCAAGAGTCCAACTAAAGTAAACACCCATCACCATAATGGTAACTTACAATTTGTGATTTTCTCCTTCAGTGATTCTGCTTGTTAACATCAGGTGTCTTCAATAATGCTCAATCATCACTCAATTAATCACTTAATTATCTCATTAACTTCAACACTCTTGAGTGTTAATTTAACACTCATATTTTAACACTTTACACTCTTGAGTGTGGACTCATATACACTCCCAGGAGTGTTAATTTAACACTGGAGTTTTTGCTGTGTATATTTATTGTTTGTTTTTCATGTATCTATTGAAAGTCATGGCGCAGCTATTCAAGGGTGTGTTCCTCCCTGCCCTCGTTTCCTTAGGAACTGTTCGTTTTTTATTTAATGGGCCACCGGAGGAGTTTTGAGATCTGTTGTCAAAAAAGACATGACCCTCCCTTCGCCAGCAATACATTTTTCTATGACCCTCCAAAATGATTGTGAAAAAAGGCATGACCCTCCCCGATAATTTATTGATTAGCCTACTTCTGTGGTTTGCGCTTGGCAAAGATGTTCAGATAGCCATTCTTTTTTTTTTAAAACCATAAACTCTTGCTTTCCCATCTTACCAGGGCTGTAACGATAGACAAACCTACGATTCGGTTCGTATCACGATTTTTGATTTTAGATTTGAAAAAAAAAATCATGTTTTCGGTGCTGATGCGGTGTGACTCGTTCAACATGTGGGTGGCGCTGCCAACAAAGCATCTAAAAGCTGTCACAAAGAACCGGCAAAAGTAATGATTATTAATATGTCAAATATAGCAAGGAGACATTTTAATTATTTATTTATAAACAAGTGTTTTCTGTGTCGACTGCAAAGATGAAGTTGACGATGCGTCGCGATCTTCTCAGAACGTGCCAGAGAGAAATGCACATTTCATAAGCAGAAAGTCTGTTTTCCTTCGTTTTGAATTTTTCTGTTTAAAAGTAGACATTTCAAGCTTTCTATATATTTCTGAGGTCTGTGAGGCAAGTAGCATACCTTACGCTGAGTTTCGGTTCATTTATGAGACGAGTCCAGTTCACTCGCCCGCGCCTCCGTGTCATGATTATCTATTTTCTACTATACTTCTTATTTATTAAATCCAGATGAAACATTGATTAAAATTAAGATACAATTAATAAAAAAACGAAATTCACTTTAAAGAAAGGCTTTGTGCTTTCTGTTAGAGGTCTCTGTGAAAATTTTAAAGTCGCTTTCAAAGCAGTCATGTCTGTAATGGAGAACTGTCACGCCCGTATAACATTGTTTTTTTGTTTTTGTTTTTTTCCACATAAATGCGAACACGAAAAATAAAATAAAAATAATATTTTATGTTCTGTGGAGGCCGATCTTTATTCATCCGGTGGGTATATATCTTTCGGTTTGCACAGTGTAATTTATAGAATTACTAAAAATATTTTGCCACCTAAAAGTTAAAGATGTTTGTGTCACGTCACATGTGTATTTCCCTCATATTAAATATAAAACGCATGTGTAGACTGATATTTTTCTAATGTCTTGACTCCTTTCAGACGTTTCAAAATATTGGTATTAAATGCATTTTCTGAGAATTTATATTTCAAGTTTTGACTGCAAATGTCACGTCCATAACACTGAATCGCCCAATTTTAACGAATTTATCCTCAACTAGTTTTTGTGGTGTAGGTCTACGTATTTTATTATGTTAACTTAAATAATACTAATAGTAATTTAAAGATGTGGTAGCCCTACATCTTACACATCGTGGAAACAAAATAAGAATGGAAACTAAAATATGGTAGTATCGCGCTACAGCGCACATTCTATCAGCTGCAGTTCTCAGTCCCAATACTGTAAAACTCGACGTACATTCACATCACATGTTAATGCAGTGGTAGAGTTACACTCACAGGACACTGTGCACTTATTCGCAATCACAAAAGTTCATTATTTGCTCGTGCTTTAAAGCTTTGCCGGGTAAACATTTCTTTGGCATTCTGTTCTGACATGATACACTTTTTCTAAGCGTGAACTGAAGTGCGCGGACACTGTCAAACAGCGCCAAACTGGATTTTTGTTGGGTCAGACCAGTCTGATATCGAAGGGGGGCTGATAATGCGAGATCAACATGGAGCTAAATGGAAAAAAATAGCACCAAACAAGCCACTTTGAAATGTTGCTGTTTTCATGAATATAAAAGTTGGGTGACCCTCCCCCTAGACTAAAAAAAGTTGGATGACTCTCCCCTCAACAAAGAATAAAAAGACATGACCCTCCCCTATTTTCCTCCGGTGGCCCCTTCCATAAATACCGAACGGCCCCTTACGGGTGGGGATACACAGGGGGGGATCTTTGTGTAGTTTTTTTGGTAGTGGAGCATGCTATGTCGGCCTTCGAGGGGGCTGACTGTCAGCATTGTGAGCATCTCCCGCTCCACATGCTCCGCATGCTCCGCTCCCGCCTGTCCCTATTTGATGAGAGTGGTCAGGTTTGCGAACCTTGGGGTGCAGCTGCTGCTGCTGAGGCAGCACGGAGAATGCAGACCTGGGGTTCGCAAATGGATTTCTCGGCGGGGTTGGAGGCGGGCTCTGCCTTATCTTCTCCCTTACCCGAGGGATCCAGTGCTCTCTTGCCTTTGTCGGAAGCCCGACCTGCGGCTTCTTCCATCCGGGAAGAGAGCCCCATGCTTCAGTGCTCTAGCTCCGAGGATGTAGAGATGTACTGAGCGTGGCTGGTAGTGACACAAACACGAGAGAAGAAGATTTGCCATCTTCTTCTCCTGCATATGATGAGCTAGTGGAGGTGATAACTTGTGCTGTTGACAAATTAAAGATTGACTGGCCAGCAGAGAAAAAAGGCGCTCGTCCTAAAAGCAAGCTTGACGGGCGCTTTTTACAGTCTAATATATCATCTCCCTCACGAGCGCTTCCATTCTTTCCCAATCTGCATAGTGAGCTATGTAGATCGTGGAACAAACCATATTCATCACCTCTTTTCACTTCCTCAGGGGACTGTTCTGCCAACCCCGCCACCCTTGGTGCCTCGGAGTCTCTATTAGCAAAAGGAGCTATTGAGCAGGTGTACTCGCCCGACAGAGAATCAGGGTTTTACAGCCGCTACTTTATTGTTCCAAAAAAGGATGGGGGGTTGCGTCCCATTTTAGATCTTCGTGTGTTGAATCGTGCAGTCATGAAACTCAAGTTCAAGATGCTCACACTCAAACAGATCGTGACTCAAATCAGATCCGAGGACTGGTTTGTCACGATAGATTTAACCCTCTGGGGTCTAAGCTGTTCTTGTGGTCCTTGAGATGTTCTGACATGCTCTTACATTTGTGCTTTTTTCAGTTGCTTATAAACATATTAATGGCAAAAGTGTAATTACACTCTTAGCACAAACAGGGCTACCATAATATGTGAGCAACATGTATGTACATGTTTGTATTTTTGAGAAAATAATGTTTATGCATGGTTATTGAAAAAACAAAAAATGAAAATGTCTGAAATAAGGCCACAAAACACATACTAAATATGTGTCAATAAGACTTCTGAATAATGCATTTTGTCACCTAGAGTTTTTTCTTCAAAATGATGTGAAAATCATCCTTCCTAATCATTCACATAAAACAATACATTGATTTAAATTTTGTACGACACTTTTTGTTTGGAAAGGCAATATGCGGGTGGGCGTGATTCACACCTGAGGAGACAATGCCCCGGCATAATGAGGCTGCATACGTAATGAGCCTTTCATTCAGGTGTGTGACTGAGCCACAAGAAAGAATGCAAGGACAATATATATATATATAATTGGTTCACAGTTGTTGTTGTTTTTTCCACAAATTGTGCTTGCAAATTGTATAATATCCAAGGTAAACATTTCTAGTAATTGTGCAGTTAATTCTCATACTGTATTTTCAGATTTGGAATATATTCTCTACCCAAATGTGTCACTAATAAAGCATAATAAAATTATTTAAAGAGAAGGCTTATAATGACCTTTTAAGATTTTGTTTACATCTATCCTTGTATGTATATATATATATATATATATATATTTTTTTTTTTTTGTGGCTATTTTATTAAAAAGGTTATACAATTACTACAACAATTAAAATTGTAAAAATATTTCCAGTGTAATCTTTCTTTGTAAAGACTAAAGTATACATTTTATCATACCTAATTCAATTCATATGAGCAGAAATTGGCAACATTAAGCTTATTTGATGTGGCAGTATTTTACAGTAAAAACTTACTTACTTACTATAATCTATCCGATTTTTACTCATCTCAGTATAGCAATAGAGTTTGGTAAAAGCTGTTCATTCATTCACACACAGAAACGCGATTCATGTTTAAACAGTCTTTTTGCCAGCTGTAGCGACATAACAGCGCGCATCTGTGCGTTCATTCATTCAGCGTGTACAGACACTTGCAATTAGAAGAAAGCAGATATAGAACTGACCTATTCCAAAGCCGGATAGAATAGCGCGCGCTCTCCGTGGGTGGAGTCACATTAAAACTTAATGAGCTGAGATGAGAACGACTGACATCTCTCTCTTTTCATACATATTACATAAACTGAGAATATTTTTTTTATATAAAAATTACTTCATTTAAAAGAAGAGAACAAGCTTCATGCCTGTGTGTCTGTATGCCTGTTTGACTGAGAATTCGCTGAGTTACAGTTCATTTTCGGGCGCGTTTCAGAATGGACTACACTGACAGAGAGAAAGCAGAACTCGCATCATGTTTATTTTTCTTTATTTGGCAAAAAGAACAACACTTTGTTTTTATTGTGAGTATACACAAAAATAATACACACTTAATAGGATCGAGTGATGTCAAACACAAGTATGTAAGATCGAAATCAACAGAGTATTTTTCGTCTCTGTTGCACTGATAAGGAAAAAAACGAGCCTATCGCGCCGGCGCGACAGCCGACCTCAGGGGGTTAAAAGACACTTACTTCCATTGCTCCATCCTCCCTCAGCATAGGAAGTTCCTGCGGTTTTCTTTCAGGGGCAAAGAATACCAATATCCGGTGCTTCCATTCGGTCTAGCTCTATCACCCTGCACGTTCACGAAGTGCGTAGATGCAGCTCTGGCCCCGCTCAGGCTGCAGGGCATATGCATTCTGAACTACATCGACGACTGGCTGATTCTAGCGGAGTCAGAGCAGTTAGAGGTTCGTCATTGAGATGTGGTTCTTGCTCACATGATAAAGTTGGAGTTGAGACTCAATGCCAAGAAGAGTGTGCTTTCTCCACTACAGAGAACCACTTTCCTTGGTGTGGTATGGGATTTAGTCACGATGCGAGCCAATCTATCGCCCGTTTGTGTAGCTGCTATCCTCACAGCCACAAAGGAGTTGAAGCTAGGCCAGTCACGCACTGTGAAACAGTTCCTCATTGCAGGGCCTCAGGGCCTCATTGCAGCAGCGTCCAATGTGATACCCTTTGGCCTACTGTACTTGAGACCCTTGCAGTGGTGGCTCAGAACCAGAGGGTTCTCCCCGAGGGTAAAACCCACTTTGTACGATCAAGATCACGCGACGGTGTCTTCGTGCCTTGGTTATATGGAGGAAACACTGGTTCCTATCCCAGGGTCCGGTGTTGGGAGCTCTATGCCATCGAGTTGCGATCTCGACAGATGCTTCCCTCACCAGCTGGGAAGCGGTAATGGAAGGCCGCACAGCTCAGGGTCTGTGGAGGAGTCATCATCTTTCTTGGCACATCAACTGCCTGGAGATGATGGCAGTCTTCAATGCGTTGAAGCATTTTCTCCCAGACTTGAGGGGCCATCATGTGCTTGTCTGTACAGACAACACATCCGTGGTCTCTTACATAAATCGTCAGGGGGGTCTGCGTTCGCGTCCACACTGCAAACTGGCGCACCAGATCCTCCTGTGGTCTTTAGGGAAGATACTCTCCCTGAGGGCAGTGTATATCCCGGGGTGCCAAAATATAGAAACAGACACCCTGTCGAGGCAGGGGCTGAGGCCAGGGGATTGGAGGCTTCACCCCGAGGTGGTGGAGCAGATATGGGAATTTTACGGTCAAGCAGAAGTGGATCTGTTCATGTCTCAGTACACGACGCACTGTCCACTCTGTCCGCTGGGGCTGGACGCTATGGTACAGACATGGCCGAGGCTATGTCTGTACACTTTTCCCCCTGTTGATCTGCTTCCAGGAGTTTTGGAGAGAGTCTGCCAGGACGGAGTAAACCTACTACTAGTAGCACCATGTTGGCCGAGTCAGATTTGGTTTGCGGACCTAATTTATCTCCTCGACGGCCTTGGAGATCCCGATCAGGAGAGACCTTCTGTCTCAGACAGGGGGCACAATAGTTAACTGCTCAGTTAGTACAGTACTTGAGTTTCTCTAAGATCGCTTTGGATCAGGTCTATGTCCTTCTACCTTAAAGGTTTACGTGGCGGCCATTGCGGCTTTCCACGCCCCGGTGTTAAAGTTCTTAAACTTTTAAGAAATCCTTTATATTATATAAAAAATTCTGGGCATTTATGCAGATTCACAGTTATGCTGTAACCAACAACATAAATCGAAGTCAGAAAGAAGGATTTTAATGAGTTCAGTGATCAAGTTCAAATGATGATTGTCATAATATAACCAACACCATCAGATCACTTTTTTCTTTGTTCAACTGGTGATTATAATTCAGAAACAACAGACAAACAAAATCTAAAGTTAATAATATATGGGTCAAGAGTCCAACTAAAGCAACCATTGATCGTCATAACGGTAACTTACAATTTGAGATTTTCTCCTTCAGTGATTCTGCTTGTTAACATCAGGTGTCTTCAATAACGTTCAATCATCACTAAATTAATCACTTAATTATATCATTAACTTAAACACTCTTGAGTGTGGACTCATACACTCCCAGGAGTGTTAATTTAACACTGGAGTTTTTGCTGTGTACAAAGAGCCGTAGTTAACTGACAAGCTGAGCCATATCGCATTAATTATCGCTGGCGATACGTCCGCGATATTGATGCGATATGGCTCAGCTTGTCAGTTAACTACGGCTCTTTGTAGTAAATGCCGCTCCATCTGAAAGCAGGTGATGGCGATTTACTACTAATCAAGGAACCGGCTTTACTGACGAGATGCGCATAACAATCTCACGATATATATCGCACAGCCCTAGTATTCTCGTTCCCAAAGCGCCGTTGACGCATCGCGAGTTCCCTCGAAAGGGAACGTCTCAGGTTACGACTGTAACTCTAGTTCCCTGAGAAGGGAACGAGACGATGCGTCACCCTGCCATACTTCCTGCATCCCTGTGATCGACTTTGCTTCGGCTCTAGAAGCTGTCTAAAACAAGATGTGCTTTTATCCTTTCCTGGTCATGACGTAACCCGCCCTTGATGCTCATTCTTCCTATTGGACTAGTTGGCATACGTACTTATGACGTAATCACGCGGAGACGTTTTTGATATTTGCCGAAAGTTAAGGTCTTGGAATATTACAAGTAAACTTTCAACGAATGTACATTGTGAGTAAATATAAGATTACAACTAACATTAAAGATGCCCATAGAATTTGATTTCTGTGTCTTCTTTCAGTTGAAGCATTTGATGTCACTGATGAAGAACAGCTGTGAGTCTCTGAATAACACACAGGGAGAACATTTCACCGGGGAGAAGTTACTGGAGGTTAAAAACACACTGCATGATATATTCTCATAGTAGTTTGTGTACATGCACTTGCACAGTGGCTGAATGAAATTAATTTCACAGAACTTTTGCAATTCCTCCAATGATCTGCTGTCGGATGGGAACATCGCTGACGGCGAGACGTTGAGTCAGTTTCTGTTCACGGTGGAGAACAGCATGCATCTGATCGGACCTCAGCTTAAAGAGCCTGTGACCAGGACGGAGACGCACAACACCTGTGAGACGCAAATATTTACAGTTTACACATTTTCTCATTGTGTTGATGAATGGAAATACTGTGTTTCAAATGTGCATAAAATGAAACCGATATTGAGTACTGGAAGTACTGAAAGCAGTTGTTCTGTATGATCATGTGCATCACAGTCGCTGAGGTTGCAGTCACACGGAATCAGACTCCGCCCAGTGGGCGTGTCACTCTGAGCACAGACTCCGCCTTCTTCAACACCAGCTGGGAAACAGTTATAGGGAAATCATATCCTGGTACAAATACACATATGCATGTACTTATGAAAGCATCAGTGCATTCAAGACCCGATGTAAATGTTGTTGTCTTTTAGGTTTTGCATTTGTGGCGCTGGTCAGTTGTAAAGATATGAACTCATCCAGCAATCAGTTTCACACGATGAGCAGAGAGAGATCAGACGATAGAGAGAGAAACATCACTTATCAGCTCAACTCGAAGGTGGTGACGGTCGTCGTCAGTAATCCAGAAACCAAACAGCTGTCTGAGCCGGTGACGATCATCTTTACACACGAGCAGGTGAAGAAGATAAACAGTTTAATAGATACAGATGAAAAACCAAATAAATGTGCATTCCCTGTTTGAAAATCCGGTTGAAGCTGGATTCTAGCTGGTTCACCATATTATGTTCCAAAAACCAGCATGACCACATTAAGCTGGTATGACCAGCAAGTAGCTGGTTTGTTTTTGGCCCAAGATGCTACACCAGTCTTATTTTAGTATCAATGATTTATAATTATTAGGGTTGTGACGAAACACTTAGTTTGAGGATACACAATATTGGGTTCACGATAAAAAGACAAGATGATATTTTAACTTAACTTTATAATTATTTTTATGAAATCTTCAATGATGAAATATATGACTGAAAAAATAGTATTTTATTCGACTGAAAGACACAAAATATAAAATAATGCAGTAGCATTTTGAAACTTATCTAAGGATGTTTAAATTTTTTTTGGTAATCAAGTTATTTTGACGAATAATCGAGTAATCTGATGTGTTATGTGTGTAATAAAACTAGACCTATGTGAACAATCTGTTCATTGACTACGAGAAAGAATTTGACAGTGTGGACAGGCAGACACTCTGGAAGCTTCTACGACATTATGGAGTACCCATAAAGATCACCGATATCATCCGGAACTCATACGAAGGACTGTCCTGCAGAGTGATCCACGGCACACAAGCCACGGACAACTTCCGAGTGCGGACTGGCGTAAGACAGAGGTGCCTGCTTTCTCCTTTCCTGTTTATGCTTACCACACTCTCAGAAATAGGGGTACAGTAGGAGTCCATTTCTGTCCCCCAAGGAACATATATGTACCTTTTTGAGGGTCAAAAAGGTACATATATGTTCCCAAGCATTAAAAGGTACATATATGTACCGTTTCGTTTAAAGGTGAAGGTACAATATCAAAAGACAGCCTCTGCTAAGTAATTTATTTTTATTTTTTTGTAAAAAAATGTTTTTTTTTTAAAGGTTCTAATGATACCTTAATCATTTAAGGTAGATTTTAACTTATAACTATATTTGAGTAACCTTGAAATAAAGGAAATAAAAGTTTTGTAAGTCAATTTGCTGATATTAAATCATTATAACACAGCAAAAACACAGTGTTAAATTAACTCCCCTGGGAGTTTAAATGGCTCCAGACTCAAGAGTGTTAAAGTGTTAAAATATGAGTGTATATGAACACTCAAGAGTGTTAAAGTTAATGAGCTAATTAAGTGATTCATTGCATGATGATTGACCATTATTGAAGACACCTGATGTTAACAAGCAGAATCACTGAAGGAGAAAAATTTAATTTTAAGACACCGTTATGGTGACAAGTGTTTGCTTTAGTTGGGCTCTTGACCCTTAAACTGATAACTTTAGATTTAGTTTGTTTTTTTGTATAACTCTCAGACAAACAAAGAGAAAAGTTGATCGGGTGGTGTTGGTTATGTTTTGACATAATCATAATTTGACCTGATTCACTGAACTCATTTAGAGTCTAATCTCTGACTTAAATGTATATTGTTGATTACATCATCAGTGTGATTCTACAGAATAAGATCCAGAATTTTCTAAATAATCTAAAGGAAATCTTAAAAGTTGTTCTGACAAAACAAATATTTCTTTAAGGCACACACAGACATCAAGAATCAGTGTATGAATCTCAACAATGGTGAAAAACAGTTTATTCAATTAGGAAAAGGAAATTAGTGAGACCATTCAGATCATAATTTATTCATAACGCAATGCATGATGGGAGCCATTAATGAGTTTTGATTGGTGGCACCCAGAATGCACTGCAACATGCTTTATTATTGCCACCATTGTTGAGATTCACAGGCTGATTATTGATGTCAGTGTGTCTACATAAATTAATTTTCTTTTGATCAGAACAACTTTTTTAAAAAAATATTTTAGATTATATTGAAAATGCTGAGAATCTTTTGCTGTAGAATCACAGGGTTGCTGTAATCAACAATATACTTTTAAGTCAGAGATTAAACTCTAAGGCCCAGTTTCACAGACAGGGCTTAGATTAAGCCAGGATTAGGCCTTAGTTCAATTAGGGCTTTTAAGAGGCTTTTATAAATGTGCCTTAGAAAAAAACATTACTGGTGTCCATCTTGAAACAAAACAATGGCACTGCCATATTTTAAGATATATCAGTGCACGTTGCCTTTAGTTAATACAGCTCAAACATGCATTTTAGTCTGGGACTAGGTTTAAGCCTTGTCTGTGAAACCGGGGGTAAATGAGTTCAGTGATTCAGGTCAAATTATGATTATGTCAAAACATCACCAACACCACCTGATCAACTTTTCTCTTTGTTCATTTGGCAGTTATAACTCAGATACAACAGCCAAACAAACTCTAAAGTTAATGATTTAAGGGTCAAGAGACCAACTAAAGCAAACACTGATCTCCATAACGGTGTCTTAAAAATTGAGATTTTCTCCTTCAGTGATTCTGCTTGTTAACATCAGGTGTCTTCAATAATGGTCAATCATCACTCAATTAATCACTTAATTAGATCATTAACTTTAACACTCTTGAGTGTTAATTTAACACTCATATGTTAACACTCTTGAGTCTGGAGTCATATAAACTCCCAGCAGAGTTCAAATGACATTTGAGTTTTTGCTGTTGGACCTCAAGGTACATATATGTACCTTTTTGAGGATCAAAAATTGAATGCATTAAAAGGTACATATATGTACCCTTTCTTTCAAAGGTTAAGGTACAATTTTGTACCCTTGAGGGTACAGCCCCAGTGACAAGCCATTGTACCCCTAAAGGTACAATTATGTACTTTATTTTCTGAGAGTGCATAGACTGGGTCATGAGGACATCAACAGCACGGAGAAGGCACGGTATTCAGTGGACCCTATGGAAACAGCTGGACGACCTCTACTTTGCCGATGACCTGGCACTTCTCTCGCACACCCAGCAACAGATGCAGGAGAAGACCAACACTGTGACAGAGAACTCCTTAGGCATTGGGCTGAACATCCACAAAGGGAAGACCAAGGTCCTCAAGGTCAACGCAGCCGACACAGCACCCATCAAGCTGGAAGACGAAGCGCTGGAGGAGGTGGAGAGTTTCACCTACCTTGGCAGCATCTTTGACAAGCAGGGAGGTACCGATGCAGATGTATGAGTGCGTATCGGCAAGGCAAGAACAGCTTTCCAGCAGCCGAAGAAGGGATGGAACTCCAGTGCCCTGACCATCCACAACAAGCTCAAACTCTTCAATATCATTGTGAAGCCAATACTCCTATATTGAGTAGAAACATGGGAAACAACAGCCTCAACCATGAAGAGAATCCAGACGTTCATCAACACCTGCCTCAGGCGAATACTACGGATCAGATGGCCAGTTACCATCAGTAACAGGGAACTGTGGGAGAGAACCAGACAGCAGCCTGTAGAGAAAGAAATCCTCCACAGAAGATGGCGCTGGATTGGCCATACCCTCCATACCCTCCAGAAACCTGCTAACAGCATCACCAGACAGGCGCTCACCTGGAACCCTCAAGGCAAGAGAAAAAGAGGCCGCCCCCGAAAAACCTGGCGACGCGACTTGGAGGCAGAATCCAAGAAAATGGGACTATCATGGGGACAACTGGAGAGACTGGCCCAGGACCGGAACTATTGGAGAGCTCTTGTTGACGGCCTATGTCCCAAACAGGACTAGAGGCAAATGATGATGATGTGAACAATAGCCTTTAGAATTACTTAAAATACATTATAACATATATAATAACAATGAGGCATTTGGTTCAAATAAAGTGCAATGCAAGTAATTATATAGTTTTATTTGCACATTTGCACATTTGCTGTGTCACTGTTATTGACTGGACAAACGTAGCATGTGACCTGTTTACATAAAGCTGAGACTTTGCTTCATGTCATGCTCTGTCTTGTCTATCAGCACTTTGTCCATGTCCTCTTTGCTCTGCTTTTCAACTTGACGAAATATTGTCATGTTTTAATATCACGAGAACTCGTAGAACTTTTCAGGCAGGTGTTCACTAATTCCTCATTTCCTAAACTCTTCTTCTCCCTTCTTCAGGAGAGGGCGGAGTCTGAGGGTGTGGTTTATTCCTGTGTGTTCTGGAATAAGACAGAGGGGGCGTGGTCTAGGAAGGGCTGTGAGAAGGTGTGGTCTAATGACACTCATACAATGTGTTCTTACTCTCATCTCAGTAGTTTCGCTCTGCTCATGGCCCTCTACCCTGTCCAGGTACATGTGTGACATATTTCAGATTTGAGACTAAATTATGATGATATTAACACGTCCATTTGCTCTTCCTTTCCTCCAGGACACGTTTGAGCTGGTGTTGATCACGCGTGTGAGTTTAGTTCTGTCTCTGCTCTGTTTATTTCTCTGTATCCTGACATTCCGGTTCTGCAGCACCGTCCAAGGGACCCGAAACAGCATTCATCTTCATCTGAGTGTGTGCCTCTTCATCGCAGACCTCGTCTTCCTCTGCGGGATCTCCAGCACTCACAATCAGGTGCGTTCGAATGAGAAAACAAGGTCGTGAAGGAACTATTTGAAAATAATAAATATTACCTTGTCTGTTTCTCAAATGGGCCTCATGCCAGAACTTTTCTTTCCTTTTAAAATGCTTATAACCGGATGTCCCTGTTCTCCATATTCCATATTTCTTTACAACTGTAATTCACTGCAGTGCAGTGGAAGGACACTTGGAACATTTGTTTGGACTCAGTTTAGATGACCTAATATTAGGTACCTTCTCGCGGAGGGTCTGGACATACCACAACATGGTGTACCAGGCCTCACACTATGCCCTCAGAGGGTGCTTCTGCCTGCTTCGCCACCATTGGTGACCCGAGGAGCAGAGACACCCAACGGTAGACCCACCCTTGCTCATGGACAATCTCTTTCTAGGGCTTGTTCAATGTTTCCTTGCCAGTTCTTGTTTCAGGGTCCCGAACAGGTAGACTCTATTTAAATGATCCCTCTGTCAAACCTTGTGGCAGTATGGCAGCTTCTGCCCAGTGTTTCTCAGAGAGTTCTGAATATTTTGGAAAAATGTTACACAATTGAGTTTGCCTCCCGTTCGCTTCATTTCAATGGGGTGTTAGAAACAGCAGTGAATCAAGATCAGTCAAGGTTCCTAAATCAAAAACTGCATCCTCTCTTGGTGAAAGGCTCTATAGAAGTTGTACATCTTCATGTGAGAGAGGCAGGTTTCTTAGGTGGTACTTTATTGTGCCCAAAAAAGACTGGGGGCTGCATCCAGTTTTGGATCCACATGACCTTAATTGTACTCTGAGGACATACAGATTCAAGATGCTAACGCTCAAACTGAAATTGTCTCAAATTCAACCCAAGGATTGGTTTGTGACAATAGACCTAAAGAACACTTATTTCCAGATGAGATTTGGCCAGAACACAATACATTTCTCATGTTTATTTTCTGGGATACTTCCCCAGTGTTAAATTAACACCCTCAGTGTACATATGTGTCCACACTACCAGAGTTGTATAGTCCAGGGGTCAGAAAGTAGAAGTCCTGCCATAGTTTATTCCACCCATGAACTCAGTCAGCTGATTTCACTAATTAGTTCTCTCTCCTGTCTGAATTAGCAAATCCGGGTGATTGGAACAAAATACTGAGGAGGACTTTTACTTTCTGAACCTGGACTTTACACCTCTGCATAGCAATGCCACATGTCAGCCAAGAGTAAAGAAATAAACCAGAACTGGACCTTATTGTAGCCAAAAAACTGTGTATATTAAATATGGAGTCATCTCAGCCTTAATAAGCCTGTTAACAAGCAGAATCACTGAAGAAAGAAGAGAACAGAAAAAGAGACGAGCAGAAACACAAGAACTACAACTGACTTCAGACACAGCCTTAGATGAAATCAACTGAAGAGAAAAGAAGACATTAAATCTGTGAAGATCTCAGCAGAGGAGGATTAAACAACTCCACAAACAGCATTACCAACTTCACTTATTACTAACCAGACTGACTTTATTTCTGTCAGACGTCTACAAAAGTTTTATTGAGAATTAACAGAGGTTTAACTCTTATGTGTTTCATTTGAAGTCACCATAACAGTGATTAGTGTTTCCATTAGTTGGGTTCTTAACTCTAATTATATATTATGTCTTTTTTGGCTGCTGTGACAGTGTGGTTGTCGAACACATTTGCAGCAGCAAAGAAAGCAAAAGTGAAATGAGATCAGGTGATGATGGTTTCCTGTTGATGGTTTTATAATCATCATGAAGTATCCTGCTCCACTAATGCTTTTCAAGTCTAACAATTGTGTTGTTCCATTAAAATTTTCACATCACAAACCCTGTGTTACTCCAGTATGAGATACAGCAGTACTAGAAGAATCAGTTAGAAGAATTTTATAAACTTGAACACTAAACGTTAATCTACTATGACAAACATCAATAATCAGCGTATTAATCTCAACAATGGTGACAATCACAAGTACCTTGCTGCAATGCATGCTGGGTACCAGCTTAGTACAAAACTCCCAGCATGCATTGCAACATAAATAAATTATGCAGCTGAATTGTCCTATTATTTTGTTTAATTTTAAATATTTGCTTTTATTTTTTGCTGTTGTTTTTGTAGTGACATTTAGTAGCTTTTTTGTAATGTTCAGAGTTGATCAGTTTATCTAAATATTTTTGATTGTCACCATTGTTGAGATTCATACGCTGATTGTTGATAACTGTGTGTCACACTATGGTAAAATTTTGTTCTCATGTTTGTTAAAATATTTTAACTGATTTGTATAATACTGCTTGATCTCATGCTGCAGTAACACAGGGTTTTTATATTATAAAATTTATATTATAGGATATTAATATATCAATTGAACAAATCAAATTTGTTATACAAATTACATCAGTGATTCAGACAATAGCATTATGATTACATAACCATCAACAGGTAACCATCATCACCTGAACTCATTTCACTTTAGCTTTCTTTGCTGCTGCAAATGTGTTTGACAAACACACCGTCACTGCGGCCAAAAATGACAAATAATATAATAAGAGTTAAGAGCCCAACTAATGGAAACGCTAATCACTGTTATGGTAACTTCAAATTAAACGTCTCAATAAGGACTTCTAACAGAAATAAAGTCAGTCTGGTTAGTAATAAGTGAAGCTGGTAATGCTGTTTGTGGAGTTGTTTAATCCTCCTCTGCTGAGATCTTCACAGATTTAATGTCTTCTTTTCTCTTCAGTTGATTTCATCTGAGGCTGTGGCTGAAGTCAGTTGCAATTATTGTGTTTCTGCTCGTCTCTTTTTCTGTTCTCTTCAGAGGTGTAAAGTCCAGGTTCAGAAAGTAAAAGTCCTCCTCAGAATTTTGTTCCAATCACCTGGATTTGCTAATTAGCAGTTTTTCAGCCAGGAGATAGAAATCAGCTGACTGAGTTCATGGGTGGAATAAACATATGGCAGGACTTCTACTTTCTGGACTATACAACTCTGCACACTACAGGGTGTTAAAAATTAACACTGAAGCAGTGTTGAAGTTAATGAGATAATTAAGTTAACACTGAAGCAGTGTTGAAGTTAATGAGATAATTAAGTGATTAATTAAGTGATGATTGGCCATTAGTGGTGACACCTGATGATAACAAGCAGACTCACTGAAGGAAAGAGAAAAAACAAGAACAGAAAAAAGAGAAACACAATAACTACTGACTTTGAACCATTATTGCACTTATTATTTTACCAGTTTGACTTTATTTCTGTCATACATCTACACACGGCCTTATTAAGATTTAACAGAAGTTTAGATGGTAATGTTTTATGGAATGTTTCGTTTCATGTCACCATTATGGTGACCAGTGGTTGCTTTAGTTGGGCTCTTGATCCTTTATTATTTAAAAAAAAAAAATTCTCTGGCTGCTTCAACTCTGTGCTTATAGAGCATATGTGTCGTGGCAAGAGAAACTATGGTTTGGGCTGTGTTTCCTGAAAGCATCGCAAGTCTAATTTGATCGTATAGACCATTTGTTGCAGTTGGTCTGTGATCAAGTTAGGCTTAAGATGTTATTGGAAATGCACCCCTGGTTATGTTTTGATGATGAAATTACTAGTGACCTGATTTAATGATTATCTAAATGTTTTATTAATTTTTCACTACAGTAGTTACTTCCAACAATGTTTTAAACATTATTGGAGCCACCAATCAGAACGCATCAATGGCTGACATCATGCATTGCAGCATGAATAAATTATGCAGCTGAATTGTCCTGTAATTTTCATTGTTTTTTCTGTTGGCTTTTATTTTGCTATTGTTTTGTTCTGACTTTAGTAGCTTGTTTTGTGATGTTAAGAGTTGATCTGTTTGTCACTAGTTTGTTTATTGTCACCATTGATGAGATTCATATGCTGATTCTTGATGTCTGTGTGTTTCAACACAATAACTTTTTTGCACAAAGTATTTAAAAAAAATTTCATTGCTGTTGGATCTCAAACTGTAGAATCTCAGAGCTACAATCACCAATACTAAAATGACACATCAAGCATATAGTCAAAGATTTAGACTCTGAATGACATCAGTGAATCAGGTCACTACATGATGATAATGTCATTATCATCAAAACATACTATCAGCAGATCATGTTTTCTCTTGCAGTAATGAATGTGCTTTATAAACACAATGTTGTAACAACCAGAGAAAAACTAATATTAAAAAATGATAAGGGTCAAGAGCCCAACTAAAGCAAACACTGACCACCATAATGGTAACTTGAAAAGAAAATTTCCATAAAATATTACCGTCTAAACTTCTGTTGAATCTCAAGAACTTTTGTCGATGTATGACAGAAATAAAGTCAAACTGGTAATAAGTGCAACAATGTGTAATGACTCAAAGTCAGTTGTAGTTCTTGTGTTTCTCTTTTTTCTGTTATTGTTTTTTCTCTTTCCGTCAATGATTCTGCTTATTAACATCAGGTGTCACCACTAATGGCCAATCATCACTTAATTAATCACTTAATTATCGCATTAACTTCAACACTGCTTCAGTGTTAACTTAATTATCTCATTAACTTCAACACTGCTTCAGTGTTCATTTTAACACCCTGTAGTGTGGACACATATGTACACTGAAGAGTGTTAATTTAACACTGGGGATTGCTGTGTACCAGTATCGAGTGCTTCCTTTCAGCCTAGCATTGACAACCTAGTGGACTGATCCTGTTCTGGCTCTTCTGGGACTCGTGGGAATTCGTGTGCTCAATTATAAAGATGTATGGTTGATTTTATCCCAGTTGAAATAGCTAGCAGCATGACATTGAGATGTTGTGCGTGCTCATATGAAGTGTTTGGGGCTCAGGTTGAACCTAAAGAAGTTTATTTCCAATCTCCCTCTCAGAGAACCCTTTTTCTATGAGTTGTTTGGGACTCTACAATGATGGAGTCATGTTTGTCTCCTGCACGTGTAGACTCTATCTTAACCATGAAGGCATTAGGCTAGACCTGAAGTTGTCAGTTGTTCAGGTTCAAATACAGTTAGGTTTCATGGTGACAGCAGCCAGCATCATTCCATTGGGTCTGCTGCTATACCAGTTCTGGCTCAAGGACAAGGGGTTTCATCTTCTTAACCATCCTTCCAGAGTAATAATGATTACACACAGAGAACTTTGTACCCTTCAGCTTTGAAAGAGACATTGGTTTCTAAACCAGGGCCCCATCCTCGGGGCGTGTGTTTCTTGTTGCAAGACTCTAACGACAGATGCTTCCCTCAGGGGGATATCATGTGTTAGTCCGCAGAGACAACACTACGGTAGTTTCTTACATAGGGTGAGCTACGTTTGCATCTTTTTTTCCTGACAGGCGCAGCAGATCCTGTTCTGAGCAGAGACTGAATACTGAATTTCCCTCCCTGAGAGCCGTTTATATTCTGGGACATGTAAACCTGGGGGCAGACATCCTGTTGAGGCTGAGTGGAAGTGGATCTGTTTGCATCCAATGAGTTAACCCACTGTTCCCCTGATGGCAAAGGGTTAGGGTCTTCTCCAAATAGTCAGCCTATAGTTTTGAAAGCTTTCTTTCCTCTGCCTCATGAATAGTGGAAACAAAAAACTCTTCACCTGCTGTGTCCGGTTCAACCTTTGAGTTTTTATGTCCACCGTTCGGGCCAGTGGTTGAAATCCTCTCAGCTCTTAGTCTATTTCAGTTGCTGCAATAAGGGAAATGTTGTCAGTAAACAGCATATTTCAAATTGGATCGCTGATGCCATTGCCCTCTCTTATGATGCGTGCTGTATGGCTTTGCCTTTAGGGGTTAAGCCCTAACACACCAAACCGACGCCAAAGAACTAGCGCTGATGAAAGCCGACTGTGTTGTCGCCTCGCGTCGCCTGCGTCGGGGGGAAAAGCTGCACTTGAACACACCGAGAGAACTACAGCCGACTGTCAGCTAGAATGCGTGTTAACTGCGCCTGCGTGTAAATGAGACAACTGTCTATTTCTGCAGATATATTCGTCTATATTCGTCATTCAAAAGGGGAAACCGACGCTGCAGGCTGCAGATACACAAACCATAAACAAAGCAGTGCATGCTTACTGTTTTGAATATCAATCCTGCTAAACACTTTCTTTATTCCTCTCCGCTCATGTTAATATTGAAATATTCGCCAAGGAACACTCAGGTAAGATGACATAACATTAGAACAGCCTTCTATCTGTACCGTTTCGACTTCTTTGCTCGCTGTTTTGCTATTATTTTCATGCACTGACTCATTCACTAAACTGAACAGCCAATCAGAGTTCCCTCCTTGATGGAATCCGCCGATAAAAAAACAGACGAGGACCAATTTCTGTCAACGGTGCGGAACACACAGAGTCGGCCAAAGCACAAAACCAAGCTGACCGTCGGCTTGGTGTGTCCTGGGCTTTAGGGTTCACTCTACTGGGAGAGCGGCATCTTCTAAGGCTCTTGCCAAGGGTCTGTGCTGCAGCAGGATGGTCATCATCATACATGTTTTTAAAATGTTATGGCTTGGACACTGATTCAACACCAGGGGGCACATTACAGAAAGATCCTAACTTTACAATCCCATCTTATCTGTTTTCTAACCATGACAATTTCAGTTAGGACCTCATTTAGGACAGAAGCTTACAAAATGACTTTCTTAAGTGCATAATCTTATCTTAACTACAGATGGGAAAAGGGTAATACAGAAGCATCCTAACGCCACAAAAAATCCTAAAACTGTCTTAACTTTAGGACAACCCCAATGGTGTCCTAACTTCAAAATTATTTGAAAGCCAACTATAAAAATCATATAATAATAGCCCTGTCTGAGAATGGTGTCACATGTATTAATGATACAAGAGATGTTTGATGGTCCAAAGACTTTGTGAACACCCAAATGATGTGCTGCACTTTGACGAAATAATTACAGACTCTATGAAATAAAAAGATTAGGCTTTGCCCTTTCTACCAAGCTTATCAAAACTTTACTTAATGAAAAGCACCACTTATTTTGTTTTACCATTTTCCATTTTTTCCGTTTTACCTCATACCAGCTGTTTGCGTGTCGTTGATTGCCTGGTAACAGAGTTGATTATCGAACTCAATGGAGAGGTTTAAATTTCCTAACTACAGATAAGATGAGATTTTGTAAGATAGGATAAGAACCCTAAATCAACTTAAGATTTGCTTCTGTAATATGAATTTGTGAAAAATCCTAAATTAACTAATTAAGACTTAAGAAAGAACGTTTCTGTAATACGCCCCACAGGATCTCAGGTTCTTCAGGGATGATCCAGGTCGTTCTGCCTTCAGAATTTGCCTGAGCCAAAGTTAACAGCCTAGCATGGTGGTGTGGGTATTATCATTCCCATAGTGTCAGAGTTCCCATCTGAAAGGGAACATCTCAGGTTACATATGTAACATACTAACACAATTTCTACAGAACCCCTATCCTCCCCCCCTTGCCCTTAACTAATTTGGCCCCTGCCCATGCGGAAGTCTTCACACGCCACTTCAGACACTGGTGTTAGTTAATGGCTAATAACACTGGCTTATTTAACACAAAATGTAAAATGTTATTGTAATCAAACAGGAGCTGATCTGTCATGTCTGTTTCTCTCTCAGGTTGGGTGTGCGATTGTGGCGGGGCTGCTTCATTTCTTCTTCTTGTCTGCGTTCTGCTGGATGCTGCTGGAGGGGGTTCAGCTCTACCGGATGGTTGTGCTGGTGTTTCACACCACAGTAAAACATCTCCACATGTATGCGGTGGGATACGGAGTCCCTCTCGTCATCGTCATTATCTCTGCCATCGCCTTCCCAAAGGGATATGGCACCCAAAGACAGTGAGTTTCTGCAACCAATGCTGTTCAGCTGTAGAATTATATGTGTGTGTCTCTATGTACACTCTCAGAAAATAAAGTACATAATTGTACCTTTAGGGGTACAATGGCTTGTCACTGGGGCTGTACCCTCAAGGGTATATTTGTACCCTTGTGATGTGTACCTTAAGAGACAAATCTTGTACCTGTGGTGACAATTTTGTACCTTTATTTAACAATAGAAAAATGGACCCTTCAAAAATGGTACAAAATTGGCTTTGACAGGGTACAATCGTTGACAACAATGATATATATATATATATATATATATATATATATATATATATATATATATATATATATATATATATATATATATATATATATATATATAAATATATATATATATATATTTATATTTATATTTATATTACACACACGCTGAATTAAAATCAGAATTTATTAAATCCTTTTCATTTTCACATTTTCCAACATTTCATTTTAAACTCAATGTCTAACTGTGACATAAATTATTATCATCCGAGTAAATGTCATTTGCCTGAAAGTCCATTTCATGTCCTTTCATCTCGACGATGGTTACTTCTATGCCTGCTTCTGATATTTTCTGAAGGACCTCCTCGGTTGAAAGCCCTGTAAGAACCATGAGTAACCGTGCTATGACTTCTTCTCCACCGATGGCCAAAAGAAAGAAAGACCCGGAACTGGACATTCTTTTAAATTGAGATTCAAGCAGCCAATCAGAGCTGGCTCTACATACACTCTCAGAAAATAAAGTACATAATTGTACCTTTAGGGGTGCAATGGCTTGTCACTGGGGCTGTACCCTCAAGGGTACAATATTGTACCTTAACCTTTAAAAGAAACGGTACATATATGTAACTTTGAATGCTTTTTGATCCTCAAAAAGTTACATATATGTACCTTGAGGTCCAACAGCAAAAACTCCAGTGTTAATTGAACTCTCCTGGGAGTTTATATGACTCCAGACTCAAGAGTGTTGAAGTTAATGATCTAATTAAGTGATTCATTGAGTGATGATTGACCATTATTGAAGACACCTGATGTTAACAAGCAGAATCACTGAAGGAGAAAATTGATTTTTTAAGACACCGTTATGGTGATCAGTGTTTGCTTTAGTTGGGCTCTTGACCCTTAAATCATTAACTTTAGAATTTGTTTGGCTGTTGTATCTGACTTATAACTGCCAGATGAACGAAGAGAAAAGTTGATCAGGTGGTGTTGGTTATGTTTTGACATAATCATAATTTAACCTGAATCACTGAACTCATTTAGAATCTAATCTCAATATAAATGTATATTGTTGATTACAGCATCACTGTGATTCTACAGCAAAAGATTTTCAGCATTTTCAATATAATCCAAAAATTCTTAAAAGTTGTTCTGATCGAAAGACATTGAAAATTACTTTATGAAGAAACACTGACATCAATAATCAGCCTGTGAATCTCAACAATGGTGACAATAATAAAGCATGTTGCAGTGCATACTGGGTGCCACCAATCAAAACTCATTCATGGCTCCCATCATGCATTGCGGTATGAATAAATTATGATCTGAATTGTCTTACTAATTTCCTTTCCCTAATTGAATATTGTGTTTGTCACCATTGTTGAGATTCATACACTGATTCTTGATGTCTGTGTGTGCCTAAAATAAATATTTGTTTTATCAGATCAACTTTTAAGAAATCCTTTAGATTATTTCAAAAAATCTGGATCTTATGCTGTGGAATCACAGGCTGCTGTAATCAACAATATACATTTAAGTCAGAGATTAGACTTTAAATGAGTTCAGTGATTCAGGTCAAATTATGATTAAGTCAAAACATAACCAACACCACCTGATCAACTTATCTCTTTGTTCATCTAGCCATTATAACTCAGATACAACAGCTAAACAAAACCTAATGTTAACAGTTCAAGGGTCAAGAGTCCAACTAAAGCAAACACTGATCACCATAATGGTGTCTTAAAAATTATATTTTCTCCTTCAGTGATTCTGCTTGTTAACATCAGGTGTCTTCAATAATGCTCAATCATCACTCAATGAATCACTTAATTAGCTCATTAACTTTAGCACTCTTGATTGTTAATTTAACACTCATATTTTAACACTTTAACACTCTTGAGTCTGGAGCCAAATAAACTCCCAGGAAAGTTCATTTAACACTGGAGTTTTTGCTGTGTTATAATGATTTAATATCAGAAAATTGACTTACAAAACTTGTATTTCCTTTATTTCAAGGCTACTCAAATATAGTGATAAGTTAAAATCTACCTTAAATGATTAAGGTATCATTAAAACCTTTTTTAAAAAAAACTTTTTTTGTTCATTTGATATTGTACCTTAACCTTTAAAAGAAACGGTATATATTTGTACCTTTTAATGCTTGGGGACATATATGTACCTTTTTGACCCTCAAAAAGGTACATATATGTACCTTGGGGGACAGAAATGGACTCCTGCTGTACCCCTATTTCTGAGAGTGTATATGCACATGCATAATTATAAGATATATATTCGAAAGTCGATATTCTGATCATATATTTTTTCCAGGCACATTTTACCTATTCCAAACTACATTAGTCTTAATACTCTCAATACAATTCTTACTATGTTTATTAGTCCATAATAAAATGCATAAAACGTTTACAAATTTTCTTTTTTTAACTGAAAATTCAGTAAATATTTTGACAATTATGAACACTTATATTTATCTTTTCCTTTGGGAAATGGACCAAAAGTATTGATTACTCATCTTAAATGCAAACAAATCATTTAAATCAAGGTTCATGGCTGTGATGTGAACTAAAGTCTTTTGAAAAATGTCCCCAACTTCCTGTCTGAATAGCAAATACATTGCCCATAAATATAGGTTAATAATACTCCGGATAAAAAGGTCATTCTGAACCAGAACTAAATGTGAGTTAGAGTCAAAATGCAAGAGATTAATATTTGGTATCAACAACCACCTGATATTCAAAAGTTCAGAAGAATTCTCCTTCTGCTACTTCATGGTCAAACATCAGCACATCAGATCATTCACGAGTCTATGATTAGTTTTCAAAGGGAATACGAATGGGGAAGAACGATGAATTAGTCTTTTGTGTGTGTGTGTGTGTGTGTGTGTGTGTGTGTGTGTGTTTGTAACCATGTGACTGATTTATCATTCCAGCTGTTGGCTCTCTCTTGATCGTTATTTTATCTTGAGTTTTTTCACACCCGTCTGCATCATCGTCATCCTCAACTGTGTCTTCTTCATCATCACTGTGTGGAAACTGGCAAAGAAATTCTCCAGTCTCAATCCAGACCTCTCCAAACTCAAACAGATCAGGTGTGTGTGTGTATTATTTTACTATCATTCATATACTATTGTAGTTTTTGTGTTCGTCTTTAATTTAGTTTTATCTCAGAGGTTTTGATGAATTATATTGGGTGTGTGTTTCCCTGTAGGAGTTTTACGGCGACCGCAGTGGCTCAGTTGTGTGTTCTCGGCGGGACGTGGGTCTTTGGCTTCTTCCTCTTCCAGGAGAACGGGACTGAAGTCATGTTGTACCTCTTCACCATCCTCAACAGCCTCCAGGGGGCGCTCATCTTCATCATGCACTGCCTGCTGTCCAAACAGGTTCTTACACACACCATGACAGCAGAAAACACATGATGAATTGGCTTCAACACATTGAAGGTTTGGTAACAGTGGTTTGTTTTTTATCTCGAAGGATTTTAGTGATTTGAAGTGACAGTTAAACCCCAAAAAAAGGATGCAAAATACACAAAATGCAATTCATGCCATAAGGGTTCTGAAGTAGTGGTTGACCGATATGTCTCCAAGTGCCGATATTTGGCATTTTTAAGTGATTGGCATTGACCAATGTTTTTCTGATTGACTGACAAGTGTCGGAAGCAGCTTTTATTTTGACATTGATGGTACTTTTATTTTGACAGCGCTAAGAACACCAGCGTCTGAGCGCAGTTTTAAGCGTAATCTTTAAATCCTTGATTTAAAACTGCGCTATTACCAAATGGCCACTACATCATGTTCATGTCATATTCTCTATGCACTTTAAAATTAGCGTTACCTGCTCTTTATTTATGGAAAGTATGATATGATTCCCAGTGTGCAAATCACTTATCACATTACTGGGTGAACTGCTAATTACAGTGTTTATTTCATCGTAAAATCCATATCGGTCGACCACTATTCAGAATGCAAGCAACTTGGGTTGGCCAGAAACTGTAATTTACTATAGTCAAACGTCATTTGCTTTAGCTGTTGTGTCGCCCCCTTCAGGTCAGGACGGAGTATTACAATCTGTTTGGCCGAACGTGTCCACATAAGAAGAAAGCAAAATACCGTGTCAGCCAGTCCAGCAGCAGTCAGGTACAGTACGCTAGTGAGTGTGTTCGAGTGTTTTAGTGCTGTGTTTGTGGCTTCAGCTTCTTCATTCTTCCTTTGACTTTCACAGAAACCTATGCGGAGCGATGGCAGCACAGCAGAGTCACCGATGTAAAGTGCTTACAAACTCCTGAACACAAGGCACTCAAACACTTTCTGTAAAAGACTTTCACAAAGCATTCACAAAGGGTTGTTGTCGTCTGATGAATATTGCAGATGTGGGTTTATCATATAGTGCATGTGCCAACGAGAAAAAAAGAGACAAAAAAGAGAAAATATATTCAATGCAACTGCAATAACTTTATTATCTTTAATCTTTTACTTTACTATGTCTGTTATATTTAACAATATTATTTCATATTTCACTCCTAATAGTCTATTTATAAATGCATTATATTTACCACTATATCTACACATTATATCTATTCAATGATATACTTTAAAATATGAAACCAAAACCACCAATAGGTGGCAGCAAAGCGTTGTCTAAACGAGTGAGTCATTGAATCATTCACTCAGAGGGTTTGTTTAAAACGTTTGGTTTATTCCGGCACAAAGCAGTTGATGAGCGAGTTGCACTTTCTCGAGTGCAAGCGGAGGCCTTTTCTGTTACGAAAAACACAGCAAAGGCCGTGTCCGTAATGTAAGAACAGATAAAACTGATCACACCATTATTTGAACGTAATATTTAGTTTGTTTTTGTCTTTTCTTTGCAAGTGGAAAGTCTTACATTCAAGATCATGCAAAAGACAGCTTCTTTAAAATGATAAATGTTTTATTGAGGGAGATCTTGGTTTGGTTATGAAGGTGAAACTGTAGCTGGGTTTTAAACAGTAGAGAGAGTTCATTGATGACAGCTTTACTATAGATATTTAATCAGAGACTGTGGATATATACCTTTTTTTTAAATAATGCAAGTTATATTGTATGTTTGTGTACTAATATTTCCAGAAAATATATTAAAATATATATTTTTCCAAATCATTGTGTCCTGTTATTATGCTGATAATTTTACTGAGAAACAGTAGTCCTGATTTTTAGTGCGTCTTAATCTTATTTCTAACCTGTTGTTTCTCTTGTTTCTGCCTCTATTGAATGTAAAGACTGTAACGACCAACAGTTACCGTGAGTGAGATGTCTGTTATATTATATTATATTATATTATATTATATTATATTATATTATATTATATTATATTATATTATATTATATTATATTATATTATGTAAGATTTAGAGCTGAGGTCATGTGTGAAAGGACAAATCATATAATTTGTCTCGTCAACTTTTCTCGTAAAAATAAAATAATCCTCCCTTGTCTGGATTATGCTACTCTAATTAGTGCCTGAACATTGTATTTTGATCACTTCTTGCGTAGTTTTTGCCACTTCATGATGACTCGCTTGCTTTAGTCCTCATGTGTAAGTCGCTTTAGACAAAGCTTTTAGACGTCTGCTAAATTACTAAATGTAAAAACTTACACTGTGTTATGTCTCCCCCTTCAGGTCAGAGGGAGTATTGTGAACAGCAGAATCTGTGCACGTGAGAAGAAATGACCACAACAACAGTCAGGTAAATTAACAATTGGTAAAAACAAAAAGGTCTTAGCAAATAGAAGTGGTGAAAAGTAAATTAACCCTTAAGTGTCTCGTATCTGTTACACAGTTTAGGCTTATTAAAGTATTACAACAAATTGTGAAATAGCGAGTCAGTTTCTTAAAATTCATTCACTAAAATGACTTTGATCCTGATCTCACTGACGTTTTTATACCTTAATGAGAACGTGATCAAAAGGTTCTTAGGACATATTTAGTTGTGAGCTGAGACAGCCCTCATTTGTCAGAGGGTTGAGTTCTGACAGGACCCCAAAACAGCCAGTCTAGACACGCAGAACCCGGAGAACCCAAGAGGTCCTCGCTGCAGCCTGTAGCACGATGGATCAGATCCGACACGTACTGGACGCGCATGCGCGGTGATGTGTTTTGGTCTGTACAAAAAAAAAAAAATATCTGAATTTAAGTTAAATATAAATGATCACTTGAGTGACAACTGTGTGATCTGACTGCTGTGATCAGTTTGTATATTAAACTTAAATTCTGTTTTTTTTTATTTTATTTTTTTATGTATGTACTGTAGGCCTACATCATGGCATGATGTACGTACATAAAACTCTGTCGCTATAGAAACAAAGACGCTAAAATGCAATCATGCAATGAGCTTCTCTGCTACTTATTGTGAAATTGATTTTTTTATATTTGCTATTAGTATTATCCATACTGCAAAATCCTTATGTTTTTATTCAACTATGTGTGGGCCTAATGAAAAATACAGGACAAATCCCGTCCCTTATTGATTTGATACGGGACGCATCATCTTACTTGTAAATACGGGACGATTCCGTATTTTAAGGGACGGGTGGCAAGAGGAACCTTACGTACAGATCACTGTGGAAAAATTAGTATAGCCATTAAAGAAGGAACTCTTACCAGGCAAAATATCATTAAGCACTTTTTTTTTCTGACAAGATTTCGTTTCTTGATGCTGTTATTATTTTTGCATTTTCCCTTGAATGTGTACTGGTATTTTAAGTTGTGTACAGACCGTATTGTATTGTAGGCCTACCTCTAGGATTAAAATTACAGAGACAATTACTTGACTCATTTTTGCTTCCACTCAACAGCAAATATGACCTGAATAAAATAAAATGTCTTTATTTTAAAATGTTCTGTATACACGCATTAAATCCATCACATTTCGGTTTAAAATCATGTGATTTAAAATGTTGTAAAATTAACTATTTTGCATGTATGTAGAGAGAAACTAGGAAAGCACTACACAAGCACTTCACCATTCCACAACAGTTTTCTTTTTTTGATTATATATGCTTACATGAGCCTTGCCTATGAACTCGTAGGATTAGGACTAAGGCTAAAGTTTATGTGAATAAGGCTGCATTTGTAGATCAAAGCAGATTCATAAGAATTGTTTCTGTACAAGTGAATTAGTCCCAGATATTATTATTTTTTTCATAAATTAAGTTGTTTGTTCATACATTGTATAAAAACTACATCAACACTAACTATGAGGATTAATTGTATTGCTTTGTGGTTTACAGAGCACAAAGTGATCAAATTAAAAAAAGGTCTTCTGGGACAGAAAGGCAGCTTTTCCATCTTTTGACCACAAGATGTCGTTAGTGTACAATGTGTTGAAAAGCTTCGAGTAATGAACCATTTTACAATAATGAAAGGCACGGTGCTTCACAAAGCTTCATTTCACCATCACTACCTTTTGCTAAGCACAACTTCTAGGTTACTGTTGCTAACTTAGACAAGCTGTGCAGAACATCCAATAAGAATGAACCATCAATACTTCCTTGCCACAGATCAGACACTCTGCAATTAAATTTTTAAATAAAGAGTAGGATTTTATTCATATAAAGACACCCACAAACATCAATAATCAGAATATGAATATTAACAATGGTGTAGTGTTGTTTTTGGCGGCCTGTTTTAATTTTAGTTTTAGTCTAGTCTTTGTGTCAAGCTGTCGTTTTAGTTTTTATTAGTTTTAGTCACGTTCATACTCTTTTTCGTCTAGTCAAGTTTTAGTCAACAAAAACTGATGACATTTAAGTCTAGTTTTAGTCAATGAAAATTGTATTTTAGTCTCTTTTTAGTAATGCAATTCTATTTAACCCAGTCAATATAGAATTTCAAACAGGGTTATCTTATTATATTTAGTAGCCTATATTTAGGGCTGTGACGGTGGAGGGGTTTTTTTTACCTCTGCGGTGGTAATGGACCAACAACCGGCGGTGGTTGGGGGGTTATTTAAAAATAATAATAATAATAAAAAAAAAATAATCGTTTTATATTTCCACACAAAGTCGCGTGTTATAGCCTGCGCTCTGCGCTCTGAGAGGGATGTGGGACACGAGCAGAAAAGAGACCATCGATCTCTTTATGATATCTTCCTATTTTCTACTTGATGTAAATTGGTCTGAAGAGGGAATTTTATCCTCCACAAGGGCGAGATATTTAGGCTATGTTTGAGATTGCGCTGCCAGAGAAAGTGAAACTAAAAATCACCCGCGCGTGTGAAACGCGTTTTACAACTAAACTTGACGCGCCCT